>NC_056744.1:1637777407-1637799907 GCF_019279795.1 Protopterus annectens | reverse complement strand
GTGTGTATATATATATATATATATATATATATATATATATATATATATACACATATATATATATATGTATAAGTTTTATAAGTTATATAAGTTTTTTAAATGGATATTATGTGATTTGTCACTCCATGCATTTTGCAGCATGCTGAAATATTAGTGATTTTCATCTATGGTATAACTGGTTGAAGTATGCAATGGTCAAACTTCAGCAGATTAGCCATTACATCATTAGTTTTTTCCCCTTTCTATGAGACTGTGTGACTCTGGAGTTAGTTAGTATATTTAACTTCAGAAGAAGTGGGGGTAGATCCCCCACATCACTGGGTCTGATGGGTGGGTGATGCTCTCTATATAAAAGTTTTTTTTTTGCTTTAGTTTTGGTAATCACAAATGCAACTTATTGGTTAATTTTTTCAGATGAGTTAGTTGGTGATAAATGGTAATTGCCAATGAGTTTGTTCAATGTTATTTGTTTCAAACAAACTCATTGGCAATTATTCATTACACACACACGCGTGCACACACACACACACACACACACACACACACACACACACACACACACACACACACACACACACACACACACATATATATGAGAGTGTGTGTGCGTGCATATGCATACATACATATATGTCTATGTATATTTAGGTTCATAGGTGTTTACTAAGGTAATGATTGCAAGGGCCTTTTTTATCCTAGCCATGCATCCCAAATCTCTGACAAGTTCTGGTACCCTTGGAAAGTGTAAGCAGGGGCTTGGGAGGTAAACCATTTACAGGCTGCCTGTGTCCATTAGAGACAAACCAGGGATGAATTTCCTGTTCCCCATCCAATTGTCCAAGTTACACTTGAATTGGGTTAGAGAGGAACTCTGCTTCACATGGATGGGGTGCCTGTTCCAGAGAAGGGTAGCCTCTGGGATACATACCTGTCTCTCGAGCAGGTCCTATTTATATCATAGGCAAGGTTTAAGTCTTTAGGATTGGTTATACTGGTGCTGATTAGATCTTCCCTCAACAGCCTATAGTAAACACAATACAGGCTTAGGGCCTTGAGGTGGTCTGCATAGAACATGTTACTTATGCCCTGCATTCTTTTAGTGAGGCACCTATGTAGATATTGCAATTGTTGGATATGCCTGGTTAGGTACATACTGAGGGGGATCATTGTACTTGATAATAGGTCTGATGAATACCAAATACATTGGAACAATGACTTCTTTGGACCTAGATGCTATACATTGTGCATAAGTTGCACAAGATAGAATGATTTTCTCACTAATGTAGACACATGATGATCATAGACTCGATTGCTGTCAGTGTGTGTCTCCAAGTCCCTGACTGCTGGGTCAACTCTTAGGGGTGTGCTGTCATTATGATAGTTACCAGGCTGCCCAATGGATACTGTTATGCATTTCTTGGCATTTAATTTTAGTCTGTGGCTCTGACACCAGTTGTTTGTCTGTGTCAGCTCTTCCTGGAGAACATTTGTGTCAGTGGGTGATTTAATGAGAGCTCCTAATTTGCAATCATCTGACATTGGCCTTGACTTCGGAGAAGTAAATGCCAAAAAGGAGTGGCCCCTGAGGGTCTCTGCATGTGACTAGTCTCTTTGTAGAGATGGACTCCACAATTCTAACTTCCTTGGTCTTGTCTGTGTGCCAGCTGGCTATTCACTGGACTACATATGGGTTTGTACCTAACCTCTTAAGTTTGTCAATAATGCCTGAGTGGGGAATTGTGTCACATGCCTTGGCCAGGTCAATGTAGGTAGTGTGAACCATTTTGCCCTCATCCATTGCTTTACTGACTTTCTCAAAGATGTCCACCAGTTTGTGTAAGCATGATCTGCCCTTGACAAAACCAAATTTGGTTGGATCCAGTATGTGGAGGTTTCCTATATCATTATTGATCATTTCCATGAGAATTCTTTCCATGGCATTGCATATGAGACTACTGAGACTTATAGGTCTATAGTTTCTAGGATCTGTAAATGGCTCACTTTTTTGCTGAGGGATGACTGTAGTTGCTCTCCATTCGTGCGGCAAGAAGCCTGTTTGAAGGTTACAATTAAATGCCAATTCCAGAGGCCCTCATAGGTAATGTTTCATGCTATTTAGAAGGCATCCTGGGATATTGTCTGGGCACATTGATGCAGTGTTCTTGGCCTTAGAGAGAGCATTAAGGACCTGTCTCCCAGTGATAGTAGGGGATTTTATATTTGATGGTATTTTCTGGGGGAAGGTTGAGGGGTACAGAGGGGTAAAGTTGGAGCTGAATTTATCAGCCAGGAGGTTTGCTATATCATCTGGCTCAGTATAGGTGGCTCCATTTACAATGACCTCTGCACACAACTGTGTATTGCTTTGAGGTGGTGGATATAGCTAAAGAATGCCTTGTGGTTATCCTTGGCCTGGGAGGCCAAACTTACCTCAAATTTGGCTTTGATAGACTTTATTTGCCTCTGAGTTGTTTGTTTAGTTTGATGAGAGTGCTTTTATGCTGCTGGGTGCTGCACCTCCTAATTTTTGCAACAATTTTCTTCCTTCTGTTTTACAGCCTACTGATGTTGTGATTCCACTAGGGTGGATTGTTTTTTCAGTTAGTTCTGTACTTCTTCCTGGTGGGTACATCTGTCTCTATGCAGCCATTAACATGCATGTATAGGGTTTCTGTGAACAGTTCTGCATAGGTAGCAGTGTTCTCAGAGTTTATAGGTGCATGACATTTTGCCAGGTTATCACTTAATAGTAGGAAGATAGTCTTAGATTAGTTCCTGAATATTCCAGGTTTAGCTGGGGTTCTAGGTTTTATATTTACTTCAAAGGAGACCATTGTGTGGTCCGACCTTACCAGAGAACACAATACACTAGGGGATGTGCAGTACTCTCCTATATTACTGAGGAACAGATCCAGTATGGTTGCACCCCTTGCTGGTGCATTGACAATCTGGGCCAGGGAGTGTGTGTGTTTACAAAATCCAGGAATCTCTGCACCTGTACGTTTGGTGCTGTATATGATTCCCAGCTAACAGTGATTAAAGTCACATGAATATGATATTGGGTTAGATGGTGAGCGTTTCCAACAAGTTTAAATACATAGTGTGGGTTTCTTGGGTCATAGAGGGGGACCTATACTTTGCAAGGAAGTGGTATTGGATTTTGCCTATGGTGATCTGAACATGGAGAAGATCAAATGCATTGTCCTGTTTGACCAGCATTGAGATATATTCCTTCTTCATGTAAATCAAGACACTTCCTCCTTTAGTCCCTGTCTGTGTAGTAAATATTCTAAACATGTGGAAGACACTATAACCTTGCACTGTCAATGTGCTCTCCATGGCTTTAAACAATGTCTCAGTGACCACACAGGCATCAGCATTCTCTAGGGTGAACAGAGCTTCTAGGAAGTGGAATTATTTGTTTAGACATCTAGCACTGGGCACCCTAGCAGACATTTCCCCTGCAACAACATTTTTTGGCATACATTTTGGCTGACAATTCAGCTGCAGAGAAATATGGTTGTTTGCAAATTCCCTGTGCAAAAGAAGAAAATGTTGGCAAGAAGATGTACTGTGCACACAACCAACAAATAACAAACCAACAGCACAGGAAAACAAGCAGCCATATTTCTCTGCCCAGCCATGTGTCCCCAAACAAATGAATCGCTCGGAAATGTCCTCGGGCTTCCTGAACGAAAACAGTAACGCCGTTAGTTTTTCTTGGTTTTGATTTGCTATGTCAGAAGTACTTTCGGTTTGACATTGCCTAAGAAAGGGGCTGTAGGAGAGGACAATGGTTTAGCTAATAACCAAAAGCCTGGAAGGGAAAGCTGCAGACCCTTCCTTACAAAGCAGTGTGATCTGTTGGCCATCTCCTTCCATGCTGACAAATATTGCATCCCCTTAGAATGACACCAGAAACTAAGCATTTATTAAAGTCAGTCATCTTTTGTTCATATTGTGACATCATCCTTGGAGAAGGTAAAATACTGCTCAGTGCTAGGCTCATACCAGCCTGGGACACATATTCTGAGAGGTCCATGATGTGTCTCTTCATATAGTCTAGGGAGGTCCATCTCCAGTCATTTACACCAACCTAGACTATGAATGAGTCATACTGGTACTTCTGGTCCAATGACCTGAATGTGTGCGTAATGTGGCAGATCCTGGCCCCTGATAAGCAACTGACTGTGACTTTCTCCTTGCTCAGCCTGGTGAGAAGGACATCAGTGTGTCTTGTGATGGATTCAGCAATGACCAGAATGTTGGATTGTGTTGTGGCTTGCCTTAAGGATATAGAAGTAAAGGCACCATGAGATATGGCTGTATGTGTTGATGTGGGTGTTGTTTTGAAAGAGTGCATTTGGTGTTGCTGAGGATGTTTGTTATGTGTACTTCATTTTGGAGGTCTTTGGGGTTTAGGAAGGTTACATTTAAGTGCTTCAGCATATGTGTGTCTATGTGTCTGCTTTGAAATGTATCTGATTCGTGCAGTGTGTGTACTACTAACAACCTTATTGACACTAGGAATCCTGTTATGTGAGAGCTTTGCCTCCAGTGATATTGTATAAACACGTCTCTCACATACCATATTTGTTTGAAAATTAACTGGTTGTCAGTAAACATGAGGCAATTTCTACATTGCCTCAGGAAGCCCATATCCACCAAGATGGCAACAGACATAGTGGGAAAGTTCATATCCATGGCAACCGACCTTTTTTATTGATTAGACAGCTGGAGTGAGAATATAAAGTAATGCCAACTGCTTGCAACTAAGGGCACAGTGCTTCTCACTGCAAGCTAGTTGTCCTGTGTGCGACTGGGTATCGGTGAAATTTCAATGGTGCTTTTACTGAATAATGTCAGCTCAAGGGGACTGTGGCTATACAAGGCACTGCCAAACACTTGAGGGGAAACTAATAAGTAGAGCCTGATGATTTATGGATAAAGCATTTAGGGCTGACGTTAGAAGAAAATCAAGCAGTACTTACTAAAAAGAAAGAATTCGTTTGTCAAGAATGATGAAAACAAAGGAGTCGCCTGAATGGCTACTGCCTGACTACTACTAGTGCTGGTCTCACCACAGCGTCATGCTGCTACGATACAATGCACCTTTGCTTCTTCTCTCACCAGAAACAAAACAATAGCACCAATCCCAAGATAAGAAGGAGGCCACAGCCTGTTTGGTGATTCACAGTCTTGTCCCAGATGACACAAGATTCTGTAGGCTTGTTGTAGCCTTTTTCTAAGTAGATGATTTGATCAGCAACCAGAACAATCAGGAAGATGAAGAACAAGCACTCGCTTCCCAACCAGAAAAAGTCATAAATCTATGCAATCTGCTCCTTCTTTCATCAGGAGCAAAATAAAAAACTTCAAGCTGGCACTTATACAGCAGTTATTAGGCTTTCCAGTGATCAGCAGTCCTCAGGAAATAATGTCCCTATGTTCCTTCTCTCACCAGCAACAAAACAGAAGCACTAATCCCAAGATGACTAATGAGAGACAGAATGTGGGATCTCCAGTATTTGGTGGTCTTAAAGTAAATGCTGCAGATTTTAAAGGTAAGATAGAAAAATGGTTTAATATCCGAAGAGCTGCAGTGTGCATTAAGCAGTTATATATGAAAGATGGGGTAACATTTTGCAGGGGGGCTAGCCCCCCACATCCCCTGCACATTAGATATACAACCACACACACACACACACACACACACACACATATATATGTGTGTGTGTGTGTGTGTGTGTGTATTTATAGTTCCCTGTTATAAAACCCACATTTGCAAGGTTTTTGTGCTTGTAAACAGCTCAGCAAGCTCCTGCCTGGTTCCCTGCAGAGTTCTACAGCAGCAGAGAGACAAAATAGAGACTTTGGCGTGATTAAGTATCATTTTTCTGCATTTTCTTGCTGTCTTTAGCTAATTCCACCTAAAACACCAATTTTTTAGAGTTTCTGTGATTTAAAAAGCTTGTTTCAGCTACATATTGTACTTATTTTACTGCCTGCACTTTAACAAAGTTGTTCTTGTGTTTAAATAACTGTTGTAAGCTACACATTCAAGTGTGATAGCCATTTATGTGCATTTAAAGTGTTTTTTGATTGTATCTGCTTTATTTTCTGAAAAAAACAAAAAAAAAAAATACTGGTTTTCCCACTTTTCTAAGCTAGTATAGTCCAGTTTTCAGGTTAGTGCTGAATTCAGGGCTGTGTTACAAGTTTCTGTGTTTGCCCATACCTTACTTGGATAGAAGGAAGTTTCTCTGTTCACTGTGAGAGAGGGAGCTTTGAGCAGCCTATCTGTCCCTGGAGGAGTGGTTTCAGCCCAGAAATTAGTAGTTTATTGGCCATTTTGGGCTAATTTCTAACTCTTTCATTTCCCTGCTATAAAACCCGCATTAGCACGGTTTTGAGCGCCGGGCAGCACCAGTTAGCTATGGTATAACTATTCCCGGCTCCACAAAGTCTACTGTTCAATTTTTGCTTTGGAACTAGATAAACTTTCAACTTAAGCACTCAAACCATTCACTTCTCAGCCTGGCACTTGCTCAAAACTCATAGCAAGTACTAATAAATCATAGCACTAGACCCCCCCTATACTGTAGAGAAGTACAAGGCTCTCTATTCGACCTTACCAGTCAATCAGTAAAACAGCTCACTGTACCTATCCAGGCATGTCCAAAGAGCAGTTTCAGGTGTACTCTCTGGTCCAACTGGTGAATCTAGGCATTTTGAGGCAATGTTACAACTGCCTCATGTGCACAGACAACCCTCTCCTCTTACCACCAAACACTAATACATGCAAGAGATGGAATTATACAGCCAAACTGGAGGCTAAGCTCTCTCAACCCAAAACTGGAACAGACAGTCAAGAGGAGAAGGGAATTACTTGCATCACACCACCAGTCTCACATAGAACTATGAAACCAGCACCGGCAAAAAAACACACATAAATACACTAAAACATACTCGGAGGCTCTAAATAAAAATCTGCAAAAGCAACACAGACCTCCAGAACAGACATCCAAGCAAACTCCACCCCCCAACACGAAACCATAAAACACATACTTCACAAAACCAGTGTGCCACGCAATCACAGCCCTTAAGGCAAAATAACATACCCAATACACTAGTAATAGATAACTCTATAGTCAGGCACACTGACACACTGACATCCCACTGACTAGGCTAAACAAGGAGAAGGTTACTGTTAGCTGCCTGTCGGGTGCCAGGATCTGCCACATAACACAAGCACTCAGGTCACTCCAGAACAAGTACAAATATGACTGTCATTGTCCATGTTCGTGTGAATGACCTGAGCTGTACCTCCCTGGACTACATGAAAAGAGACATGGAAGAGCTCTCTGATCATGTAGCCCAGGTCGGTATGACCCTGACCCTGAGTAGCATCCTGCCCTCACCAAGAATGATACCACGGCATAAAGGAAAAATTATCAATTTCAACAACTGGCTACACTTCTGTTGTCATTCAAAGGGGATCCAGTGTCTGTCAGCCTGGGATGACATGCTCAACAAGCCATGATGCTTCACTAGAGATGGCTTGCACCTGTCACCCTTAGGCTTTTGAATACTGGCCAAGGCTCTTGCCACCCCCATAGTGCCTTTTTTAGGCAAGGCTCAAAAGACAAACCCACTACCGTAAATAGCAAAAGTAACAAAAAACTGAGGGTAATGCTACTCAATGCCAGACATCTAAACCTCAAAATGCACACACTCGAGGCACTCCTCAGTATGGAGAAAATTGATATATGTGCAGTAACAGAAACCTGGTTTAAGGCCCCAGAGAGCCCACCACATTACCAGGCTACAACTCATACCATACATTTCGGTCACAAAACCCGGACCGAAATACAAAAGGCGGTGGTGTATCCATCAAGGATATCCACACCTCATAGTTAGTGGTACAGTATGATGTTTCAGAGATCATCCCCGTGCAACTAACAATGAGCAGAACTGTAATTCAAATTGTAGCTTGTTACAGATCACCCACCATTTCCCAGGACTCCCATTCTGCATTTCTGGAAACACTGGGAAACATAAAGTTCCTACCAAACACCCTGATATTGGGTGATTTCAAATACCCAAACGTTACCTGGGAGAACTACTCAAGTAATAACTCCCTTGCCCAACATTTCCTAGAATTTATAAACTCAAATGCCCTGGATCAACTGCTCAACACCCCCACCAGAGGTGATAACATATTGGACCTGGTCATCACCAACATGGGTGACTGGTGTTCCACACCGGAGGTCAACCCCTCACTGGTTAGATCTGACCATAAACTAATCACTCTGGATATCCACATCCCCCCCACCCCGGTCAAAGAAACCACCGTGAAAAACTTTTCAAAAGCAAACTTCACGTTATTTAAGACCAAGGTGGAAAGTTTCAAATCCCACATGCTAAAGGATAATGCTGCCCAAGCTGCAAAATCCTTTATTAATGCACTCTAAGGGCACCTACAGAAAATCATGGGTCATGCTATCCCAAGCAAAACCAAGACTCACTCCTTCAAGAAAAGGAAACCAGTTTGGTGGACCCCTGCCATAAACAAGCTATACAATAGAAGGAGGAAACTAGTACAGAAAAGAGAAAAATCCCAAGAAAAGAAGACATCCCTGATCAGTATCAGGAAGAAACTATGATCCCTCATAAAATCTTCCAAGGCTAGCTTTGAAAGAAAAATTGCCAAGGACTCCAAAGATAACCATAAGGCATTCTTTAACAACAGACCCTGGGAACTATCGCCCTATAAGCCTGATTAGTTGGTCTGCAAGGCTATGGAGCACATCATCATGGATCTCATTAACAGACACATTGGGAACCTCCAAACTTTGGACCCTACCCAGTTCGGTTTTGTTAAGGGCAGATCATGCCTCCTAAATCTGGTGGACTTCTTTGAGACAGTTACCAAGGCTATAGACGAGGGAAAAGTGGTCCACATGGCCTACCTAGACCTCACAAAGGCCTTCAGCACCACTGTATCATCATGAAGTCTAGTGGATTTTGACAAAAGCGCTTAACTTTAATAAATTATTTTGATTTAGTGCTGCAGTGCTCCATTGGTGTCTCCTTAGATCTCTGGCAAGAGGTGACTGGCCCCTCTAAGTTTAGTATTTTAGTAGGGGATTTCAACCTACAAATGGAAGAGCACAAGCATAGGCTATATGGAAAGAGAGCATACCATAAGATAGTCAAATCATTCTAAAGTCATGAAAAGCAACCTATCACTACCTGGATGTATGGAGAGCTTTTAATCCAGAAGAAGTGAGCCCTGTAGTATAGAAAGGGCAGGGTGAAAGGGACAATCTCCTTGGGCTATCTTGGAGAGGGTACAATTCAAGCTACATAATAAAAAAATGTATATCTTTCTATCTATCTGTCTGTCTGTCTATCTATCTATCTCTCTCTCTCTCTCTCTCTCTCTATCTATCTATCTATCTATGGATAAACAGTTATTTTATTTTCCCTTTAAGGGAAGCAAGAGTTAGAAAAATCACAAAAACATCCTACACAGATGTCAGGGACTCCAGACTACTTTCCACCCTCTCTTAATTTCATCTTGTGTGGGCGTCTGCTCATCCCTACATTTTACTTATGAGATGAGCCTCTGGCACTGTCCCAAAGACTTATGACTGGTTGGACAGGTGGAAGGGGCAGTACAGAGAGGGCAGTTACAGGGTTTTATCTTTGCCATCCCAACATGAGTGAACTACCTGTTATTTGTTTCACTTGATATACTCGCTGTGGGCTAGGCATGCTACCATTTCATTCAAAATTTTAATTTGTTAATGTAGTTAAAGCAATTCACTTCAAGCACTCGCTTCTTCATTGCATTTTTGTTTTATTATTATCAGAGGCTCAGGATGGTGCACTCAGTCCCAAGTTTGGAATTTTTTATTTTTTTTTTATTTTCACACATCTGGAAGTCTGGAGTGAGTAGAACGCTGGGGAGCCTGCTTGTTTGTACCTGGGGTCTGGAAATGGAAGAAAAGGATATTTGGAGGCTCTCTGGAGTGCTCTGTTCTGAACATTTATTTTTTATTTTTACACAACTGCAAGTCTAGAGTGAGTGGACGGCTGGGGACCCTGTTTTTCTGTATCTGGGGGCCTGGTCCTGGAAAGTAAGGACAAGGAATGATGCAAGCCAGAAAATATAGTTGTCTTTGTCTCAGTTATCAATCAGTCAGCAGGTATCCATCTGTAATTCAATTTCAGAACTGCAGAAATACATTTGAACTGAAAATGACGGAGACCATAAGATCGAAGTTTTGAAACTTTGAACATTTTGAATGGAGATCGCTGTACAGTGCCGAATGAGAAATGTACCATTTTCTTCACTGTAGTGCAATTTCAGAGCTGTTGGTATATTTATTTAGTAGGGAATGTGGAGAAAATGTAAAAAAAAAAAAAATTTTATTTTTATTACAATTTCAAAGTTTCAAAACTTTAATCTTACGGTCTCGACCATTTGCAGTTCAACGTTTTGAATCTTCTAGCTTGTGAAGTAGATTAATATGTATATATATATATGGTATCACATAACAAGCTTGAGATACTGAAATCTCGAATTTCAGTATCTCAAGACCAGAAGAGCAAAAGTGCAGTTGCCTGAAACTGCATATTGTCGAATGTTAGTTTGCTCAATCGGTAGTAGGTGTGGTGTGTGCTGTTTTTCTGGTATGCTGTCCCTTTAAGGTTAGTGGTGATCATGTAGGAAAGATGGCGGCCGATATGTGGTTATGTTCAGAGGGTCAGGTTAGTTTGCAATTGTTAGGGTTTTGTGTAGGAATGTGGTTTGGTGTAAAGTTTTGGGAAGTGTTAAAAGTTGGTAAGGATAAGTAGGTGTGTGTACGTGTAAGCGTTGAAAGTGGTATGTTTTTGATTGTGTGTGGTGTGTGTGCTTTTCGTGAGATAGGTATGGTAGTGTGCAGTGGGAAAATAGGGTGCATTACATTGGGTTTCTCTGAATTTTCATCTTAGTGTGACCTCGAAGTTGGTATATAGGTATGGTAGTGGTATGTGTGTAGATTTTTTTGTTACTTTAGTGTGTTTCTGTCAGGGGAGGGTTAGAGATTGGTTTTGCATTGTTATTTTCAATGTTATGGGTGTCATTTTTTTGGGGGGGTATGTAATTTTGCAGTTTCTGGGTTTTGGTCTTGAGAAACGAAAATCTGAGATTTGAGTATCTCGAGCTTCTAAAGTGAATCCATATATATATATATATATATATATATATATATATATATATATATATATATATATATATATATATATATATATATATATATATATATATATATATATATATATATATATATATATATATATATACATATATATAAATATATATATATATATATATATATATATATATATATACAGACATATACATACACACACACACACACACACACACACACACACACACACACACACACACACACACACACACACACACACATATATATATATATATATATATATATATATATATATATATATATATATACAAACACACACATGCATATATATGTATGTATGCATTTTTTTTAAATGTTAGTTTACACTGTTTACTATTCCTAAATTCAGATCATAATCCAGATATAAGTTGTTGTGTGATGGTGAACTGAGATGTGTCAATGAATATGTAATGTAGTTTGGATATGACCCAATTACCAGTAGCGAAGAAATGCAGTTACATTGGTATGGCACTAAGGTTCGTACACTTTTTTTCCTCTTATGAAGTTATGAGAGGGTCATAGCTCACTGAAGTAATGAGAGGGTCATAGCTCACTGAAGATATGAGAGGGTCATAGCTCACTGAAATTATGAGAGGGCCATAGCTCACTGAATTTATGAGAAGGTCATAGCTCACTGAAGTTATGAGAGGGTCATAGCTCTTTGAAGTTATGAGAGGGTCATAGCTCATTGAAGTTAGGAAAGGGTCATAGCTCACTGAAGTTATGAGAGGGTCATAGCTCACTGAAGTTATGAGAGGGTCATAGCTCATTGAAGTTATGAGAGTGTCATAGCTCACTGAAGTTATGAGAGAGTCATAGCTCACTGAAGTTATGAGAGGGTCATAGCTCACTGAAGCTATGAGAGGGTCATAGCTCAGTGAAGTTATGAGAGGGTCATAGCTCACTGAAGTTATGAGAGGGTCATGGCTCATTGAAGTTAAGAGAGGGTGATAGCTCACTGAAGTTATGAGTGGGTCATAGCTCACTGAAGTTATGAGAGGGTCATAGCTCTTTGAAGTTATGAGAGGGTCATAGCTCATTGAAGTTAGGAAAGGGTCATAGCTCACTGAACTTATGAGAGGGTCATAGCTCATTGAAGTTATAAGAGGGTCATAGCTTATTGAAGTTATGAGAGAGTCATAGCTCGCTGAAGTTATGAGAGGGTCATAGCTCACTGAAGTCATGAGAGGGTCATAGCTCACTGAAGTTATGGGAGGGTCACAGCTCATTGAATTTATGAGAGGGTCATGTCTCATTGAAGTTATGAGAGGGTTATAGCTCACTGAAATTATGAAAGGCTTATAGCTCACTGAAGTTATGAGAGGGTCATAGCTCTTTGAAGTTATGAGAGGGTCATAGCTTATTGAAGTTATGAGAGAGTCATAGCTCACTGAAGTTATGAGAGGGTCATAGCTCACTGAAGTCATGAGAGGGTCATAGCTCACTGAAGTTATGAGAGGGTCATAGCTCACTGAAGTTATGGGAGGGTCATAGCTCATTGAATTTATGAGAGGGTCATGTCTCATTGAAGTTATGAGAGGGTCATAGCTCACTAACGTTATGAGAGGGCCATAGCTCATTAAAGTTATGAGGGGGTCATAGCTCACTGAAGTTATGAGAGGGTCACAGCTCACTGAAGATAAGAGAGGGTCATAGCTCATTGAAGTTATAAGTGGGTCATAGCTCACTGACATTATGAGAACGTCATAGCTCACTGAAGTTATGAGAGGGTCACAGCCCACTGAAGTTATGAGAATGCCATAGCTCAATGAAGTTATGAAAGGGTCACAGCTCACTGAAGTTTTGAGAGGGTCATAGCTCACTAAAGTTATGAGAGGGTCATAGCTCATTGAAGTTATGAGAGGGTCATAGCTCACTGGAGTTATGAGATGGTCATAGGTCACTAAATTTAAGAGAGGGCCATAGCTCATTGAAGTTATGAGAGGGTCATAGCTCAATGATGTTGTGAGAGGGTCATAGCTCATTGATGTTATGATATGGTCATAGCTCACTGAAGTTATGAGAGGGTCATAGCTCATTTAAGTTATGAGAGGGTCATACATTTTTGAAGTTATGAGAGGGTCATAGCTCACTGAAGTTATGAGAGGGTCCTAGCTCACTGAAGTTATGAGAGGGTCATTGCTCACTGAAGTTATGAGAGGGTCATTGCTCACTGAAGTTATGAGAGGGCCATAGCTCCCTAAAGTTATGAGAGCATCATAGCTCATTGAAATTATGAGACGGTCATAGCTCACTGAAGCTATGAGAGGGTGATAGGTCATTGAAGTTATGAGAGGGCCATAGCTCATTGAAGTTATGAGAGGGCCATAGCTCCCTGAAGTTATGAGAGCATCATAGCTCCTTGAAATTATGAGAAGATCATAGCTCTCTGAAGTTATGAGAGGGTCATAGTTCATTGAAGTTATGAGAGGGTCATAGCTCACTGAAGTTATGAGAAGGTCATAGTTCATTGAAGTTATGAGAGGGTCATAGCTCACTGAAGTTATGAGAGGGTCATAGCTCACTGAAGTTATGAGAGGGTCATAGCTCACTGAAGTTATGAGAGGGTCATAGCTCACTGAAGTTATGAGAGGGTGATAGGTCATTGAAGTTATGAGAGGGTCATAGCTCACTGACGTTATGAGAGGGCCATAGCTCCCTGAAGTTATGAGAGCATCATAGCTCATTGAAATTATGAGAAGGTCATAGCTCACTGAAGTTATGAGAGAGTGATAGGTCATTGAAGTTATGAAAGGGTCATAGCTCATTGAAGTTATGAGAGGGTCATAGCTCCCTGAAGTTATGAGAGCATCATAGCTCATTGAAATTATGAGAAGGTCATAGCTCACTGAAGTTATGAGAGGGTCATAGCTCTCTGAAGTAATGAGAGGGTCATAGCTCCCTGAAGTAATGAAAGGGTCATAGCTCACTGAAGTTAGGAGAGTGTCATAGCTCACTGAAGTTATGAGAGGGTCATAGCTCACTGAAGTTATGAGAGGGTTCTAGCTCAATGAAGTTATGAGAGGGTCATTGCTCACTGAAGTTATGAGAGGGTCATTGCTCACTGAAGTTATGAGAGGGCCATAGCTCCCTGAAGTTATGAGAGCATCATAGCTCATTGAAATTATGAGACGGTCATAGCTCACTGAAGTTATGAGAGGGTGATAGGTCATTGAAGTTATGAGAGGGCCATAGCTCATTGAAGTTATGAGAGGGCCATAGCTCCCTGAAGTTATGAGAGCATCATAGCTCCTTGAAATTATGAGAAGGTCATAGCTCACTGAAGTTATGAGAGGGTCATAGTTCATTGAAGTTATGAGAGGGTCATAGCTCACTGAAGTTATGAGAAGGTCATAGTTCATTGAAGTTATGAGAGGGTCATAGCTCACTGAAGTTATGAGAGGGTCATAGCTCACTGAAGTTTTGAGAAGGTCATAGCTCACTGAAGTTATGAGAGGGTGATAGGTCATTGAAGTTATGAGAGGGTCATAGCTCATTGAAGTTATGAGAGGGTCATAGCTCCCTGAAGTTATGAGAGCATCATAGCTCATTGAAATTATGAGAAGGTCATAGCTCACTGAAGTTATGAGAGGGTCATAGCTCTCTGAAGTAATGAGAGGGTCATAGCTCCCTGAAGTAATGAAAGGGTCATAGCTCACTGAAGTTAGGAGAGTGTCATAGCTCACTGAAGTTATGAGAGGGTCATAGCTCACTGAAGTTATGAGAGGGTCATAGCTCAATGACGTTATGAGATGGTCATAGCTCACTGAAGTTATGAGAGGGTCATAGCTCACTGAAGTTATGAAAGGGTCATAGCTCACTGAAGTTATGAGATGGTCATGGCTCACTGAAGTTATGAGAAGGTCATAGTTCACTGAAGTTACGAGCGGGTCATGGCTCACTGAAGTTATGAGAGGGTCATAGCTGACTGAAGTTTTGAGAGGGTCATAGCTCACTGAAGTTATGAAAGGGTCATAGCTCACTGAAGTTATGAGAGGGTCATAGCTCACTGAAGTTATGAGAGAGTCATAGCTCATTGAATTTATTAGAGGGTTATAGCTCATTGAAGTTATGAGAGGGTCATAGCTCAGTGACGTTATGAGATGTTCATAGCTCACTGAAGTTATGAGAGGGTCAGAGTCATAGCTCATTGATGTTATGAGTAGGTCATAGCTCACTGAAGTTATGAGGGGGTGATAGTTCATTGAAGTTTTGAGAGGGTCATACTCATTGAAAATATGAGAGGGTCATATCTTATTGAAGTTATGAGAGGGTCATAACTCACTGAAGTTATGAGAGTGTCAAAGCTCACTGATGTTATGAGAGGGTCATAGCTCATTGAAGTTATGAGAGGGTCATAGCTCACTGAAGTTATGAGAGGGTCATAGTGCACTAAAGTTATGAGAGGGTCATAGCTCACTGAATTTAAGAGAGGGTCATAGCTAATTGAAGTCATGAGATGGTCATAGCTCACTGAAGTTATGAGAGGGTCATAGCTCATTGAAGTTATGAGAGGGTCATAGCTCACTAAAGTTATGATAGAGTCATAGCTCATTGAAGTTATGAGAGTGACATAGCTCACTGAGGTTATGAGAGGGTCATAGCTCACTGAAGTTATGAGAGGGTCATAGCTCACTGAATTTATGAGAGGGTCATAGCTCAATGAAGTTATGAAAGGGTCATAGCTCACTGAAGTTATGAGAGGGTCATAGCTCACTGAAATTATGAGAGGGTCATAGCTCACTAAAGTTATGAGGGGGCCATAGTTCACTGAAGTTATGAGAGGTTCATAGCTCACTGAAGTTATGAGAGTGTCATAGCTCACTGAAGTTATGAGAGTGTCATAGCTCATTGAAGTTATGAGAGGGTCATAGCTGTTTGAAGTTATGAGAGGGTCATAGCTGTTTGAAGTTATGAGAGGATCATTTCTCATTCAAGTTATGAGAGGGCATAGCTCACTGACGTTATGAGGGGGTCATTGCTCACTGAAGTTATGAGAGTGTCATAACTCATTCAGGGTAAGAGAGGGTCATAGCTTTTTGAATTTATGAGAGGGTCATAGCTCACTCATGTTTTGAGAGGGTCATTGCTCACTGAAGTTAAGAGAGGGTCATAGCTCACTGAAGTTATGAGAGGGTCATAACTCATTGAAGTTATGAGAGCATCATAGCTCACTGAAGTTATGAGAGGGTCATAGCTCACTGAAGTTATGAGAGGGTCATAGCTCACTGAAGTTATGAGAGGGTTATAGCTCACTGAAGTTATGAGAGGGTCATAGCTCACTGAAGTTATGAGAGGGTCATAACTCATTGAAGTTATGAGAGCATCATAGCTCACTGAAGTTATGAGAGGGTCATAGCTCACTGAAGTTATGAGAGCATCATAGCTCACTGAAGTTATGAGAGGGTCATAGCTCATTGAAGTTATGAGATGGTCATAGCTCACTGAAGTTATGAGAGGGTCATAGCTCATTGAAGTTATGAGAGGGTGATAACTCATTGAAGTTATGAGAGCATCATAGCTCACTGAAGTTATGAGAGGGTCATAGCTCACTGAAGTTATGAGAGCATCATAGCTCACTTAAGTTATGAGAGGGTCATAGCTCACTGAAGTTATGAGAGTGTCATAGCTCACTGAAGTTATGAGAGGGTCATAGCTCACTGAAGTTATGAGAGGGTCATAGCTCACTGAAGTTATGAGAGGGTCATAGCTCACTCATGTCTTGAGAGGGTCATAGCTCATTGAAGTTATGAGAGGGTCATAGCTCATTGAAGTTATGAGAGGGTCATAGCTCACTGAAGTTATGAGAGGGTCATAGCTCACTGAAGTTATGAGAGGGTCATAGCTCACTGAAGTTATGAGAGGGTCATAGCTCACTGAAGTTATGAGAGGGTCATAGCTCACTCATGTCTTGAGAGGGTCATAGCTCACTGAAGTTATGAGAGGGTCATAGCTCATTGAAGTTATGAGAGGGTCATGTCTCACTGAAGTTATGAGAGGGTCATAGCTCACTGAAGTTATGAGAGGGTCATAGCTCACTGAAGTTATGAGAGGGTCATAGCTCATTGAAGTTATGAGAGGGTCATAACTCATTGAAGTTATGAGAGCATCATAGCTCACTGAAGTTATGAGAGGGTCATAGCTCACTGAAGTTATGAGAGCATCATAGCTCACTGAAGTTATGAGAGGGTCATAGCTCACTGAAGTTATGAGAGGGTCATAGCTCACTCATGTCTTGAGAGGGTCATAGCTCATTGAAGTTATGAGAGGGTCATAGCTCACTGAAGTTATGAGAGGGTCATAGCTCACTGAAGTTATGAGAGGGTCATAGCTCACTGAAGTTATGAGAGGGTCATAGCTCATTGAAGTTATAAGAGGGTCATAGCTCATTGAAGTTATGAGAGGGTCATGTCTCACTGAAGTTATGAGAGGGTCATAGCTCACTGAACTTATGAGAGGGTCATAGCTCACTGAAGTTATAAGAGGGTCATAGCTCATTGAAGTTATGAGAGGGTCATGTCTCAATGAAGTTATGAGAGGGTCATAGCTCACTGAAGTTATGAGAGGGTCATGTCTCACTGAAGTTATGAGAGGGTCATAGCTCATTGAAGTTATGAGAGGGTCATGTCTCACTGAAGTTATGAGAGGGTCATAGCTCACTGAAGTTATGAGAGGGTCATAGCTCATTGAAGTTATGAGAGCATCATTGCTCACTGATGTTATGAGAGGGTCATAGCTCATATTGCTCAGCTGGGGGTGGCTGTAGTTTTCAATCAAAATAGGTGAACTTTTGCTTTTTTTTTCATGTTGGAGTTATTACCTCTTATTGGTCTCTGATTTCAAATCACTGTTGGCTCTGTCCCTCTTAATCCCTTCTAAAACTGGTGACTTTTGGAGAAAAGGTGATAAATTACACTTACAAAGAATGACAATTAGTATTATTAACATCTCAAGCTTCACTTCAGAAAATGTATATTAATTATTCCATCAATGACTCAAGTTCACAGTATTAATATTTTATGTTTTCCTGGACTGTCCCTGATTATTTCTAGATTTGCCCCCGGTTCTGATGGTAAGTGGAAACTGATTTGTAAGGAATGGCAAAGATACAAAATTGTGGCTATCTTGACATTTTCTGCTTATTGTTAGTTCTATGTAGCACAAACATGGACTTTGTTGGCTTTTTATGGCAGGGGTGAGGAGGGCTTAATTTATCACGGCTGCTTTTGTCTACTGTTGATTATTTCTACTGATTGGACTTTCAATGAATGCTCTGATGTTTTATGGAGGTGGGAAGAAAGAGAGATGAGTTCTTAATTCATCAAGGCTGTTTTTATCTGTTATTTTTCCTCATTGAACTTTCAATGAATGCTACACAGTTTTACTGAGGGAGATGAATTCTTAACTTTTCGAGGATGCTTTTATCAATTAGTTGACTATTTTTGTTTATTTTGACATTCAGTGGATGCTATTTCCTTAAGGATTTTCTGAAAATGGTTTGGTCGCAAGATCATCATATTTTACTTTGTTCTAATGCATGTCAGTTTTACTTCTATTTTCTATTTGCATCGGTTCCTTCCTGGATTCAATTTCAGCTGTAGAGTTTTTCCTCTGATGCATTGTTGTTGTTGTTGTTACTGACTTGTACATATCTTGGTGGATCATAGGGAGGGGAGATGGTGCATTCAGAATAAGAATACCACAAATTTTCTTCACATGAAAGAAAGGCTTTTCATGGAATTCCATGCGGGCATAACATGCTGATTCCATTCATTGCTCAGTTTCTTATCAATAATGTACTTCAAAGAAATTGGAATTATCCAGTCTCTCTAGCTCCAATCTAAAACAGATGGTTCTGTTTGTGCAGTAAAATACCTTGCATAATTTTACTGTCAGAAAATGTGAACTCTCAAAGCAGAATTTAATTTTGACACGGCAAAGACATTTTTTTTCCTGCCATTTGGTTTTAGTTGCCTAAGCAGTATCCTAATTAGAAAGGGATAAAAGGACAGACAACCAGTTAGCCGGATGGACTGAATGGGTTGCTTTAGCGTAGGTTTCCTATGACAGCTCGCGCTTAATATTTTAGAAGGACAGTAGAGTGGTATGGGAATTTCATATTAACAGCATAATCTCTCTTTAAGTCATCATGTCCATGCCCAAGTTGCATTTGGGGGTCACAATGACTCACAACAACACCCCTGGCGGACTGCACAGTAATATCAGACAGCAATGCACACCTCCAAATGCCTGCCCTCATTGCTCACATATGCCATTTGCTGCTACTTTTTGTATGTAGCACAATAGGCAACTACTATAGTATAGCTTTTTATGCTTTTGGCATTTGGACCTGTACCTACAAATAGATGTGGATTGTAAAAAAACTCTGAACTGTTAAATTGATGTTATAAGCTAATATCTGGATAAAACTTGTATGCTTTTATTTACCATATGTTTTATTTGGATGCAAAAAAAGGCAGTGGAAAAAATAAAGAAACAGCTCAATGTGATATTTTTATGCACATGAGGTAGCGGACCTGGCTGCAGACATAGACATTGAAAATTATTCAGTCTTTGCATTCTTTTAGGAAACTGTTTTGAACAATATTCATCTTCTATAACAATGGTAATGATTAAAATTTCAGTAAGCATAGACCCTCTGACAAGCTATATACATAGAAGTTCTACAGAACCAGACATAAGAAAAGTTATACAACTGGACTAGAAAGGAGAGAATAGAGTTAAAGGAGGGAAGGAGAGTTGGAGTAAAAACTAGTAGGTTAGGAACTAATCTAAGGGGGCAGCGAAAGCCAACATATTCTGGCTAGGTTTATAAATGCCTTCAGGCAGATAGCCTAGTACCTACCTATGAACCTATGAAACTAACGGAGACCTGTAAGATAAGGTGATTAGACTGTGTGTAGCCAGTGGGTTTACAGCACTAATGGTGTAGTATGCTGAATAATAGTTTATTATGAAGCTGGTATGTCAGGTATATGAGAAGGAGCAGGTAAAGAAAGGTACTACTCACATGAATTATTTTACATTAAGGGGGTTCGTGGTCTGCACTCTTGTAGGAGGAGAGGCTGGACTCTGCCCTTCTGAGCTGGGAATTTCTGGTTAAAGGCTTATAGTGCCTGCATATTTGAACTGTTTCTTACTGAAATTGGTACACCTTGTTTGCTGTAGCAAAGACTAGATCCAGGCCTGCTGAATCTAGCTTTGTTTGTATGCTTGTTGTTTGTTTGCTTGTTATTTCCCTGAAATGCTAATTCCACCTAAAACATGGCTTTTCAGCGCTTCTGTGGATCCTAGTGATATCTGCATTGCTTACTGTACTTATTTCCTTGTTTCACTTGAAAGAAAGTTACTGTTTGTCGTTTTTGCATTTAAGTTACCTGTAACACATTGCATTTAAGTAACCTGGCACTTGCTCACTAAAGCAATTATATAAGTCAGCACTAAAAAATTAAAAGCACTACACCCTCACAAACTCCCCTTGAGTACCTTGTTCCCCATTGGCCCTTTTTTTCAATTATAAAGGAATTCCCAATAATATTCTAGCATGTCCAAACGTCAGTTGTCAATCTCCTCTCCGGTCCAGCTGGTGAAGCTGGGAATCTTGAGACAATGTTACAACTGCCTCATGTACACAGGCAACCCTCTCCTCCTCCCAACAAATTCCAACACATGTGAGAGATGCAACCATATAGCCAAACTGGTGGCTAAGCTCTCTCAGCTCAGTACTGGCGTAACTAGTCAGGAGGAGAAGGAAACCTCACTCACTACGATTCCAGTCTCACATAGACCTACCACGACAGCAACCCAAACACATAAACACACAAAAACATACTCGGAGGCTCTAAATAAAAATCTGCCTAAGCAGCAGAGACCTCCAAAGCAGACACCCAAGCAACCACTACCCCAAAACAAAACATGTGCAACACATAGCTCACAAAGCCAGTGTGCCAAACAGTCACAGCCCTTAAGGCTAAACAACACACCTGATACACTTGTAATAGGTAACTCTATCGTCAGGCACACTGACGTCCCACTCACCAGGCTGAACAAGGAGAAGGTCATGGTGAGCTGCCTGTCGGGCGCTAGGATCCGCCACATAACACAAGCACTCAGGTCACTCCAAGGCAAGTACAAATATGACTCAGTCATTGTCCATGCTGGTGTGAATGACCTGAGATGTACCTCCCTGGACTACATGAAAAGAGACATAGAAGAGCTCTCTGAACATGTAGCCCAGGTCAGCATGACCCTGACCTTGAGTAGCATCTTACCCTCACCAAGAATGATGCCATAATATGAAGACAAGATTATCAATTTCAACAATTGGCTTAAGTATTGGTGCCATTTAAAGGGGATCCAATGCCTGTCAGCCTGGGATGACATACTCAACAAGCCACGATGCTTCGCTAGGGACGGCTTGCACCTGTCACCCCTGGGCTTTTGGATATTGGCAAAGGCTCTTGCTTCCCCCATAGTGCCTTTTTTAGGCAAGGCTCAAAAGACAAACCCACCTCCATAGGTATCACAAGGGATAAGAAACTAAGAGTAATGCTACTCAATGCCAGAAGTCTAAACCTCAAGATGCACACACTCGAAACTCTCCTTAGCATGGAGAACATCGATATCTGTGTAGTAACAGAAACCTGGTTCAAGGCTCTTGAGAGCACCCCAGCACTACCAGGTTATACCTCATACCATGCTTTTCGGCCCCAAAACTTGGACTGAACCACAAAAGGAGGGGGGGTATCAATATTCGTCAAAGATACCCACACCTCCAGGTTGGTGGCACAGCACGAAGCATCAGAGACTATCCATGTGCAACTAACAGTGGGTAAAACTGCCTTCCAGTTTATAGCCTGCTACAGACCACCCTCCCAAACCCAGGAACCCCACTCGGCCTTCCTGAGAACACAGGAAAATATGAAGGTCTGTCCAAACACCATTATATTGGGCGACTTCAACTACCCAAACATAGACTGGGAACATTACTCTAGCTCCAACACCCTAGCCCAAAGGTTCCTAGAATTTATAAACTCAAATGCTATGGAACAACTTGTTACCACTCCCACAAGAGGGGAAAACATACTGGACCTGATCATCACCAACATGGGGGACTCTATGCTCCAGACCAGAAGTGTATCCCTTACTGGTAAGATCAGACCATAAACTAATCTCACTGGATATTGACATCCCGACCCCACCCCCTGCCCAGAAA
>NC_056744.1:1637767407-1637772407 GCF_019279795.1 Protopterus annectens | reverse complement strand
GGGGTAAGGAAGGCTTTGATTCTATAGAGGGTACCAAGTTTTTTATTAACAGACTTTATAGTGGAGTTGATGTGTTCGTCAAAGCTGAGACGATTATCAATAGTTACACCTAGAAAGCGGGTTGTAGTTTCAGGGGTAATGATAGTACCATTGTTGGAGGTTAAAGAGAGGAATGGAGTAGGTGATTTGTGAGTAGGGGTAAAAAGCAGTAATTTAGTTTTTTTAGGATTTAGGAGGAGGCAGTGTTGCATAAACCAGTTTTCAACATTTTGAAAAACAGTTTGGGTAAGGGAGTGTAGAGTGGCTATGTTCTTGGTGGTACAGATTAAGGTAGAGTCATCAGCATATTGAATTCATGTGGCTTGTGGTATGGCGTCGTGTAGATTGTTAATAAATAAAGAAAACAGAAGGGGACCTAGGATAGAGCCCTGGGCTACTCCGATATTGACTGGTAGTAGTGAAGATAAATTGTTTTGCCAAAGAATAGCTTGCTGTCTATTTTCCAGATATGACCTAAACCATTGTATAGCTTGAGGGTTGAAAAAATGGGCAATTAGTTTGTCTAGTAGTGATTTGTGGTTAACCACATCAAAGGCTTTAGACAGGTCAATAAATAGGGCAGAGGAGAAAGAGTTATTGTTACGATTTTTATTTATGGAATCTGTAAAGGATAAGAGGGCGGTCGATGTTCTGTGGAATGGCCTAAAGCCATGTTGGCAGTTTGCAAGTAGGTTATTTTGTAGTAGGTGAGTAAGTAATTGTTTGTGAACACATTTTTCCATTATCTTAGCTAGAGGGGAAAGTAAGGCAATAGGGCGATAGTTAGAAAGCTCAGTAGAAGGACCACCTTTGTGTAGTGGGATAATATGGGATATCTTCCATAGTGCAGGGATTTTGCCTTCTGTAATAGTCCTGTTGATAATGATGGAGATTGGGTATGCTATGGCTTTTGCGGCTATTTGTAGGAATTCGGATGGGAGACGGTCAGCGGAAGGGGTGCAAGGTTTAAGTTTTCGAAGCAGTTTACAGATGAGGGATGTAGATACCGGTTGTATCTGAAAGGTAGGTAGAGGACTATTACAGGTGTTAGTTTGGAAAGTGGTGGGAGGTGATAAAGAATTAGCTAGTGTTAGAATGGCTTCGGTAAAGTAGTTATTAAAGGCATCGGGGATCAGGGTGGAGTTATTATGGTTGAAGCCAGTTGGGTCTGGAGTAGTGGTGTTGTCTGGATGAAGGAGTTTGTTTATTACTGACCAGAACTTTTGAGGAGTTTGTTGGTTGGTTTGTTGTAGTTAAAGGTAGAAATCTTTTTTATCTCTAAGAATATCCTTCTTAGTGGCGTTCCTTAGGTGTTTATAGCAAATGTGATTTGTTGGGCATTTGGTAGCTCTCCATTTTGCCCAGATTTTATTTCTAAGGAGTATCTTCTGCCTGGTTTGTTTTGTGAGCCAAGGGGCAGATTTGGTTTTTATTCTAGTGGTACGTATAGGAGCATGGCAGTCAAGGATTTGAAGAAAGTTAATATTAAAGTAGGTAATGGATTCATCAAGTTCTAGATAGATTAGTGGTGACCAGTCACATGCTTGCAGCTCCGTTAGGAAGCTGTCAGGATTAAAGAATCTTTTTGAGCGAGAGGTTTTGATGTTATGAGTGTTTGGATGATGGACATTTTGTCTAATAATGTAGGCAAGCATGTGGTCGCTGATATCATCAGGAAGGGTTCCTGGAGTATAATTGTTAGGGTGACTATTAATAAGGATCCAATCCAGAGTAGTTTCCTTGTTACTGGGTTTGTGGATTCTTGTGGGAGTTGTTATTAATTGTGTAAAACCAAAAAGGTTTATGTGATTGGTAGGGTTCATAGAATTACAATTGGACCAGTCTATGTTAAAGTCACCAAGCACAATGGTCTCCTGGGGTCCTGGGGTAGTTGGGTAGAGAGATGAAGAAGTATGTTCTCAAGAGTACTGGTATTATTACCTGGGGGTAGGTACATACAGAGAAGGTAGATTGATTTGGAATTATTGATTTGGAGTTTGGTAGTTAGGATTTCTGAACTGGTGGCAAATGATGGTAGATCATTAATGGGGGTAATTTGGAGGTTAGATTTATAAATAATGGCTATACCTCCACCCTTTTTGTTTTTTCGGTCATTTCTAAGGATGTTAAATCCTGGAGGGGTAATTTCCTGGTCTAGAGTACATGGTTTAAGCCAAGTTTCTGTAAGACATAGTATGTCAAATGAGTGAGCATCAAGGAGAGCATGTAGATGGGAAATTGTATTGTTTACACATCTAATGTTAAGGTGGCCTATTAGGAGGGAGTTGCATGGTTTTGTTAGCGTAGAGACTGTAGGTGATGTTAAATTGATTTGGTTGTTGGTATAGTTATTATTTGGGCCAGGATTTGGATGGATATCACCGTCTATGAGGGGGTTTTGCTGGGGGTGCTGTAGAGATTTAAGGAGTTTAAAGTGCTTAGGAAGAGTCTTTTTGGAAGAGAAATAGGTAATGTGGTGTGTTCTGTGGAATTTTGGTAGGATATAGCTGGACATACATGTTATGTTGCTGTGGTTATGGGAGCAGATGACAGAGGGTGTAATTGTTTGCCAGATGTAAGGGTTTTGTTCAGGGAGAGAAAGATATTCAAAGTGGGTGAGTAAGTAAGGTATGGTAAGTGAGGTCATTGTGGTGGTTAAGAGTAGTATGTTTAAGAGGATATGTTTATTTGATGGAGCCATAATGGAGAGTAATGTTAGGTTGAGATAAGGTAGTATAAATAGGTGCAGTAGAAAGAAAAAGTGAGTTATGAAAGGGATAGAGCAGGGTACAAAGAAATGAGGGAAGAGTTTGGGGGAGTTTGAAAATGAGGAAGAGTTGTGAAGGAAGATAGTATAGTGGATAGATGGAAGTTGTAGGAGTGATAAATAAGGAAAGGGTGATTAAATAAGGTAATGGGTAGTTCTAAATATTTGAGTGAGATGGGGGAGTGGCCAGGAATTGGAAAGGTGAGAGAGGATAGGATGGGAGGGGGTGTGGCCAGTGAAGTATAAGTCTAGGACCTCTGGGGGTGGGTGGAATTTGGGCGTAGGGTATGGGGAGCGGAGTGAGCCTGCAGGGCGAACGGAGCGGGTAGAAACAGACAAGGAGCAGAGCAGCTGGAGGAGAAACAATCAGTCAGCAGAGAAGAATACAGCAGGTAAGTGAAGTAAGCATGAAGTGGGAAGGAGCAGGGAATAAGTATGGAGTGTTCAAGAATATAGGGATGTAAAGCAAGCTAGAATAAAGGGTACAGTGTGAGGTAGCAAGTAGCTCTAGGTCAGATAAGTATAGTGTAAAGCAAACAGAATAAAATGGTTGAGCTAGAGAGATAATAGAAGGGTCAGTAGTGCCCACTACTGGACAAAGCTAGAATTGCAAGCAGTTGCAGTATAGGGAGGTGGATTGTAGTTCTAGTTAAGGGTGGAAAAAAGCTGGTACAAGGGGTAGTAACTGGTGGGAAAGGTGTAAAGAGTACAAGGTAGCTACATATGAGGGGGGGAGGCTGCTGGACGACACGGCTCAGGACGAGCTTTGAACCCCTGAAGCAACAGTGAATGGTAGTAAGTTTACAGGTAGGACACAGATAACATATTTTCTGAAATCCTTGAAGGTGGGAGCTGGGAGTAGAAGCTTGGGGGAGGAAACCACGGCTATTTGTTGAACGGGTCCTTTGTCACCAGTTTGTTAGATTCTCACAAAAAAAGTGGTCAGGAACAGCACAGTGAAAAGCAGGGTACTTGTAGGAAAGAGAGAGATAACAGTAATGATAAGTAGCAAGAAACTAATAGCAACAATATATGATATTAAGACAATAGTTATGACAGTAAAAAGTAGAGCATTCACTGATTCATTAGAAGCTAACAATCTCCTAACAGGACATGCAGTTTCTTTTAACAAATATCTAGCAGTACATTCTTTATAGGTTCAATTGGATAGCATGTAACACATCAGTTTAAGATAATCTTATCATTCACATGCATATGAAATAAAACAACAGTGCCATAGTTCAGGAGCAGAGTGATAAAAATGTCAGGAATTGCTGTAAAATGACACCAGGATGAGAGTTAGGGCTGCTAGCATGCAAAAAGACTACTCTATTCTGTTGACTGGGAGAACACGCTTTGTTGATCTGGTTTTACATTAGCATGGATTGTCTGAAAATATGAAGTCTAAAACTCAAATGTTTGTCATTATTTTTTTAACTTATTCTTTAATGATTTGCGCTAATTTGCCAGAAGAGCACAATTTTTTGAAAAAACAGACAAAAAAATATAAGGCAAAAATCTGGACATTCTGTGAAAATCTGTACAGTTGAGAAGTATGAATAACACAGTAATGTGCACCAATTAAACAGCAGAATACATAGGTACACAACATAATATTCATTATCTCATACACATATATTGTCATGCCAAAATAATAAAATAGGTGTAACAAACACCCTTACTGAGATTTATACAGCACTGTCCAGTTTGTATTAATGAGCAAAGGACAGTCCAGTACGTGAAAATGAAACAAAACAATGTACACAGCCCCAATGTACAAGGGCATTTTTGGCTCGATCGTACTTCATTCAGAAACATGTACATCTATGTAAATCATTGCATATCTACAACAAATACCTGAATATGAGCATCTATGCTGTTATGATTGTGTATGTTGTAATATAACATAGAATGACAAGGCATTCAGGAATGATACTAAATAAAGCATCAGCTGTTCTGTATATACAATAATGGAAAAATGACTGTCTATGCATTATGTGAAGGATAACTTCCTATAAAGAGCATTTACACTAATGTGAAACAACATGTCACACACAAAGCTATTGTGCCAGTGTGACAGCATGCCTCTTGAAATGTTACGGATAATGGAGCAATGCATTCTCATCCAAAGCTTAAGTGCTATAGGCATCAGTGGAACATGGTTGTTCTACATATTTAAAGAAGCTATTCTGTA
>NC_056744.1:1637694907-1637764907 GCF_019279795.1 Protopterus annectens | reverse complement strand
TGGTTTTTTTTAGCAAATGGCAGTCACTGTTTGTCCTATGAATTTAAAAGCAGTGTTAGTAGCATAATTGCCTTTAGTACAGAAGGCTGTGGATTCTACTCCCACACCATGTAGCTGGAGTGCTGATTTTGCAGTGCCCTTTCAATTGCTCATTATTTGGTGCATTTTAAGGAGGATAGGGGTTCTGCACTCCTGAGTGTGTCTTCCTTTGTATGAGATGCCTAGTAACTATGAATTTGTTGTAAGTTTGTCAGTCATTCCCTAATGCAATATTACCAGCTTATCAACATTTTTAATGTAATATAGACAATTAATTCTTCAAGGGCAGCAGACACTGAATTTGTAGATGAAACACTGAAATGTAAAGTTGTAAGTGTTTTCGTGTACTGTTATTGTAACCTACAGCTTTCTGTGCTTCAGCCACAAAAATGACAATGGAATATGCTCACATGTTAAATTGTTTATGCCACTGTAAATCAAAGACACATCATCACAAGATATGGCCCATGCAGATAGATATACAGACAGACCAGGCATGGTTGGCCACCTTGTTTATGGGGTTCTGTAAATTTTAGTACAACTGGGATGTATGATATTCATGACACTTATTTTCCATACAGAGGCACATCTGAACAACGTTATCTGTTTGTCACATAAGTGTCTATATATCTTGTTAGTCGTTCCTACAGTCGTCCTGTGCCTCTGACAGCAGTCATGACTGTGGAGCATTCCCACATGTTGACATTTGTGTGCCTTGTCATACTACAGGATATACATTAAGACATATGGTATGCTTCTCAAACAGGGATGAACTAAATTGTAAGATATTCCATATGTTTAATACATGTCAGTATTGGTGATCACATCTGTCCATTTCATGACTACTGTGTTCTTCAACTGCCTATGACAACAGCAAACTTCATGTCAGCCTCGGCCAAACGATATGTCTCTATAGTAACTTTCATGTGTTATACCTCTGTTGGAATGCAACATGATGGACATTATTTGCTTAATGATGACATATTAATGTATATGTTTCCCCATGACAGCTTCAGTTCAAACCTCACCTCCGGTGGTGGAGTCCCATCTGGAGATGTCAGGTATGTTTTACTATTTTTTATTCCCAATTATCAGATTTGTGCAATATGTAATGTACTTGAAAAGTTACCTGTTGTAGAGTCGATGAACCTTGCAGAGGCATGATGTCCTAGTAAGTCCATATCCCCAATAACATTGTATTCATATAGTTGGCCCATATGTCATTACTAAGCAGCATCATGTGTTGTTTGAGCATGTAATTAACCTGTGTCATCTGTCACTTCTTCTAGCCCATCCACTGCCTGCCTCCTCCAGTTGCCCATCCACTCATCCTGATTTTCAAAGTGATGTGTCTCACTGTGATAGCACAGCCTATAGCACACAGACTATAGTTTAGGGGTTATTGTTCATCCCTGAAGGGAGCAGCCACGTGGCTCATGCTGTAAACTCAGATATTGAGGAAGATGTGGCTTGATATTCTGATGACATGGTGGCAGCAGCTGCCAGACAAGATGGTGTCTCATGAAGAATCAGGTAAGGAGGGTGACTCCTCCCCACAACTGAGAAGTACTGCCCATTGCAGTACACATGGGAGTGTTGCTGCTGTGCATGGATGTGTGTTAGTAGGTGTCCGCCAAATAATAAAGGCAAATGAATGCTCCCAGCAGCATCATGGAGCTGACCTTCATGCACCTGCCAATGCCAGTAATAATACAGCATACCAGCTGTATGTGTGTGTGTGTGCGTGTGTGTGTGTGTGTGTGTGTGTGTGTGTGTGTGTGTGTGTGTGTGCGTGTGTGTGTGTGTGTCACATGAAGGTCAGGAGTGCAGACATGGTAAGATCATGACTGCACTGACTGTACAGCATGACAGTGTGTTGTCTATTGCACACACCACTGAAAATCTTATTACAGCAGTATAAGAGCAGTGCCATAGTACTATTTGGGTATTATGTGCCTTAACTGCAGTACGAGGGTACCTCCAGTGGGCAGTGGCAGACTCCCTCTCATTAGACCTAAACTTGCCCAGCAGACATCAATGTCTCTTCTGCAGCCTGCACACACATCTAATAGCCACTCCACTGTGAACCCAGCAGTCATGTTCAGACAGTCACATCAAAGTCATATTACTTCTCACACTCTACCTGCAAGTGTCACCACATCCAGCTTCTCAGTATATGAACATGGGCCAAGTGTTTGTAGATGAGGTAGGAGCAGCCAGGAATGCTGTGTAAGCCATCATTATGCATGCCACAGACTGCGCTAGTGTAACACAGACAATCGTCCCAATGTGTGTCCTATTGGATCATTATGACCCTGTGGCAGTGATAACCACTATGCTGACCATTGACAAAATGATGTGTCTATGGTTGTTGAAATGGCTAATGTCATGGGATGTTCTGATATTTTTTATGAAATATGTGAATAGATTCATTTGTTGATATGTATTACCTGACTGGCATCGACATATGATAGTGACGATATTGATAATAATGTAATATGTGATGTTATGCTTTCATGTTTGCATCTTTGCTAGTGAACAGAAATGGTTGATGTTTTCTTTGTATTTTTCCTTGTCTGCTATTCTCACATGCACAGCTATACCTATGTATGCATACCTGCATCACTTATGGCATTTTAATACAGTCCTGCATGTGTTTAACACCTGTATTCATTGCTTTTGTGTATGCCTGTTTCCATTTTTTAATTATCCCTGTGCTGTGCGTTTGTCGTGGGACAGCATTTTTCCAGCTCTGGCTGACCACTTCCCAGTTGCTTTTAACAGTGAGAACTCGGCTAACTGAGTCACCCACAATCAGGTCTCTCCAAACACAATTAAAGAACCAACTAAAGGAAAACTAAACTCTGGCCAACCACTTCCCAGTTGCTTTTAACAGTGAGAACTCAGCTAACTGAGTCACCTACCATCTGGTCTCTCCCAAACCAATTAAAGAACCAATTTCAGGAAACTTAAACTCTAGCTCACCACTTCCCAGTTGCTTTCAACAGTGAGAACTTGGCTAACTCTGTCACCTACCATTGGGTCTCTCCCAACACAATTAAAGAACCAACTTCATGAAAACTAAACTCTGGTCGACCACTTCCCAGTTGCTTTCAACATTGAGTACTCGGCTAACTGAGTCACCTACAATCGGGTCTCTCCCAACACAATTAAAGAACCAACTAAAGGAAAACTAAAGTATGACATGCTGAATAACTGTCATTACTCTGACCTGTAAAGTAGTCTCCTTAAGAGCATGCTATCAGCAATGCCAGCCATTAAACCTACTCTACTGTAACTCCCTTGTCTTTCTGCTGTAGATTCCAGCCTCCCTGACACTCTAGGTCACAAGAAAGCTTGTACCCAATACAAACATGTGTTCTTGTAACATTAACAAGATATTCTGATTCTCAAGGTTATCTACAGCCTTGTACACCTTGTCTTCCATACAGCTTGAAAGACTGATTGTTTTTCTTACTGCGAGCTATAGCCCCGCTACACTCGGGCTCACTCTGCTCTCTTACTCACCCCCATTCCCACCCACCCCCATATCATTTCCTTTATAGTTTTCCCTCCTTACAAACCCCTCCTTCTTAGCCCACCACTCCCTGTTCACTAGCTAAGACACACCCAACCCCATCTCTCCTCCCTCTATCACTAACAACTGTATCCTCATAGGGCCTCCTGCTTGTTTCCTCCATATCTCTCCCCAAATTCTCTCCTCTTCCTACTCTCCCTAACTATCCCACTTACGTTTTTACTGTATAGCTCCTTTTTAAGCACAAACTTTTCTCTCACTATGCCTTTCTCAACCCACACCTTCCTCCTCCTACCTTCATTGATCCTCCTATATACTCTCACCTCCTATAACTCCCACTTAACTCCAACATAATTAATTCCTACAAATATCACTGCTCGTACCCTCTCACATCCTACACACTCTACCCTTATCTGCTCAGCCCTCTTTCCACTAAATACTATCCTCCCAAAAATCAAAATACCTCCATCCTTAACCACTTCTCGCAAATATAAAATAAAGCAGGTGCTATACAAGCCATACTTCCTCCCAAAATCTCTACTACTATCAGGGGATGTACATCTTAACCCGGGTCCCCCCTCCCCTCTCCAGCCAAAAAAGTAAACCACCTAACCCTTACCAGCACTAGTCCTGCCAGAAAAATAACATCATTTTATTCAATGAATCTTAGAAGTGTCCTAAACAAAATAAGTGAATTCCACGCCTGGATGGCAAACCATACCACAGATATAATTACCCTAACAGAAATTTGGCTGAAGCCTCAAAATCCTGATAGACATATTCTCCCTCCCAGATATAGCATACTTCGACAAGATAGACAAAAGAAAAAAGGAGGTGGTGTGGCTATAGTCTACTCTAACCATCTTACTCCTTCAAGTCCTTTACCTGGTCCCTCCTTCTCACCTGCTGAATTCATGATGGCTAACTTTAACCTTAATAATTATACAACAATAACCATAGTAGCAATTTACATTCCTCCAGATGACAACCTTACCCTTCTAGAAAGTATTCTCTCCTACCTTTCTCTAAACTTTCATAACCAAACCATCCTTCTTGGGGGTGTAAATATTAACTGGCTAAGCCTTCAGGAACCTAACTCTCCCTACTTCATCAACTTACATGGATTTATGCAACTAATCACCTCTCCCACCCACTCTAACAAATCTCATACTTCTAGCTCTCTCATAGACTGGATTTTAGTCTCAGGTGCAAATAAATATCATGATGCTGCATCCCCACCTGACTAAGTGACCATTCCCCTGTGAAAGTCCTTAGATACACACCCCATTTCACTAAGAACCTGCCGTAAACTTTTCCTCCTTCTGCCCTGTCACCTTTAAAGCCCTACTCTCCAAAATTAACTGGTCACAACAAACTCTTCTCCCTCTTAACGATGCTGTCCACTCTGTTAACTCAGCCCTCCTTAATATCCTAAACTCACTTGCTCCTCTCCACACTGTCAGGATCAAATCCAAAATATCACCATGACTAACTAAATCTACCCGCACTCTAATAAATACCAGAGACAAAACATGGAAAATGTTGGTAAAAACTAAGCTCCCATCCCATTTGCAAAAATATAAAGAACTTGGAAATCTGGCAAAAAAGCACATTAACAAGAACAAAAATAACTTCTATTTTCACCCTGCCACCACCCAAAGGTCAGACCCCCAAAAATTCTGGAACTCCATTAAACAAATCTTGCATCCTGGAAACCCTTCTTCTCCCAACCCCTGCCCAAACAATACTCCTGAAGAAACAGCTACTATATTCAATACCTATTTTATTGAATCCATATCAGAAATGGTAAACTCCTTCTCCCCTACAACCAACATAAATAGCTCTCATATACCTCCTCCAACTCCAAATTATTTATCTCTTAAATCAGTACCTACCAATTATATGAAATACTTCCTCACTAAACTTACACCCTGTTCCTCTTTGGCTGATCGTCTGTCTCCCTTTTTCCTGCAAGTAGCTGCTGAGTCCATTGCTATCCCTGTATCTATTCTAATAAATCGCTCTGCCTCTGAATCAAAAGTCCCTTCTATCTGGAAAGAATTCTATACCTTACCTATACACAAGGGAGGTAACTCCTCTGACATTTCAAACTTCAGACCTATCGCAATCCTCTCTCCACTATCAAAAATATTAGAAAAATGCATACATAAGCAGGTCATGCAATACCTACTACAGAATTCCTTGCTCATATCCACCCAGCATGGCTTTTGGCCTAAGCACAGCACTTCAGCTGCCCTTATATCCTTCACTAACACTATCTTGCAGGCCAGGGACAACAATAAACTTGTTTCTTGCTTATTTCTGGACCTCTCCAAAGCCTTCAATACAATCTCCCACCCTCTACTACTATCCCAGCTGTTTAACCTCAACTTCTGTACCTCTACTATTAACTGGTTTACCGGCTATCTCACTGATCAACTGCAATGTGTGAAATGGCTCTCTGCTCCCCCCCCCCTCTACCAGTGAAAATGGGTGTTCCCCAATGATCCATCCTTGGCCCACCAATTTTTAATATATTCACTAATCTTCTACATACCTCCTGTCCTCTGTCTTCCCTTATTCAATATGCAGATGATTCTACAGTCATCACCATCGCAGATTCTCCTGCTGACCTTATCTCTGCTACTCAAGTATCTTTTAACTCAGTAGAATCCTGGCTCTGTGACAACCAGCTTATTCTTAACCCTAAAAAACAAAACTCCTTCTCTTTCTCCCCAAAAACCTCACCCACCTTAAATCACCCTTTACAGTAATCTCCCTTAATAACACATCCATCATTGTTAAAACCAACACAAAACTACTAGTAGTAACAATAGATGACCAACTTAAATTTGGCTTACAAATAAATAACTGTATTAAAAAGAAACGCCAAAAACTGGGCCTTCTCTATAGAAACAAAAGGTTTCTTACAGATAAAGCAAGAGTCAACCTCTCTCACTCATACCTGCTACCCAGTCTATTGTTTAGCTGTCAAATACGTACTAATCTGAACTGCACCCTTCTAGCAAAATTAAAATCCACCTACAGCAAGGTTGCAAGATTCGCTGCCCAACAAACTTATAAATCTCACCATTGCATTTCACTAAGATACTTAAACTGGCCTGAACTACCCAAGTCCTTCTCTCCCAACTAAAAATAATCCATAGAATTCTACACCAGCAATCTTTCTGTCTCAGCCTATCCTCTTTAATCTCTCAATACTCCCCCACCAGGTCCTTACTGAGCTCTGACCAAAACCTATTACAAATATACAAACCTAAAACTAAATATGGATGTAATCTCTACAGCTATAATCCTTCTATAGCATGGAATAAACTGCCATTAGAAATCAGGTCCCTTACGCAAACTAATCAATTCAAAACTGCAACCAAAGAATATCTAAAAGCCCACTGGTCCTGCCCTTGTTATCATCCTCCATAACCTATATTCAGTCCACTTACTAAACACTACCTTACTGTTCACTATCAGTTAACCTCTTTTACCTCCTATGATGAACTATAATCCCTGCATACTATTCATCCTTAAGTCTACAGATTTCAGTTCCTCTGCAGATATCAAATATTTATTGGAAACAGCGACTATTATTTTATAATTATTGCTGCTTTATGAATTTTTTTGTCTCACATTGTATAATGCTTCTTAACTAATTACCTCTATATTAACTATGTAACTACTGTATAATTCTAATGTTTTGTAATGATTTGCATACTGTGGAGCTTTTCTCCCCGGGCCTCTGCTGAAAAAGGGCTATTCAGCTCAGTCGGACCATCCCGTTCAACAAACATAAAATAAATAACTAAATAAATAAATGAATAATAAAATTTTAAATCACCATGCTTATTTGTATTTCCCAAGTGTGCCTTCCCATATCTGACTGAAGAAGTTCTTGCAATCATAATAGGGCAAAAGCTTAATTGAATCTATCCTGAGCCTCAGTATTTTTATTTATTTCACAGTTGGATTGTTATTTCACAGCGGTTTACTGAAGGTTATTGTGTTATAGTACTAGTTCTCCATAGTGGTGGTTATTAGCATATAATATATACATATATATCTATATATCTATATATATATATATATATATATATATATATATATATATACACACACACACACACACATATCTGTTTGTGTGTGTGTGTGTGTGTGTGTGTGTGTGTGTGTGTGTGTGTGTGTGTGTGTGTGTGTGTGTGTGTGATGTATCAACAACATTGATGTACATGTATGCTGTGTGATAAATGTTATTAATGCTCTGCATGTCTGTGCATATATTACATAGAAATGACCCATGTTGCAGTGATACCATGTGTAATTAAGGCAGCACTATATTACTGCACAGCCATTCTTTTTGTGTATGTATATGCCAAGACATTCCCATACAAGTCATTGAACTTGCTTTCTTTTGATTTTGCCTACTTGATGGGTAATATTCTATGGTGTTACTCTGTATGATAACATCCTTACTATCCAGTGGGTAATTCAGTTAAGCACACCGCCTGCATCACACACTTGTGTCTGTGTGTCCCTGTTTGGTGCTGCACCTTGCAAACAGTCTTCCTGCATTGCTGTTTCCTCTCAGTGTTTTGCATGTGTTCATAATGGCATACATTAAGATTAGATTGTGTGCGTTTATATCACGTTATCGAAAGATGAAAATAGCAAACGCTATTTCATCGAACCTAAAATATCTAAACCACATAATATCGAACATTCAAAACAGCAAATTTTTTCCTTAGGAAAAAATTCACTGTTCCGAAACATATACACACAACACAAGCACACCTAAAAAACATCAATACACACACATACACTTATAATGTTACAACTAACCCTACACTAAACTATACATACACTACTATCTATCCACTTACCTTAACCCAAACCCCAACCCTAAGGTCCGTCACTATCGCACACTCACCTAACCCATGCCCTAACCCTAGCTCACTTAACCCTCCCCTAAACCTAATTCACCTAACCGCACCCTAATCCTAACAAGCACACAATCGCACACTTACCTGTACCCGACCCGTAAATTTCCACCACAGTGCTGAAAATAGCAAAGCCACAGAACCAGCCAACCGAATTCTTTCCCTAGGAAAGAATTCGGTGTTCTGCAGCTTCGCTATTTTTAGCGTTCAATTAAAATGGGTCGATATTAGAACATTCAAAGTTTTAAAACTTCGATATTCTGATATAGAACCGATTATGTATGATGTTTGCTGTGTACAACTAATGGGTTATTTCCATTAGTTATGAACTCTTCAGCTGCTGTAGGACAGCACATATATTGTTTACTCTATGTACATATGTACCTGTGGCTTGTCATGACTCAAAGGTGTGTGTGTGAGACACTGATATATTCCCTGAGCTGAGTCATTTGGCCATATCCTCCATCACCCACATCTATTTCTTCTCCCCCCATGTGTCCTTCTGATCCTTCTCTGATACCTGCAGAATGTCATCTTCAAAAATCTGGGGTTCTTGGGGTAGATCATCCACACCTGCAGCTGGCAAGCTGTCATATTTTAATGTTAACATGTTGTGGGGAATGGCACACAAAGTAATCAATTGTGCTGCCTTTTCAAGCGTGTTTTGCAGTGCAACCCTGGATGTGTCCAGGCATCTGAATCTGGATTTCAGCACACCGAACACATGCTCAGTTGTGTTTCTTGTTGTAGTGCATGATTTATAATATGCATCCTCGGCTCATAGCTCTCAACCTCTTACACAAAAAATCTGGAGAAAACCAAACATAATAGAGGGACAAAGCCCTAAAATAGAGACAAATTTTAAATATTGCTCTTATAAACTTGGAAAGTTGCTAGAATAAAATGCTTTGTGTCACCATGAATTTTCTGAAGGATATGAATTTTGAAACTCAAATGCCTGCCATTATTTAGTCAATTCAGTCCTCACTGATATGCCACAAAAAGTCCAGAAAAATCACAAATTTTACGAGGAACAGACCAAAAATAGGAGGCAAAAATCTGGACAGTTGAGAGTTATGATGGAGTCAATATGGTGTCATTAGCCATGGCCCAAGTGAGTAAGTGCAGTCACATGTTGGTGGGATGAAGATGGCACATATGTTGGCATCATGCATACTAACGACAGGCTTGGATTCTGTTTACAGCATTGCTGTGTTCCTTTACTTAAGAAGTGGTAGTCCCTCTGGTATTTCATCATTTTGGAAGGTAGCTCTCAGACCACTTTCCCACCATATAGCGGCATCACATACTCTCCCAGGGTGTGTCACCATTCTGTTTCTAATTATGGCACCTGCTGTGCACACCACCTTTCAATTCAGCGATGAACACCCCTTTCCATTTATGCAAATTTTTGCTTCTGGTACTGCAGGTGTTTTAGAGGAACATAGGTGCAGTCTATTGCATCAAGAACACAGGGAACTTTGGTAATGTTGTAGAAATGGTGCATGACATTCCTGCATCCCTTGTGGATAGAAAACAGATGTACTTATCCACATTGAAGCACATTGCTGCCAGGAATTGGGAGAGCATGCAACTAACAGCTGTCTGGGACACTCCTACTGTATCTCCCATATGCCACTGAAATGTCCCTGATGCCAATATACCTTGGCCCAGGCATACTTTGCTTTTGACAGGTATGAGGTTACCTCTCAACGTATGTGCATATATGTGTGAGACACACGTTACTCACAACCTCTCCAGCTCTCTGTCTAATTGGCAGCTGTTAATTATTTCTTTATCAGAGAGCTGTTTTAGATGGAGCCTGGCTCAGCATCTAGCTGGCTGCCTTCTAGAATGCATTACTAGATCTTCTAGTATGACTATCACTACCCCAGTCCATTGTAGTGCATTACATGCCAGTTGTTTTTTTTTTTTTTTTTTTTTGGCTTATCCTGTGGATTCCACAGAATTCTGCAACAAAGAGCTTTCAGTCGTGATGATAGATATAGCCTCAACCAAATGTTTTCATAAAACTGTTGGCAATGCACTTTGTTACATCGAAGTTGTATCGGGTGTGTTCTCCGTGTTTTGTAATCTGATACACATGCAGATTCTGAATTATCCTACACTGATTAAATAATTCCTAAGTCTTGCTTCAGCGTACTTTATGGAACTGCATCTACCATTTATGCTGTAAAGTCTTCCTGAGGTGTGCTGTGCTGTCTGCAAATTTCTTTTTGGATCTGGCCCAAAATATTGGCAAAACTGAAGTTATACTAAGGAAGGGTTTATGCCCTTTCCCCACTGTTGTGCAGCCTCATAGTTGATATATATATAATTAACAGGGGTGTTGGGGTACAGGGAGGCTTGCCCCTGCAAAAACATCATTGGTGTTGAATGTTGTTCGATTATGTCAACAGTTTTTCTTTAAATGTATTTTTAACTTAAATATTTTGCTGTTAATATTTTTGTCGATCTTATGTTGTTTTAGATCATTTTACTTAATCACACACACACACACACACACACACACACACACACACACACACACACACACACACACACACACACACACATTATACATGTATTTTTTCCTTATCTTCCCTGTGTGCAACTAATGGACATTTCCATTAGTTTTGAACTCTGCTGCTGTTGTGGGGCAACACATAAACATCAGTGCTTACTCTGTGTGTATATATGTACCTGTGGCTTATCACTGTTCTCAGACCCTTGTCATACAACAGGACTTTTGTCAATACTACTTACAATCCAGGTTCAAAACTGTTTGGTAGATACAACCAGTACAGTGAATTAATTAATTAATTAATTAATTAATTAATTAATTAATTAATTAATAGTTTCGCCTTTTTTTTTTTTTTGTCTTACAAGGAAGGCATCTGAATCTCTCTAGGGTACCTGAGCTATAGAGATGGATGTAGTTGTAATACCAGCAAACGATATTCCAGCAAAGCAGCCATTTAGAGGAAACATGCATGAGCATACATACCCTGTGGAATCATTACACTTCATATTATTACTGAAAACATCTCACTTACCTGGGTTTATGACAGACAACATTTCTTTCCATATGCCATACTGCAATGGGCCTTTGTACACTCCCAGAGTTATTCCATGTTTGACTAGCTTTGGTGATGATTTAATAAAGTTCTTTTGACTTCTTGTAAGCCTGAAAAGATATCCTGTCAATATATGTTGCTAGACAGGGCAGTGATTTCTAAAGCAACTGCATTTTTAAAACTGTGTTTAGAAGGTTTTCATATCTGCTGAATGCATATATTACACAAGCAATAACTAACATACTAAAATCATAAATATGTTCTTAATGTTCATAATATTCATGCACAAAGCTTTTCACATTTCATGAAACATAGCTGGTTATATTAATTGTATTTTATTACCTCTCTTTGTAGCATCATTACGTTCCATTCCTTAATCAAAGATTTTATTTAGTTCTTTAGTTCATGCAAATTTGTCCTCTTGCTTACCAGTGTTGCTACAATTTTAATCTGCCCCTTAATATATCTGTAGCTCATTGTTTTATTTCCATTCTTGCATTTTGCAGGTTTATAAATTTAAGACATAGAGACAGAATATTTTCTCAGTTTGGATTATATTAGAGGGAAATATGAAAACATCAGAGTAAAGGCAGGGAAAAAAGCAGAAAAGAATAAAAGGCTGTGAGGTAATAATATTTAATTTGGCATAGTAGTTTATAGCCAGTGACTCATGTGATTAATTTATGGGAAATCATCCATTCAACTATTTGAAGTTTTAATGTTGTTAGGGTTTTACACCATCTAATATGTAGGGAAAGCTTGATGTATTTATCTCTGAATCAGGACTAGTTGACATTATGGCAATGAACTAGGTCTGTGGATTGGATATTAACTAAGGAAACATTTTTCCAATGAAAAGAATGTCAAAGACTACAGAAGTCAAAGTACAGATCACCTAACAGAAGTCTATAGACCAGAAAAATCAAGCAAGGGGCTTTTAGTCTATGTGAATAGGTACAGTAGTTCATTAAACCTTTAATTCTTTTGGTTATAAAATACTGTAGTCGTTATAGTGGGGAGGGTAGTTTAGAGTTATATGGGTTAAAAGGCACATTTTATATTATGATTATATGAATGAAGACAGAGGAAAGGAGATTTGGAATAGATTGGGATCCAGGTGAGAACATATAACTAATGAGATAAGAAAGGCAGAAAGATATTCTGACAATATTGTGGATAAGCAGATCTCCAATCCATGGCGTTGATCCTATGCTGAATAAAAAAAGAAAATAACTTACAGCAGGGAATAGAATTCATGGTCTTAGAGTAAAGATCTAATTTAATACTGAATGAGCTATCCAGTTATCCAAGCTTTTTTTTTTTTGTGTTTTTTTGTTTGTTTGTTTGTTTTGCCATAAGGACACATGTGGGCAGCATGAAGCATCTTTCTGTGAGGTAAGAGGAAACCAGAACACACACTACCCAGACAGTGGCCACACACTTTGGAGGTGAAAGGCGGAGATCTTCACCACTGAGCCACTCTGCTACACAAAACAGTGGGCAAATGTATAACTGGGGAATGCAACCCCGAGTGTTTTAATCTATGACCATCAAATGCAAGTGCGTTATTTGTTGAGCCACTAACACTTCCATAAACTTCTTAATGGAATCTTATCTTACTGTGCCTTATGCATTATAAAGCACACACAATATAATTAGGAAACAAAGCAGCTAGAAGGATTTTGAACATTTTCTTTCTAATTAAAAGTCTTCTATTTACTGATTTCTGATTTACTTTCATTCATAGGTTCACAGGTCCGTAGGTGTTTACTACACCAACAACCACATTGGCCTTTGTAAGCCTAGCCATGCATCCCAAATCTTTGATAAGTTCTAGTTCCCTTGATAACTGTAAGCAGGGGCTTGAGAGATGAACCATTTACAGGTTGCCGGTGTCCATTAGAGACATAGGTGCCTAACCAGGGATGCATTTCCTGTTCCCCATTGAATTGTCCAAGTTACACTTGAATTGGGTTAGGAAGGAACTCTGCTTCACATGGATGGGGAGCCTGTTCCAGAGACGGAGTAGTTTCTGGCATAAATATCTGTCTATCCAGCAGGTCCTATTTATATCACTGGCAAAGTTCAGGTCTTTAGAATGGGTAATTCTGGTGCTGTTTGTTTTGTGGATATGCAAGACGTATGAAAAAATGTTAAATTTATAAGACCACTATTTATAATCTGTGCCTATATTGGGCCTTTGTCCCCCCAATTACTTAAGCTTTGTTGAGTTTACTTGCGTGAAGTTGTTTAGAGGTAGACTCATTGGACAGCAAGAAAGGGTTTTCCAGAGAAGTAGTAACAGTACATTTAAACCATTGACGATTTTGCACATGCCCACAGCAGCACAGATTGTCACTGAGGCTCATGGAAAACTGTTTGACTCTGGGTTGAAAGGTGGTGAATTATGCTTAAGGAACAATGACCATAATTAAGAGTTACAGACTATTTTTATGGTGTCTGTTAATGCGCATTCTCTTATTCTGCTGGTGCTTCAAGTTAGTTGGTGCTATATTTTAAAAGTGTCCCTGACTGTTTTTGATTTTCTGGATTTGTCCTTAATTCTACTGGAATTCGCCCTTATTGGTTGAGTCCTATTATTTTAGAGATAAGGCATTAGCTATCAGCTGAGGTCACATTCAAGGTGTATAAGTAATTCACATCTTCTGGTTGAGGGCTGCTATTGTGTCACCACAACACCACAGTTGATTTGGTTACATTCATTAATGCAGGTAATCAGAGAGACTCTGCATCACCTTGATGGTTGTTATGTTATTGTTGTACTTGCAGGGAAAGCAGGGCAGTAGAAGGGGGTACTTTAAGGATTAAAATAAATAAATAATAAAGCAGATATGGTCAGCTTGTTGAGGAGGCTAATCCAAAGGTTTCAGGGGATTGGGGACATAAGAGGCATATTAGAATGGCACAAGTCTTGAATTTATGGATGTCAGTCTTGGACATTGCCAGAAGGGGAAAACTGGTTCCACAAGGCAAGCGGGGATATAAAAATAGTATTTATGAAAAAAAAGAATACATACAATATGAAAATCTAAAATAAATTAGCAAACAGGAAACAGGGAGGGGTATAAAGAGCTGGGGGTGGTAATGCATTGCATCTGAATTACTAATTTATTGTGTTTTCAATTTCAGATGGACATGTCCACCTTGAAGGAACTCTGAAACCAATCAACAACTCAAGAGTTGAAAATATATCCAATGAGAGAACTGATATACGTGTAGTGTCCAATCCGGATGTAGAACCTCTTACTGAAGCTAGAGAACCACCCCATACTGTATACTCCACTCCATTGCTTCAATTGCCTACAACCAGTGGTGGAACTGTGGCTTCTGTCACAAATGACGATGGACCAATAGTGAGATGCAAGATTTTACCCAGACAGGAAGAACAACCGGAGTCATTTTTTTCAACATTTCCCATGCCTATCCGATCAACATGGAAGAGGCTGTTTCACAGTGGGACTCAAACAAGTGGTCAGAAACGAAAAAAGCTGCCAACGTCTACCCAGACATGAACATTGAAGAAAATGTGGGGATACGAAGAATGGGACTTGTATGGAACATCTCACACTATGAACTGAGCATGGCGGAAACACAAGTCTTATGTAAAGGTTTGAGCTTTATACCAAGTGTTAGCTCTGACTTCAGTGATGTTTTAATCCAGCTACGATTGTTTGCACGTAATGTAACATTTAAAAAGCTATACGGAACATAAAATGATAATGTTTTAATATTTATAAAAAACATAGTGTGTATGTTCCAGCTATGCCAGCAAATGTTGATGTTTTTATAAAAGCTTGTGAAAGGGATTTTTATAACTGCTTAGGTAAATTTGATCCAAAGAGTATAAATAATTTAACCAAAAACCAACAGTCAGCATTGTATTCATTGCAGGATAATAAAGATATAGCTATTCGTCCATCTGATAAAGGTGGACCCGTGGTTGTTTTGGATGCTTCATACTATTACACAGAAATGACTAATATGCTTTAGGATGTGAGCATTTATCAGGTTGTGAATAGAGAAATGATTTTAAGTATGCATGATAGGGTTTATTCGCTTCTAAACAATAGTTTATCTTTAGGGCATTTAAACAAAGAGACATATGATTTCTTTTTGGTTGAAAATCCTGTGGTGCCTCAGATTCATGGCCTTTCAAAAATACATAAAGACCCTTTGAAACCAAAGTTTAGACCCATAGTGTCAGGGGCCAGACTGCTGACTGAGCCAATTTCTGTGTTTTTAGATAAGGAACTTAAAAATGTGTTAGAGGGCTATGAAGTTGTCCTTAGGGACACTGAAAATCTTTTGGCAGATCTATATAAATATATGAAAGAGAGTACCAAAAGTGAATTTGATTTGTTGGTGACCCTAGATGTAGTGTCCTTATTTACATGCATCCCTAATAGGGAAGGTTTGGAGATGGTTAAGGCTTGTCTGATGAAAAGTGGGGCCTACAATGAAATGAGGGCTGACTTTGTATGTATGCTATTGGAAATAGTGTTAGAGCACAATTTTTTTTGTTTGATGGAAAATACTATTGGCAAATGTCAGGTGTTGCGATGGGAACTAGCTGCGCCAATGTGTATGCAAATATAGTGATGAAGGAGTGGGAAGAGAGGCATATTAGAGCAAGTGGTCGATCCAATGTTAGATTTTTTTGCAGGTTTGTAGACGACCTCTTTATTTGTTGGAAAGTGATCAAGTGTCGATGCAAAACTTTGTAGATAGTTTAAACAATAGTTGCAGTTTTTTGAATTTTACATATCAGAGTTCTGCCACATAGATTCATTTTTTAGATGTAACAATTACAAAAAAAGACACATAGATTCACACTTGCATACACAGGAAGGACTGTTACTATTCTTCGTTTTTAGAATGGAGTAGCATGCACCCATCACACATGTTCAATAACACTGTTGAGGGACAAACCCTGAGGGTGTCCAGGTTGTTATCTTTACATCACGATTTTGAAACAGGACTAGATTATCTGAAGGCAGCTTTTATTAATAGAGAATATTCTAGTAAGGAGGTTATGCGTGCATGTTCACAGGTGAGGAAAGGAAAGAGAAGGGAGAGGAAAGCCCTACCTATCAAATGGTGGTAGGACGATAAGTCGGAGGCCCCTTGATACTTCTAAGGTTCCAGTTGTGTTACCCTATGCCCAGGATACACAGTTGGTAAAGCAAATCATTAATAGGATTTTATTAACAGATGAAGAGACTATAGGGATAGTGGGCCCAAGACCTAGATAAACATACAAAAACAGTATGAATTTGAAGCAACATCTATCTTGCCCACGGCTATTTACACCCTGGGTAGATACGAACCTAGGCACACACTTTTGTGGGAAATGCAAATATTGTACATTTGTTGATGAGTCCAGATATTTTAGACACCCAGACACTGGGTATCTATGGCAGATAAGGTGTAGTGCTGATTGTAACACCAGAAATCTAGTGTATATCGCTTATTGCATTAGATGCTTTAAATTCTATGTGGGTAAAACAAATCGCAGGTTGAGGGAGAGGATTAGGGATCATGACTACTGTGTAAGGACTAAACAGGAATACAGTGCCATAGCAAAACACATATTGGCTGAAAATGAAAATCATTTGTTTATATTCCAGGTTCTTCAAGTTGTACATGATAATTTGAGAATGGGGGATGTAGTTAATAAAACTGAGTCATATGAGTTGAAATGGATTTTACATCTGGGAGCGCACAGGGGCTCTGGACTAAATGACATGGTACCCCTCAAACCAATACTAAAGGAAGGGGAATCAAACACTGACTTGTTATTATGTACAAGGATGAATATTTATTTGTGCTATGTGATGGATTGGTCTTAGATATATATATATATATATATATATATATATATATATATATATATATATATATAGTGGCAGAACATCGACAATGACATGGGAAAGGCTGTGTGGGTGGGTTAAGTGAGTTAGGGTTAGGGGACCTTAGAGTAGGTAAGGTTTGGTGGGCTTATAAAGGATTGGTGTGTGCTTGTGTTGTGTGTGTGGTTTGTGGAATGGGGATGTGTTTTGTTTTAATTGTTATTGTGGTGTTTGTGTACCGTCGGTTATTTCGTGGGTTATTATGTGTGTGTGGTTTATGGATGGGTCGAATATGTGGTGTCGGTGATGTGGTTGTCGGTGTTGTGTGGTTTCGATTATGTCAGGTAGAACCATATATATATATATATATATACATTCTGCATGTTTCATAATGTAATGTTTATATAAAACATCCTGATTTTTAAATTATGTCATGTAATATACTGTTTTTATATATGAATATTTTTTGCAAGTTGATAATATGTTATTTTAGTACATATCTCTTTAATTCTAGATTGCTTTTACTTACATTGTTTAACTTTTTGAATTTATAAAATGGAGGGAAATATGTGGATTATGATTGTATGATTTAATTGGTTTTAGTGTGTATATATATATATATATATATATATATATATATATATATATATATATATATATAGTAGTAAAGTATCTGTTTCTATGCGTCTGATGAAGTAACATTGGTTATGAAAGCTCTTACGCTAATAAAACATTTGTAATTAAGAGTGAAGTTACTACTAGATACTATTTGATACAGTTGCCTTCTCTTTGGTGTTGGGATTTGCTTGCATTTTGTATTCACTCACTAAACTATGTTTTTAGGATTCATTTTGGGACTGTTGCTGCACCTTGAAGGAATGTTGAACTACTATTGTCACACAGGAGAAAGACTTGTGACAGATGTCAGACAAGAGGTCACAGGAAGCGGAAAGAGACAAACCAGCAGATGATGGCAGCTGGAGAAAAACTGGCCAGATAGATGGAGACAGCGGCAGAGGCAGTGAGTCGTGCACCTTTGCCATCACAGCAGTAGGCATCTACAAGATGTACTGCTGGGGCACAACCCATGTTAATGGAAAATATTACAAAGGTAGAGATGGTAGGCGAGTTGTTAAATAGCATAGGGGCATAGGATCGTAGTAGATTGCATGATTTTTTGAGTTTTGAAGAGCAGGTACAAGAGGTTAGGAGCCAGGCAGAGGTAGCGGAGTCTGATGGGGTGTAGCAGACCTGGAGCCAGTGAGTGGAGATGTGCAGTGTAAGAAGCCCTGTTGGTGCAGGGAGAAGGAGATGAGTTAGGTTCTCACCTAGGTAATTGGTTAGCTATGCAAGCCTTTTTGGGGTCTGTTGTTTTTATTATCCCATATATCACCTTGAAAGTTAAGGAAAAGATTTGGAGAGGAGATTATGCGGATGTGTTTGAGTTGACTGATGCTGATGGGGTGCAGAGGTTAGCTGAGGCAGATATGCCTGGTACAAAAGACTTGTTGACAGAGTTAATGGCTTTAGGTAGGAGGAGGCAAAGGACATTTAGAGTGTGGACCTTGGAAACTGGACCCTGGGTTTTGTGTACTATATGGTGGTAATATTAGAAAAGGATGTTTCTGAGGCTTTGACATTGTTGGCTTATTTTCTTACCATTTTTGAGACACAGGCAGGCAATGTCTGGATGTGGTATAATCAATATTTTCAGAAGAGGAAAGCTGTTGATAAGTCACTGCAATGGAAAGTTAGGCATGCAGACATTTGATTGGCAACCATATTGGACACTGCATGGACGCATCTGAGGTACAGAAAGGAAATAGGTAATTGGTTAGGAACATTTTCCTCTTTTAATTGAGGTAAATGTGCTTGGATGGTCTGTTGCTTTGCGTACATTTGTTCCATTTGTGGTGGGATGCATGACATGCACAGATGCTGCCATAAGGAGGGACGGGATGGACAGTCACATCATGGCTTAGGTGGTCCAGTAGGTGTGGCACAGCAGAATTTGTGAGGGAAAGGTGATTTTAAGGGCAAAGGGGTATATACCCTTTTTGGGGCATGGCAAGAAGGCCAGGTGTCCCCTCTCCTATTAAAGAAATAACATTAGTGCATCTGTTGAAAGGTTCCCAAAACCTGAGATAGCAAAGGAATTCATTCAAGGTTTCAAGGATGGTTTTTCAATTAAATCTGCAGTTGAGGGGAGTCATATAAGTGTGTAGGAATTTGCAGGTCACTAAGGGAGGGAAGTAGAAATTGTACAGACACTAATAGATAAAGAAGTTGTGGCAGGGAGGGTTTTAGGTCCATTTGAAGAGCTGCCTTTTTGGCTCTGTAGAGTGTCCACATTCGGCCTTGTGCACAAGAAGAAACAGGCTGAACTTAATTTGATTCACCATTTGTCATTTCCAAAAGGTGAATCTGTTAATGATTACATTGCTAGGGCTGAAGAGCAGGTACATTATGCCTGGTTAGATGACATGGTCAGGCTTATCACTCATCTTGAGGATCCTTAGTTGGTGAAGCTTGTTAATGAGGCAGCCTTTCATCTTTTGCCTGTTAGGCTGGATGATTGGCCACTGTTATGTATGCTTGTTAATGGAAAGTTTTAGTTTGACAAGGCTATGTTGATGGGGTGTGCTGTTGCATGCTCCACATTTGAAACATATAGTTTAGTGTTAGAATGGATTTAGCAGCAACAGGTGGCTGATCAGCGGGTAGTGCATTAGTTAGATGATTTTCTGTTGACTAATGAGGGGCACACAGGAGCCCAGGAAGGTTTGCCGGGTTTTACGGCTATGCGTGAACTGTTAGGCATTCCCTTGGTAGCTGACAAGTTGGGGGGGGGCTTGAGTAAATCAATTAAGTTTTTGGATTTAAGTTTGGATGTGGCACGAGGCAATTTTTAACTTAAGGATAAGTTGGTGAACTTGCATGAGAAGATTTCTTGGGTGCAAGTCCAAGTTAGGATCAGGATTAGGTATGTTATGGAGTTGGTCAGATTACTGAACTTTGCTTGTAGAGCCATTGGACCTGGTACAACATTTTGTAGGTCTGTTGGCAACCTGCTCAGGGGTGGCAGAAATAAGCATCATTGGGTGAGAGTTATGAAGGTGGCAAAGTTTGATTTGGGTTTATGGACAGCATTGTTGGAGTGTTTTAATGGAATTTTCTTTGGGCAGAAAGAATGGGTGTTGCAAGATGACTTAATTTTCTTTACAAATGCTGCAGGTGTTCATGGTATGGGAGCCTGCTTTGGTGGGGAGGGGTTTGTGGCTAGGTGGCCCGAATGATGGCCTGATGTGTGAAAAGGGGTGTGGCCTTTTGGATATTATGCCCATTTGAGTGGCAGCAATTATTTGGAAGGTAAAGCTGAGCAATTGGGTAGTGATATTTTTCTTGGATAATAAACTGATGTTGAAGGTGTTGGCTAAGAAAACTGCTAAGTCACCTTTGGCCTTGTCTTTTTTATGAAAACTGGTGCTGCAAAGTTTATTAATTAATTTTACTTTTTCATTGGGATATTTGGTAAGTGCTTTTCTCAATTTCAGATTTGCAGGCTCCAGTTGCTAGCACCAGAGGTGCAAGAAATGCTGCTATTGATTCTAGATGAATTGTAGAACATTGGAAACCCATACCTAGATGGTAAACCCAATGCTTCCGGGCTGAGTCTACTTGAAAGGCAAATAAATCAATCATAACTTCATTTTCATCATTTTGTGCCAGTTGCTGCTAGAGCAGAGGAGGTGGTCCCTAGCATTTGTGATGAGATATGTAGGACACAGGCGTTGTTTGGGGAAGGCAATTAGAACAAACAAGGTTCATTTGGCAGTTATTAGTGCTGTAGTGAAATTGGTTGGGTTTAAGGATGTCTCAAAGGCACAGATAGTAATGAGGATGTTGAAAGGTTGGGAAAGGATGACAGCAAAGTATGAAGATGTGCAATTTCCCATGACAACGGATGTTCTTAAAGTCTTATTAAAAGGTTTTCATTTGTTGTCAATTAGTTTGCCAGAATATACCAGTTCTGTAGCATTGGCAGTAAAGTTGGAGCTTTCGGAGTTGGAAAACTTTTGGGAACTTTGGTGTGGACAGACATATTTGTAACAGATTCTGTGTGAACACATGTATTTGTGACAGATTCCATGTGGACAGATGTATTTGTGACAGATTCCATGTGGACAGATGTATTTGTGACAGATTCTGTGTGAACAGATGTATTTGTGACAGATTCCATGTGGACAGATGTATTTGTGACAGATTCCATGTGGACAGATGTATTTGTGACAGATTCTGTGTGAACAGATGTATTTGTGGCAGATTCCATGTGGACAGATGTATTTGTGACAGATTCCGTGTGGACATATGTATTTGTGACAGATTCTGTGTAAACAGATGTATTTGTGATAGATTCCATGTGTGCATTTGTGACAGATTTCATGTGGACAGATGTATTTGTGACAGATTCCGTGTGGACAGATGTATTTGTGACAGATTCTGTGTGAACAGATGTATTTGTGACAGATTCCGTGTGGACAGATGTATTTGTGACAGATTCCATGTGGACAGATGTATTTGTGACAGATTCTGTGTGAACAGATGTATTTGTGGCAGATTCCATGTGGACAGATGTATTTGTGACAGATTCCATGTGGACATATGTATTTGTGACAGATTCTATGTAAACAGATGTATTTGTGATAGATTCCATGTGTGTATTTGTGACAGATTCCGTGTGGACAGATGTATTTGTGACATATTCTGTGTGAACGGATGTATTTGTGATAGATTCCATGTGGACAGATGTATTTGTGACAGATTCTGTGTGAACAGATGTATTTGTGACAGATTCCATGTGGACAGATGTACTTATGACAGATTCTGTGTGGACAGATGTATTTGTGATAGATTCCATGTGGACAGATGTATTTGTGACAGATTTCGTGTGGACAGATGTATTTGTGACAGATTCTGTGTGAACAAATGGATTTGTGACAGATACCATGTGGACAGATGTATTTGTGACAGATTCTGTGGTAATGACTTGGCTTTGCCATTGAAGGCTGACCAGGTTGTCTGAGGCAGGCAGGTTATGCTGCCAAGGGACAGAGAAATTTTTTTTATCTGGGAACTTGGATTAGGCAGTTAGGAAGAGTTTGTGAGAAACAGATGGTGGATGGTGGTTTTTGTACTATTCAAGGAGGTATTATGACGGTGACGCTCTTTGTTTAAATAGTGTGCTGAGCTTTGGATTTTCAGGGTGTTAGGGAAAGCAGACTTTCTGTCTACTCATTTTGGATTGGGTGGGTAACAGATGTGCAGGAAGGAAGATCAGTAGAGGTTATTAAAAGGGAAGGGCACTGGCCTTCTAGAGCTTTCTTAGTTTATATAAAATGAGTTTGTTTTATTGATTACTTGTTTTGTTTTGCAGGTGTCAGTCTTGTTACTCTTGGACAGTGCTTTGTGTTTTGGCCAGAGAGAAGATCGGTCATAAGACCTGGAGGACACATGGTGAATCATTCAAGTAGCACTTGAAACGTAGAGTGGAATGGATTTAGAGGTTTACATTGGTAGCAGCTTTTAGTTAAGATTGATATGATACAACCAATGTTGGTAGTCCCTATAGGATTTTGATTATTCATTTAAGATTGCCAAATTGCTGTAATAATGGCAACACAGGTAAAAAACACACTTTCCAAAGCTAAGAATACAGCATGCACGGGACCAGATGACATCCCAGGATGCATACTACATGAACTACAAAATGAACTGGCACCTCGCCTAAGTGTCATGTTTAATCATAGCCTCACCTCAGGCTTTGTGCCCACTGAGTGGTTCACAGCTACAGTTATCCCACTCCACAAGGGGGGATCTACCGTGGATCCTGGGAACTACCACCCCATCAGTCTGACAAGCCTGATCTGCAAGGCCATGGAACATATTATCATGGAACTGATAAACAAAGACATTGGCAACCTTCAAACACTGGACCCCACCCAGTTTGGGTTCATGAAGGGCCGATCTTGTCTCCTGAACCTGACTGACTTCTTTGAATTGGTCTCCAGAGCTGTGGACGAGGGTAAGGTGGTCCACACAACTTATCTGGAACTCACCAAGGCCTTCGACACCATCCCCAACTCTGGAATCATAGATAAACTTACTAAGCTGGGCATTAACCTCTACATCACTCAATGGGTGGCCAACTGGCTTACTGACAGAACCCACACTGTAAAAGCAGCCAACTCCAAATCCAGCTCCAGACAAGTGACAAGTGACAAGTGGAGTACCTCAGGGTTCAGTTCTGGGACCACTCTTGTTTGGCATCTACTTCTCTGAAGTATAGGCCAACACTAAGGGACTCTGGCTAACAAAGTTTGCAGATGACTGCAAACTGGGAGCCATTATTGAATCCCCAAATGATGTTGATATTCTGCAAAAGGGCCTTACAGAAACAGATGCTTGGTGCAAGAGCCATGGGCTCAATCTCAATGCCAAGACATGTATAGATATCCCCTTTGGGAAAAAAAATGTACCCGTGAATTACCACATAGGTGGCAGTACACTAAACACCAAAAGTGTGATAAGAGACTTAGGGACACAGGTGGACAGTGGTTTCACCTTTGATAACCACATCACCACAACAGTCAGGAAATCCTTCTATGTGGCACACCTCATCACTAAGGGCTTTTCATCCAGAAAAAAGGAGGCCATTGTCCCACTGTACTCATCCCTCATTAGACCCATTATAGACTACAACGCTCCATTTGGTATGTACCCCTCAAGACATCTGCAACAACTGGAAAGGTCGCAGAAATACCTTACTAAAAGAATCACAGACCTAAAGCAGATGCCCTATGCTAACCGTCTAAAAAAATCCAGCTATACTCTGTCACATACCGTCTACTCAGAGGCGATCTCTGCTTAACTTACAAGGCCATGTCAAACCCAGAACTGTTGAACATGCTACACTTAAAGAAGTCCCAATCTCTCAGAGCCACACACTCCAGGGATTTAAACCTTGTCATCACAATGAACAAAACATGCTGGAGGAATAGGTTCCTGACCCAGAGACTCCCCAGACTCTGGAATAGACTGCCCATACATGTCAATCAGAGCTCCTCTTTGGCCCTCTTCAAAAGGAACCTTGACAATTGGATGAGAGATAGGAAATTCACCCTGGGGTTCACGTCAGTCACCCTGCTAGACAGGCATCAAGGGAAGTAAATATTGTGGGAAGAAATATCCAGGGAATTGTTATAGCTAGGCTTGTATAGGCCCTAGGGCCGATAGCCTAGTACCAACCTATGAACCTATGAAGAGGCAATGACTTTCATGAGAAAATTGTCAGTAGATTGTTGGTGACTTAGTTAAGACAGTTAAAACCCCGGATGTTGATAGGGCAGTTGGAGATTATACTAAGGTTAGTTTGGAAGCAGGCTATTAAGTTTCTGGCATTGGAAAAGACTAGGTGCTTTGTTAATTACAGAATGTCTAGAGCATTAGCTGAGGTAGGGGTGTTTGTGGTTATATATCAAGATTTTGATGATAAGGATCCAGTTTGATATAGTAAAGACAAGGTACAACTGAGTGACATAGGTTTGGACATATTCAATATTTATTATTTACTTTATTTATTTTACATTTGTTTACCAGGAAAAAATCTGACTGGGCAAAGCTGTATGTTTTCAGCAGAGGCCCAGGGAGAAAAGCTCCATACAGTAATAAAATAGACAGTAAGTAAAAGTACCATTTATACTACCATACAATAATAATGCACACAGTAATACAGACAATATAAGATTACAATGTCAACATTTGCACTACATTTTTGTATTTTTGTATCCCAGTAAACAAATGTAAAATAAATAAATAAATAATAAAATAAATATTTGTAGCTACATGAATTTATAAAAATAGTTAAAATTATACATGTAGTAAAAATGGTGTCAAGACTCCACTAATTCATACGTTTTGCAAAAATGTAGTCAATTCTCTGCATTCGGTGGTGGATAGATATAATAGCTACATCAGTAGGCACGCACAGTAAACTAGAAGTGTATGAAGTACTAATAATACCAATACGCATTCTGTCTGCTTTTAGGGGGACAGAAGTTCTGAAAGAGACAGCTTAGATGAGAGAGAGGAGGTGTGAGTAGGAGAGCAGGTAGTAATTCCCCAGGGATAGTGCAGGAGTAAGTCCATGAGTTGGATAAATGTAACTTAACAAGGATCTTAAAATCATGTGTATTTTCTAATGATTGGATATCTACAGGAAGTGTATTCCATGTTTTTGCGACAGCAGCAGTGTACAGTCCCCAGAGCTATATTTACATTTAGTAATGTCAATCAGTGCTTTATTGGTACTTCTTAGCGGATGATTGCTGGTATATTGGTGTAGTAGTCCTTGTAGGGCTGTTTTTTTTTTTTTTTGGGGGGGGGTGATAGAGGATTTGCTGGGCTATTGTAAGCTGGTTGAAAGTTAGTAGGTTTGGTAAGTCTAGCCAGGATAGCTTTTTAAGGGAATGGCAGTGATGGAATCTGTACAGTGAGTCGGTGGCGAATTTTGCTATTTCGTTAAAGCAGATAGCTTATTTAGGTCACCTTTGTTTAGACTGATCAGTTTGGGGAGGCATACAGTAGTGTGGAGAGTAGGGGGGTTCTTGCAATGGTGACTTTTACTCTCAGAGGTTGGGTAATTTTTGCGTCTATAATGGTTACCTAGTTTTTTGTGAACTTTTGTGATCGTTTGAGCTACGTGTTTGTTGAATTTCATATTGTGATCTATGATTACTCCTAATAGTTTAGTTCGGACAATGGATGTAATAGGGGTATTGTTGGATGATGTTATTTTAAATAATGGAATTGGGTAGCTTTCAAGGGATGGAATAACATTAGCTGTTTTTTTTTAGGGTTGAGTATTAGTTGTGTGTAAGATAGCCATTTTTCTATTGCTGAAAAGGATTTTTGGGTGATTTGTTGTAATTGTTGGAGTGATGGGGCAGAGCAGATTAGGGTAGAATCATTAGCATTTTGGACCGGGTTGGCATGGAGGGTGGCTTTATGTAGGTTGTTGGTAAATATGGTGAAGAGAAGGGGTCCAAAGATGGATCCCTGTGGAACACCTAAGTTTAGAGGGAGAAGGGGAAATAAGCTGTTTTCTCAGTTTACGGCTTGCTGACGGTTTCAGAGATAATCTGTGAACCGTGATACTGTGGAGTTGTGGAGTTTGAGTTCTGAAAGTACAGTTAGCAGTTTGGAATGGGAGCTCATATCAAAGGCTTTGGAGAGGTCCAAGGATATGGAAGAGACAAGATTGCCTTTGTTCCATTGCTGATTTATGGTATTGGTGAAACTCATAGGGCAGTAGTGGTAATACGGTTCGGGCGGAATCCATGTTGTGTTTCAGCCAGGAGATTGTTAGTAAGTAGTTTAGTATTTGGGAATGTACACATTTCTCAAGGATTTTTGATAGGGGGATAGTATGGCAATTGGACGGTAGTTTGTTAATTCAGATGAATTGTCACCTTTGTGTATTGGTATTATATGAGAGATTTTCCAGAGGGATGGAATATGTTGTTCAGCTATTGACCTGTTTATTAATATGGAGAAAGGATACAAGATTGCTTTGACTATGATATTGAGGTATTCACCTGGGAGTCTGTTAGCTGCAAAGGTAGTGGGTTTTAGTTTTGTCAGGTATTTATATATTGTATTGGTTGGGACTGGTTGAAGGGAGAACTATTTTGATCAATGGTTGGCATTTGGGGGATTGTTTGAGTTGTGGGAGACCTGTGATTAATCAGATTTTGAATGGAGTTGGTAAAGTATTCATTATATTGAGCTGTGGTGCTGCAAGTGGAGGTGTCAATATTAGGGGGAGGGGTGGTGGTTTTCCCTGGTTGTAGTATTTTATTGGTGGTTGTCCAAAATTTTTGAGGGTTTGTCCTGTGTTTAGCCTGAACTTCAGTGTAGTGGTTTCACTTGTCAATTCTTATTTGTTTTTTGGACTTGTTTCTTAGCTTGAGATCATTTTGCCTATTTTGACTGGTTTTATTTTGACTCCATGCTTCCCATGCCTTGTCTCTCTGTTTTAGGAGTTGCCAGGTATTTTTGGTAAGCCAGGGGGGGCGTAGTTGAATTTTGTTCTTATTGTTCTAGTTGGGGCAAGCTGGTCAAGTATGTTTAAGAAAGTAGAGTTGAAGTAATTCACTGCTTTGTCCAGGGGGAGGTTTAAAAGGGGTGACCAGTTACCGTGATTTACAGATATGAGATCCTGGGATTTGGAGTTTTTTGTATAGCGTATTTGTTGTAGGGAGGAGGTTTTTGTGGGTTTAATGTGGTGCCTTAGGGCAAAAGTAAGTTGGTGGTTGCTAAGACTGTCGGTTAGTATCCCAGAATTGTATGGTTGAGAAGGCTGATTTGTGAGGATCCAGCCTAAAATGGATTCTTTCTTGCAGGACTTGTCAATTCTGGTAGGGGTTTGGATTAGCTGTGCAAAGCCAGGTAGGCTTATGTGAGTGGTGGGGAGGGGAGAGATACATGTGGACCAGTCCATATTAAAGTTGCCTAGTATGAGTGTTTCTTGTGTGTGGGCTTGAGTTGATCAGTGGAGAATAGCTTCTAGTGTGTCAGTGCTGTTACTGGGGGGAGTATATGCACTAATTATATTCGGTAGTTTTTGAGCTTTGAGTTTTACTTTGGTGAATAGGGTTTCAACATTATTAAATGTAGACAGATTTATTTTCATAATGTCTATTGTAAGGTAGCTGTATGGCAATATCACCACCCCTTATGGTTGTTCTGTCTTTTCTGAGTAGATTATACCCTTGGGGAAGTAACTCATTGTCATTAGCATGTGGCTTGAGCCAGGTCTCTGTGAGGAGGAGTATGTCAGGGGATCATAGTAACAGGTTTGCATGCAGTTCCTCTAGTTTGTCGACTATGCTTCTTATGTTGATATTAAGTATTAGAAGGTCTGTTGTATTCCTCTGGGAGTTTACTGTAGATCTGGCATGGGATGAGAGGGTTTTGGAATTGATTGCTGGGCCAGAATTTGGGTGGATGTCACCACTGATTAGCAGTTGTGATGCAGTATGGATAATGGCTTTTGTATTATATAATTTTTTTGACTATTCTTTGTTTGTTTCTAGAACATTCTGCATTAACTCAATATTATCTATTGTATGTACATATGATTGAGCTACTACTGTATTAATTCTTCTTATTACTTTTGTTGCTTTTTCTACATATTTTCTGTGGAGCTTTTCTCTCCAGGCCACAATAGAAAAAGGCCTCATCTTGGCCCAATGGACTTTTCCGGGTAACAAACTGCAAAAAAATAAATGCAGTTGGTAGTAACTCTGATGGATTTTGGTTAAGATGCTATGAATGCTAGTGGGTGGATTAAGAGGGGTTTGATTCAAACCCCTCTTCTGTTCCCCTTTCCCCTATGAATTCCTCTGAGGTACACTGTCTCACGACTTTTGCATTTGAAGATAGTGGAAGGATGCAATGCTGCTTGTGGTCATGTAAGGGTGAGCGGTTAAACTCTGCCTGGAATGTTATAATGTTTTCCTATATCTGCAAAACAAACCAAAGTGGTACACCAGGCAGATGAAATAATCCAGATAAGCAGTATTCACTTCACTTCACGATTTTTAATAGTAGAATCCAAGGACAAAGTAAGCGCTTTCACGTTAGACAATAACGCTTCATCAGACTTCAAAAACACAAAGCATTTCATAGCATTTAAATACCATTAACAATCAAAAGGTTCATTGATAAATCAACATTTAAAGATACCATTATCTTAAAAAGACTGTTGAATACCTTGCAGAAGCAAGGTGATGTATTCATCAACATGTTTCTTAATTAATTACATTTAAAATAGAAACATTTAAATAAAAAAGTGTGTATATAAACATATGTAAAATATCAATTAACATTTAAAAATATACATATATATATATATATATATATATATATATATATATATATATATAAATATATATGAATGTATAAAAATTATTATTATATGGATATAGCAATTGCTGAAGAATAATAATAAATACACATAGCAATTACAAAAAATATATATATATATATATATATATATATATATATATATATATATATAGGGATATACATGTGTAAGCTAATGGCTGTATGGACGGCTGAGAGAAATGGCTTGAGTGACACTTTGTCATTCAAGCCAAAACCTTGGGAAGCTTGTAATCTAATAATCCACTTATTCTCTAATTCTTCTGTTCGATTCTTGACATTGCCAAGTCTGCATGTCTTATGGACTAACTGTAGCACCCTAAAATTAAACCTATGATTGATACCATTCTCTAATATGTGTTTGGCAAGTGCATTGTTGACATTTTCCTTATTGATTGCATAAAGATGTTCCCTAATTCTTTCACGTAGAGTTCTATTGGTCATGCCCACATAGAAACATTTGCAAATCTGACATTCTGCTAAGTATATAAGATCACGAGATCTGCAGTCAGCATAGAAATTAAAATTAAACACTCGTCCCGTGGTCGGATGAATAAATTAGTTACCAGTGGAAACATATGTACATTGATTACATGACCTGCATGCAAAGGTTATTATATATATATATATATATATATATATATTTTATATATGTATATTTTTAAATGTTAATTGATATTTTACATATGTTTATATACACACTTTTTTATTTAAATGTTTCTATTTTAAATGTAATTAATTAAGAAACATGTTGATGAATACATCACCTTGCTTCTGCAAGGTATTCAACAGTCTTTTTAAGATAATGGTATCTTTAAATGTTGATTTATCAATTAACCTCTTGATTGTTAATGGTATTTAAATGCTATGAAATGCTTTGTGTTTTTGAAGTCTGATACTTTGTGAGTACTTTGTTCAGTGGCTAGTTTGCTTTTTCTTAATGTTTTCCTGTATGTTCAAGAATGCAATGTATGATTCAATATTGACTGTTATTAGTCGTGTAGATATTGGTTAATAAACTGATCATGATGGCATATTTGGTGTGGTTCTTTTGTCTCAAGGTGTTTTGGACAATGGATAATTGCTCATGTATCATTTGTTGAAGTAATTTTTTTTTTCACATCAATTTTGCAAAGCTAGCAGGTTTGTCTGTGGACATTTTACTGCTGCTGCCATAAAAAACATAACTTTTTTGAGGCATAGAAGTCTCAGAGTTGGTTAAATTTTGTAGCAGTAGTCTGGGCATTTCATCCCCTGCACAACTATGTGTTTTATTTTAAAGCAATGTTTTAAATGTGGGATTGTCGAACAGGTCTGCATTAACAAAGGTGTATCCACGAATTCTCTACAAAGTGATTCTGGTGAACTCTAATGCTGCAGCCACTGCATATATCGAAGTAAGGCAATTTATTAAAAAATAATTTTAAAAGTTGAGATAGCTTTCAAAACCGTACCAAAGAGCCATGTAGTTTTTTTTTTAGAATACAACAAAATAAAAGACAAATGAGAAGAGAACTCCAATGTCTAAGAATTCTTAGTAAAATTTTATGAAAAGTTCATGTTGACCACATGAACTGGAGTAAGGCACATGCAATGATAAAATAATGGGAAACTTTCTTTAAGGTGAAGGGGTACATCTATTGATTTACTATGCAGCAGGCAGCAAAATTTGCAAGGACAAGCTCATGCGTGAAAAAATGACGTGTGCATGCATGCATGCAATCAGTGAAGCTCAAATGTGCTCTCTAACATAAATATCCAATTTCCAAAGCAACTAACATTTATTTATTTTAGTTTTTGATAACAGGCTCTTTTCCAAAATAACCTGACAGATTATTTTTTTTCTTAGATAAATATTTTGCTCAAAGTTGCCTAATGTGCAACTGGAGACCAAAAGAATAACGTTTGGATCTGCAGAAAGTCGTTCATTTACCATTTCTTATCTTGCCTTTCACATTAATTCATAATGCTAGCCTTAGGATACATACACCTGTAAGAAGACTGTTCTAAAACACTGTCGTTGTAAGTATTATAATTATTAATTACTTGCATACTTACAGATTTTCAATCGCTGTGATGTTCTGCAAGAGAAAAAAATTAAGTTATTCTAAAATTTCTTTCAGATAAAATAATTTGCTATGATTATACAAAACACATTTAACTGAGTTGCATTCAAGAGTTGTAAAAAATATACTTGATTTCCACCAGACTCTTGCTTTCAGGAAAAAACAGATACATTACAAGACACAAAAAATGTACAGTTGTTTCCACAACTTTTAAAACTGCATGCAAACTAATATTTCCCAGAATACTGTCATAAGCATATTTATAGAAATGTTTATGGAAATCAAAAAACACTTTGTAATCCTTGAGCAGCTGACGGTATCAAACCCTTATTCAGTGTGCTATCGGGGGCTGTACAATGAAAGTAAATACAGAGTACTCCAATGTTTTGTCATATCAATAGGCACACAAGCAATTGACTAAAGTCCATAATATTCTCCATGTACTAGAACAAAGCACTTTACATTTCCTTAAGCTATTTATTTATTTATTACCTAACCCAAGGATTCACTTATAAGGAAATCCTAAAAAAAAAATAGATTCACAACAGAACCTGGAGGGGGGGGGGTCTGATATATGTTAGAAACTCGTGACCCACCTACTCGCTGCCACTTATTTGAAAAGCAAGTGCTCAAACTTCCACTAGACTGATCTCCGATTTTTGCATAGCATTCTCAACACTCACTCCTATAAACCATATAGCTCTACAACAACCTAAACCCTAACTCTAAATATCTCACCCAGTTCCCAACTGACTCCTTGCTTCCTTATCTTAAGCCTCCATTCCCCCAATACTAAAGTCCATAATTGCTCCCTAAACCTAAAAATCCAACCTTCCTCCTTAAATCTAAAGTACATAAAACAATGAAACAAGCAGAAAACGAAGTGGGAAAGGAAAAAAAACACTCACAAATCCAAAAAAATCTGCAAAATTCCATCTCACCACATAGCAAACCAAATCCAGAAAGGGAGTGAGTGATCACTTTTTATGGATCGAGTGTCCTCCACCACAGGAAGCAACAAAATGACCTAAATTTAATTTTTTACTGACAATTTTTATCTGTGTGAAACAGCAGACTTCAGATTACACTCTATTGCAGCAGTACCTGCTTTTATAGTTATAAAACTATCTAATTTAAGTAGCTAATTGTTTGTTTAATTAATTTAAAACTTAAAAAAAAAACACCACAAGGATTAAGTGAACAACCAAAACTTAAAAAATAAAAAAATAAAAGTTCACTGTACACCACAGAAAATTCGAAATATTAGTGTAGTGCCTTTTAGTATCTGCTTTCATGTCAAAACATCACCAGAAATAACTATAAAATTATGTGTCTAGTAATATTGTTTACAATGAATTTATTTCAGCAAAATCCCAAAATGCTGGTCATATTTGGCCACTTTAGTTAAAACAATAACCAAGTACATATATTATAAAATGTTAGAAGTTAAAAAACATTATGTTTCCACAAACTAAGAGCATGTGATGAAAAAATAAAAGGCATTGTGGGGACAAGACCTACTTTTGTTTATAAAAGTGCTAGTAACCCCAAAAATTTAGCAGAAAAGAATATTTTAGATAGAATAAAGGTTAACAAGAAGGGCACAAAAATGTGTGGTAACTGCAACCAACACAAATATATTTTTAGACTGTAAAGAATTGCACTTAAATACTAATTTCTATTCAGTTATCTATGTCCAGGATGGGTATTGTTACACAAAGAGAATAGTTTATTTGGCTAAGTGCTCGACATATAACACCTTCTTCATTGGGAAGACTGAGAGAGAACTGAGAAGGTGCATATATGAGCACAACTACAAGATACAGAAACAAAATGCCAAAGGCACCAAAAAATACTTGAAATAGTCCAAGGCACCCAGAAAACGAACTCAGCCACTGATATAAGGATAATTCCAACTTTATTCAGCCAAAAAACATAAACACTCTCTTTATACAGTACATTTTTGTTAAAACCTTTATCAGATGTGGACTGCATGTAACCAAAATCCTTTTATACCTCTAGTTCCCATCATTTCAATTAACTAAGACACAATTAAAGTTTAAAGGTACAGTGAAAACTGAATATTCAAGCCTACTTACCTAAAATATCATACTGGTACAACACATTCACCTAAAACCTATTAACAAATGTTAAAACATGTTAAAAAGCCATCTACAGTTTCTTAAAACTTCAAAAATAATTTATAAATAGCTTAAATAGAATAAAAAAAATAAATTTCTATTAAAACTACCTATAAAATGCATGAATTGACACTAAATAAAAATTTGCATTTGAGCTCCCTCTTGTGATCTTCTTAAGTACTACATGTGTAAGACCTCAGTAACAGCATTCTGTATTAGAACCCAGATCATTGAAACATAAAAATGTATATAACACCATCTTGTTTGAAACTTATGAATAAGTTTCCATAAAAAGTATTTATATAAAAAGGTACAAGAGAATTATAAAGATATTAAAAAAAACAGGTTCAGCCATGTACTTATAACAAAATATAACAAAAATTAATCATAACTTAGCGGATCAAATTTTTAATAAGGGAACTATGGAGATATTTTTGTTCAGTCCTGGAGGCATATTAGCCTGTAACGTGACCTGCCACCATAGGTTTGAATATTAAATTTTCACTGTGCCTTTTAATTGAAATGATGGGAATTAGAGGTAGAAAAGGATTTTGGTTACATGCAGTCCACATCTGATGAAGGTTTTAACGAAAACATACTGTATAAAGAGAGTGTTTATGTTTTTTTATTTTTTTGGCTGAATAAAGTTGGAATTATCCTTATATCAGTGGCTGAGTTCGTTTTCTGGGTGCCTTGGACTATTTCAAGTATTTTTTGGTGCCTTTGACATTTTGTTTCCATGTTTTTAAAATTTCTTCGGCTATTGAGACTGATTCTAGCTCTGATAAAGAGGAAAGAGTGAATAAGGAGGAACTAGGACATGTCAGAAAGCTGATAAGTCAGTTATCTCAATTAATAGACCTATTGACTCCGCTCAGTCAATCAATGATCGAGGTGGTTTCCAGAGCCCGGGAGGGGTGGAACCAAGAAGTTGAGAGTACAAACAGCTCTAAACAGTGCAAAAACAGCAGTAGTGGAGCTAGCTGGAAAAGGAATGACAATGGAGATGTTCGTTCTGGGGAACCTTGAGAAATAATTACTTTGAGGGTGAAATGAATGAAAATGATCTTTCTACCCAACCACCAGGTAAAAAAAAAAACAGCCTTTTCCTGCAGCTTCAGTGATGAACCAAACTGACATTAAGGACTGGTTACAGGTCAGCTATTCTATTAATTTTAAAGACAATGCAGTTGAACCAGTTCCTATGAATGACACATACAAAAGTGAGCCGGCCAAACTTTCTAAGTTAATGCATAAATACAAAACTTTGGACATAGAAAATGTTTACCTTAGGCAATGCATATTAGAAGGCATTGTTCCTAATGGTTTAAGAATGTTATCTCTGGCAGCGTGTTTCTTAAAGAACTAATAGAAATTTTTAATAGATGTGGACTTGACATGTTAAAATTAATGGTTAAGGAAAATGACAGAATTAAGGAAAAACTACAGAAAGAAATTGAAATTTTAAATGAAATTATAAAGAATGACCTTGTTCACATGATACCATCAGAAAAATAAAAATATTATAATACTAGGTCAGAAATAGATGGTAAATGTGATGAGTTGGTTAATAGGAAGATAAAAAAACTGGAAAGAGATATTAAAGATTATAAAAATAATTTGAGCTACCCTAACCCCAAACCGTACAAGTTTTGGGAGAAAAATGGAAGTGATGAACAATATGTTTTAAATGCTGATGAAGGAGCACAGAAACCTGGTTTAAGGCTCCAGAGAGCACCCCAGCACTACCAGGCTACAACTCATACCATACATTTCAACCACAAAACCTGGACTGAAATACAAAAGGCGGGGGCGTATCCATATTCATCAAGGATTCCTACACCTCCAGGTCAGTGGCACAGCACGATGCTTCAGAGATCATCCACGTGCAACTAACAATGGGCAAAACTGTTATTCAAATTGTAGCTTGCTACAAGTCACCCACCATGTTCCAGGACCCCCATTCCACATTTCTGGAAACACTAGGAAACATAAAGGTCCTACCAAATACCCTGATATTGGGTGATTTCAATTACCCAAACATTAACTGGGAGAACAACTCAGGTACTAATTACCTTGTCCAACATTTCATAGAATTTATAAACTCAAATGCCCTGGATCAACTGGTCAACATCCCGACCAGAGGTGACAACATATATGACCTGGGCATCACCGACATGGGTGACTGGTGTTCCACACCAGAGGTCAACCCCTTGCTGGTTAGATCTGACCATAAACTAATAACTCTGGATATCCACATTCTGCCCCCACCCGCGGTCAAAGAAACGACTGTGAAAAACCTTTCAAAAGCAAACTTCACATTACTTAAGACCGAGGTGGAAAGTTTCAAAGCCCCCATGCTAAAGTATAACACTGCCCACGCTGCAAAATCCTTTACTAATGCACTCTATAGGCACCTACAAAAATGCATGGATTGTGCTATCCCAAGCAAAACCAAGATTCACTCCTCCAAGAAAAGGAAATCAGTCTGGTGGACCCCTGCCATAAACAAGCTATACAATAGGAGGAGGAAACTAGTACAGAAAAGAGTAAAATCCCAAGAAGGGAAGACATCCCTGATCAGTATCGGCAAGAAACTATGATCCCTCATAAAATCATCCAAGGATAGCTTCAAAAGAAAAATTGGCAAGGACTCCAAAGATAAGCACAAGGCATTCTTTAGCTATGTCAAGACTCTAAGTAGCAATTCTCAGATCTGCTCGGAGTAAGTGCAGAATGGCACAAAATACACTGAACCGACCGATAATGCCAACATCCTGGTAGACAGGTTCAGTGCAAACTTCACCCCATTCTCACCCCCAAAAGGGCCCATAACTATACCAGAAGAATGTAGTGCCCCTGAAATCACAGACACTCAGGTTAAAACAGCCCTCTCCAAAGCCAAAACACAGCATCAATGGGATGGGATGGTGTCCCAGACTGTGTCCCACATGCGCTCAAAGATGAACTAACCCCTCAGCTAAACTCACTGTTCAAACTCAGCCTCTCCACAGGCTATGTGCCTATAGAGTGGTGCACAGCAATGGTTATTCCGCTCTACAAAGGTGGAGCCACAACAGACCCTGGGAACTATCGCCCTATAAGCCTGACTAGCTTGGTCTGCAAGGCTATGGAGCACATCATCATGGATCTCATTAACAGAGACATTGAGAACCTCCAAACACTGGACCCTACCCAGTTCGGCTTTGTTAAGGGCAGATCATGCCTCCTAAACCTGGTGGACTTCTTTGAGACAGTTACCAAGGCTATAGATGACAGAAAGGTGGCCCACACAGCCTACCTCGCAAAGGCCTTCGACACAATTCCCCATTCTGGTATTATAGACAAGCTCACCAGCCTGAACATAAACCCCTACGTCATGAGATGGGTTTTCAACTGGCTCATGGACAGAACCCACATGGTAAGAGTTGCAGGAGCTAGGTCTGACTCTAAACCGGTTACAAGTGGCGTTCCCCAGAGCTTAGTCCTAGGACCCCTCCTCGGAAAAAACAAAGTACACACAATCTACCACATAGGTGGTAGCCCCCTAAATACAGAAGACGTAATAAGGGATCTGGGGACCCAAGTAGATAGTAATCTCTACTTTGATAATCACATTGCCAAAGTGGTTAAAAAATCCTTCTATGTGGCTCACCTAATCACAAAAGGGTTTGCATCAAGATCAAAAGAGGTCATTGTGCCTCTCTATACATCACTCATCAGACCCATCATAGAGTGCAACGCCCCATTTGGGATGTACCTTACAAGACACCTGCAACAGCTGCAAAGACCACAGAAGTACCTCACCAAGAGGATCACTGCCCTCAAACAGATACCATATGCAGTTCGACTGAAGAAACTCCAGCTGTACTCGGTTGCGTACCACCTACCCAGAGGTGATCTATGCCTGACATACAAGGCCGTGTCCAACCCAGAATTGATGGACATGCTCCACATAAAACCATATTCCCTTGAGCCACATGCTCTAGGGATTTAAACCTCACCACAACATTCTGGAGGGATAGATTCCTGTCCCAGAGACTTCCCATACTCTGGAACTAGATTCCAATCTACATTAGGCAGAGCTCTTCATTAACACTCTTCAAGAGAAACTTGACGAGTGGATGGGAAATAGAAAGTTTACCCCGGGGATCACTTCAATGGCTCTGCTGGACAGAGGCACAGGGAACTAATCTAAGGGGGCGGTGAAAGCCAACACAATTCCGGCTAGACTTATAAATGCTTTCAGGCAGATAGCCTAGTACCCACCTATGAACCTATGAAATGTTACAAAAACCGTGCTAGACATGAAAATGTTTACAAGAAAAATTAACTTAGGTTTATATTTCCCACAAGACAATGCTAACGTCCAGAATGGACAAATTAAATTAAAGAAAAGGAGTGTTTTTAACCCCCCCCTACACCACCCTCAAATTAAGAATTTTCAGCAAGCGGTAGAGAAAGAGATTCGAAAAGGTCATGCCAAGGTCAAATATAAAGCAAATCTGAATTTTGAAGACAAAAATGTCTTGTCTGACCTTAGGAATAACAGAAAGGTGAGAGTTATGAAACCAGATAAGGGAGGGTTACAGTTATGATGGACACACTTATATATGAAAGTAAAATGAATGATATTTTGATGGATACAAGTAGATATACAAGTGTGTCCAAGAAAGAAATAAACAGAGCATATAGAAGAATTGACATGGCTTTGGAAAACTTACACTTGGAGGGTTTAATAGACCAAAATACCCTTAATTTTTTTAAAGTGGAGAAGCCCAGGATACCCTCTATTTCTGGAATCCCTAAGATTCACAAGAATAGTATGGAACCCCCGCTAAGACCTATTGTATCTGCAGAGGGTTCAAAAACCCTCCCACTAGCAAAATATGCAGATACTAAGTTAAAAAGGTTGTGGTTAAAAAGAAAAAAATATTCTTAGGGATTCCTAGGATTTTCTGAGAGGGTTAAAGCAGACCATGTACAATGAGGAAATTTATTTTTTAACTATTGATGTTGACTTGTTTTACAGTATTCCACACGCAGAAGGCATGAAATTACTGGAAGAAACCATTTTTGAAGATAACGAGTTAACACACAGTGAGATTCTAGTATGTTTACAGTTGATGGAATTAATTCTAAAGTATAATTTCATAGACTTTAAAGGGGAATCTTATCACCAAACGAAGGGAGTAGCAATGAGGGCAGCATGTGCCCCTACATATGCAAATCTTGTCTTAGCTATGTGGGAAGAAAAAATGGTCCTGAATTCAATATATAGGAACTGCTGGACCATGTACAAAAGGTTTTTGGATGACATCTGTATCTTATGGGTTGCCCCCAGAGAGAAAATATCTGATTTTATTATTTACTTGAATAGTACTACCTCATTTTTAAAATTCACCTACAAGGTATCGTATGACAACCTGCAGTATTTGGATGTGGAAATCTGTAAGGAAAACAACAAGTTAAAGTCTAAAATAAATAGGAAAAGCACGTCTTCAAACTCATACTTACACTTTAACAGTAGCGTTGTTACCTCACAGCAAGAGGTTCTCCCATTCGATTTTCAGCTTGGCTTGGGAGTGCCTTCTCTGTGGAGTCTGCATGTCCTCCCCGCAGTTGGGTAGCGTTTGAAAGACATGCGTGTGTAAATGGGCATGTCTTCATTGAAGGTTAGGCGTCGAGCTGGCACCTCGGCGTTTTGTAAAAAAATCTACTGCCAATCATTAGCGGACTGGAGTTCCGCTTTGGAGACCCCTTACCTGGAAAAGCCGAAAGACAAACAACAACAACTTACACTTTCACAGTGCCCATCCTATGCACTATAAGAAAATATAGTGAAAGGTCAATTTATAAGATCATGTATCATGACTTCAAGTAATGTGGAGTTTGGTAAAGAAATATGTTTTCTGAAAGGTTGTTTAAGCACAGATCATACCCAGAAAAGATGATTGAACAAGCTAAAAAAGAAGTGCGTGAAGGTAGGGTGGGCAGATTCAAACCTATTTTGGGTTTAGATGAAGAAACAGGATGTCCTGTACAGACTGTATATGGGGAGCCATTTGAAAAAGCACTGGTTTTAGAATACAATATATGATTAGGAAAGTTATTGAACAATAATGGGACCGATTTATTGGATTTACAGACCTGGACAAGATTCCTAAGAATAAGTTAATCATTGTTTACAAAAATTCATATAATTTAAAAAAATTACTGGAAAAAGAATGTGAGCCAGAACAATTAAACAGAAAGAAGGTAGGTACATATAGATGTGGACATTGTACACAGTGCAATTATATAGTAAACCAAGAAAAATTGTTTTTAGAGAGGAGGAATGTTTGGTTATATGGAAAATAATACCACAATTGTGACACTAATGGTTTAATATATCTAGCAGTGTGACAGGAATGCCAGTCATTCTATGCTGGAAAGACGGAAAGAAAGTTAAACAGGCATATCTGTGAGCACTGCTATGATGTACAAACAAGAAAGAAAACTAATTCTCTGTTTAAACACAAACAGGATTGTGAAAAAGCCCACTACTTATTTGTTGTATTAGAAAGGGTAAAGAAAGATACACAGGGTGGTCCATGGGAAGAAAGGATCGAATATAGGGAACTATGGTGGCAGGTCATGTTACAGGCCAATATGCCTCCAGGACTGAACGAAAATATCTCCAAAGTTCCCTTATTAAAAATTAGATCCGCTAAGTTCTGACTAATTTTTGTTACATTTTGTTATAAGTACATGGTTGGACCTGTTTTTTTTATATCTTTATAATTCTCTTGTACCTTTTTATATAAATACTTTTTATGCAAACTTATTCATAAGTTTCAAACAAGATGGTGTTATATACATTTTTATGTTTCAAGGATCTGGGTTTTAATACAGAATGCTGTTACTGAGGTCTTACGCATGTAGTACTTAAAAAGATCACTAGAAGGAGCTCAAATGCAAGTTTTTTTTTAGTGTTGATTCATGCATTTTATATGTAGTTTTAATAAGAATGGATTTAATTTTTTTATTCTATTTAAGCTATTTATAAATTGTTTTTGAAGTTTTAAGAAACTGTATATGATTTTTTAACATGTTTTAGCATGTGTCAATAGATTTTAGGTGAATGTGTTGTACCAGTATGTTATTTTAGATAAGTAGGCTTGAATATTCAATTTTCACTGTACCTTTAAACTTTAATTGTGTCTTAGTTATTTGAAATGATGGGAACTAGAGGTATAAAAGGATTTTGGTTACATGCAGTCTACATCTGATGAAGGTTTTAACAAAAATGTACTGTATAAAGAGAACGTTCATGTTCTTTATTTGTTGGGCTGAATAAAGTTGGAATTATCCTTATATCAGTGGCTGAGTTTGTTTTCTGGGTGCCTTGGATTATTTCACAATTACAAGATGCCAAAAAACAACTCTAAAAATGCTCTATACAGGCACTCTACTATTTGTGTTGATTTTAAACAATTTTCTTTCATCATATTAGAGAAAATACAAATAAGTCCCAGGGAGGGGGCATGGAAGGACCTTACTGAATTCCAAGAGTTCATCTGGCAGCTTAAATCAGATTCAACTCATACTCCAGGTATAAATGAATACATTTCTCTTGTGCTAGTTATAAAGAAAACAACTCAAAAGTTGTAAAGTGAAAAAACATTTAACACACAACCAAATACATTCTAGGATGATCATTTGGGTTATTTTTGCTGCTGATTTGTTATTTTATACAAAGAGTTAATACTGCTTTAATAAATCTATAAGCCTTTTAGTTTTTGGAAACATTATGTTTTTTAACTTCTAACATTTTTATAATATATGTATTTGGTTATTGTATTAACTAAAGTAGCCAAATATGACCAGCATTTTGGCATTTTCCTGAAATAAACTCATTGTGAACAATATCGGTAGACACATAAAAGTTTAAAATTAATTAAACAATCAATTAGCTAATTACATTAGATGGCTTTATAACTGTAAAAGCAGGTACTACTACAGTGGATTGTAATCTGATGAAGTCTGCTGTTCCCCACAGACAAAAAGCTCATTGTGCAATAAAAGCTTAATTTTAGGTCAGCTTGTGGCTTCCTGTGGTGTTTTTAATACACCTGATACATAAAAAGTGATTACTACCTTTCTGGAGTTGGTTTGCCATGTGGTGAGGTGAAATTTAGTTTATTTTTTTGTTTGGATCTGTGAGTGTTCTAAACCTAAATTCCCCAATCATTCTCTAACCCTAAATCTCCAACTCCCCGTCCCTAAACCTAAATTCCCCAATCATTCCCTAACCCTAAAACTCCCCTCCCACTTGATAAACCTAAAACTCCCTCCCTGGTCCCTCACCCTAAGAACCCCCTCTCACTTTCTAATACTTAAATCTACACTTCCACTCCCTAAACCTAAAGCCAACTTCTCACTCCTTCATCCTAAGCTCCTCTCCCTTCCCCACTTTTGATTGGCTGAACTCACATTTGAATTTGAGCATGAGCAGCAGTGTTGGGATTTGAGCGGCAACTTGCCTTTACAGGAAGTAAGAAACTCCTACTGATACATTTATAATAGAAATACAGTAGCTTATACACTAGCATGGGTAGTGATGCATTGTGGATTCATTCTTTCATGAATCAGCTATTTTCTATCCAAGAAAATGATCAGGGTGCCATCTTTTGTCAACAAAAACAGACTGAAAAACATAACTTTTTTTGTATCAAAACCTGTAAAGTTTGGTATTTTATATGGTAAGGTGATTATTTCCACCTTCAAGGATTTGTGACTTACACTTGCTTCAGAAAAAAAAACAATACACTTCAATTTGCTGTTAATAATACTTTCAAGATATTTTCCCTTGGCTGTTTTTAACACAAACGTAAATAAGGATGAATTGTCGCATACACAGTATAACAAGTTAGTTAAACGTCCTATAGGACATGGAATGGAATGCATGCATGATGTGCACAACTTTTTTTTTTTGTAAGCAAATAATTTTATCTCCTTTAATGGATTAATTTGGCTTTTATACAACACACATAATACGTTTTGCCAAAATAACTTTCCTTACCTATAAAAAGACTCATATAGCCAAAGTATGACTCCATTTTCCTTTACTATAATGATAATGGGTTTATTTGTTTTATGCAATATATTTTGACAAAAGAACACACAGGACACAAGGGACACAACTGGTATAATGGTTAGGGACTTTGCCTCCCATGCACGAAGTACAAGATTTGATCATAACCACTGGCCAATGCATGTCTGGAGTTTGCATATTGTCCCTGTGTCTCTATGGCATTCTTCCCACCTGTGAAAAACTTGTGGGTTGTTACTACCTCAAACTCACCCAAGAATGCTGTTGTGTGTAGCAGTACAGGCACTATATGGTGCCTATCAAGGGAAGAGTTATATAAACCCACTGCTATGGTCATCAGTGTGGTATGTGGTATCCTCCAGATAGGAGAACATGAATTACAAACTGCTTGCCATGCTAGCCACTCAACTGTGTAAAAACTAAATCAAATTGGTCAGTGACCAATGTCATCATCTGAGAATCTGACCTATGCCAGGTACTCGTACATACGTCAGGGTTACCTGAAATAGTTCTGATGAAGGAAAGCTGGATGTAAATCCATTCAACCTGCCAAACATTAAATAAAGATTGCTACACTCAATATAGATTCACTGACAGGACACAGCTTCGATGACAAGGAGGCTGGACATCATCTGTATCCAGGAAACAAGATGGAAGGACAGTTTGGCAAAACCACTTAGCTGGGGATCCACAATCTACTACTCATGGGGAGGACAGACTAGAAATGGGAATTATGGTGAAGGAGAGGCTTCAGAAGACAGTAAGGGATGGCAACAGAATTAGTGACAAACTCATGGCAATCAGACTTCAGGGTAGAGCAGTAGTCATAATTTCAGTCTAGGCCCCGCAGCAGGATTGTGGTGATAGTGAGGAAAAGAATCCATTCAGGCAGCAGTTGTAGGACAACATGAGTTGGTACTGATAATGGGAACTGAATATATCAGCTGGGACAGACGGAGCAGGTTATCAGGGCTGCCTGGGTCCACATGGATGGAGTAATAGGAGTAATGTCAGGGCTGTCTGGGTCCACATGGATGCAGTAATAGGAGTAATGTCAAGGCTGTCTGGGTCCACATGGATGGAGTAATAGGAGTAATGTCAGGGCTGTCTGAGTCCACATGGATGGAGTAATAGGAGTAATGTCAGGGCTGTCTGGGTCCACATGGATGTCAGGGCTGTCTGGGTCCACATGGATGGAGTAATAGGAGTAATGTCAGGGCTGTCTGGGTCCACATGGATGCAGTAATAGGAGTAATGTCAGGGCTGTCTGGGTCCACATGGATGTAGTAATAGGAGTAATGTCAGGGCTGTCTGGGTCCACATGGATGGAGTAATAGGAGTAATGAAGGAGAGGCCATTCTAGACGTCTGTCTGTTAAATGACTTGATGGTGGTCAGTGCATGGTTCAGCAAGAGAGACAGTAACATCACATACAAGAGTGGCAATCTTGCACAAACAGGCAGGGTAGTAGAAAGTAAGATGGGAGATGAACAGTTCGGATTCAGATCAGGATGCAGCACAACCGTACCTTTGTTTGCAGTGACACAGATAGTTGAGAAGAAGCTGGAAATGAGGAAAGAGTCTAACTAAACATTCCTAAATTTTACAAAACCATATGACAAGGGCCAAGTAAGCTAATTTGGACAGTTCTATGATGGATGAAAGTCATGGAAACATTGGTAGAGTTAGTACAGGCTATGTAGAAGGACCCAGCAACACAAGTATGAACAATATTTGGTCTCACAGAGGGGTTCCTAGTGGGGGTGCAACAAAGTTCAGTCTTGAGCCCACTGCTGGTCATACTGATGATGGACTACATCAGCAAACAAGTTGGACTGGACAAGATCAACAAAGTCTCTGTATGCAGAAGATGGGGGATTACAGGCACTTTTATTTCTTAAAATGTTTAATTACATTTCTATACCAGGTAAGTAGTCTGATTTTTTTTTTTTTTTGGTCTTTTCAGCCCTGACCTGTGAAGTGTTCATTAATAATTAATGTTACACTAGTTAACATTAATGCATTCTGAATGCAGTACTTACTGACAACATAACAATATCATATTCACATATAATTGTATAATGCAAACAGTAATACCATGTACATAAAGAAAATGCAACAATATGCCATTAACAGATTAAATGTCATATTGCTATATATATATATATATATATATATATATGTGTGTGTGTGTGTATATATATATATTTGAGTTAATGACACTACAGAGAAAACTCAAACTATAGAATATAAAGTGATCGAATACAACTTATCGATTACCCGCCAATCGAGAAACAAACAAAATAATTTAAAACATGTTCTGCACGACTCATATCTCCTGATAATTATATATTTATTGTACTGGCTTTTTAAAAGTGCAACAAGGTGACTTCTCAATGGGCTGAATGTAACCCTAAATTTTGGAGTTTCAAAACTTTGAATTTCATTTGGTCGAGGCCATAAGATCAAAGTTTTGAAACTTCAAACTGTTTAAATGGAGATCGTTATACAGTCGAACACTATATTTATCGTTTTCCTTGTCGTAGTCCAATCTCAGAGTTGGTACATTTAATTAGCAGAAGGTGTGGGGGTCCCTGCAAAAATGTAAAAAATATTTTTTTTTTGCTTTTATTTATTTATTATTTTTTTATTTACATTTTGAAGTATACCCGCATATATATATATATATATATATATATATATATATATATATATATATATGCACACACGAGCACACATGCGCACACACACACACAGACACACACACACACACACACACACACACACACACACACACACATTGAAGACAAATCTGATACAAAATGTGCTATGAAACATTATAGATATGGCTGCTGTTATTATGCTAATGGTAGTCCAGCCAATGTAAAGTCTTTTGCAGCACTGAGGGGTGGGACTACACTGATTCCTGTTGTACAACCCCCCACAGGGTGCTACTTGCAAGTTGCAGATAGAAATGAAGGAGGAAAACATTCCTTACTAACTGTATGATATTGCCCAAAGTGCCTCATTCTCCTCTCTGTCCCCAAACAGCAGAGAAGTAATGGCAGGTTTGGTGCACTTTGTGGACAATGAAAAGCTTAGGGAAAGATGATGGTCAGTAAAAAAAAAAAAAAAAAAATATATATATAAAATCACTCTCTGATTGTCTTCACATTCATTGTCCCATAAATTACTCCCTTTACATCCATTATTCCCTTCTTCAACTCATTAATTTCAGACTCTGTCTTTCTTTCCTACCTTTAGTACCTGAAGAATGATTTCTCTTTCTCTCTCAGTCTCTCATCCCATTCACTAAGTACTCTTATAACATTACATCCCCATGCACCTTCCTCCTTGGGTACTCCAAAAGTTTATATACTTTCCTCCTTTAATTCTACACTCCATAGAGTGGATATAAAAAGTGTACACACCCCTGTTAAAATGCCAGGTTTTTGTGATATAAAAAAAGAGACCACATAAATCATTTCAAAACTTTTCCCACCTTTAATGTGACCTATAACCTGCACAATTCAATTGAAAAATAAACAAATCTGTTAGAGGAAAAATATAAAAAAATAAAAATCGTACAATAAGCTAGTTGCATAAGTGTGCACATCCTTAAACTAATATTTTGTTGAAGCACCTTTTGGTTTAATTACAACATTCAGTCTTCTTGGGTAGGAGTCTATCAACATGGCACATCTTGACTTTGCAATATTTGCCCTCTCTTCCTTTCAAAAATGCTTTAAATCTGTCAGATTGCAAGGGCATATTTTATGTACAGCCATCTTCAGGTCACCCTACAGATTTCCTATTGTATTTAGGTCTGGTCTCTGGCTGGGCCATTCCAAAACTTTAGTTTTTTTTCTGGTAAAAACCTTTCTTTTGTTGATTTGGATGTATGCTTGGGGTCACTGTCATGTTGAAAGGTGAAATTCCTCTTCATCTTCAGCTTTCTGGCAGACACCTGAAGGTTTTGGGCCAAAAGTGACTGGTATTTGGAACTACTCATAATTCCCTCCACCTTGACTAAAGCCTCAGTGTCAGCTGAAAAAAAAACAAACCCAATGCATGATACTGCCACCACCATGCTTCACCGTGGTGATGGAGTTCTTTTGGTGATGCAAAGTGCTGTTTTTGCACCAAATGTACCTTTTAGAATTGTGGCCAAAAATGTCAACCTTGGTCACATCAGACCATAACACGTTTTCCCACATGCTTTTGGGAGACTTGATGTATTGTTTTGCAAATTTTAGCCGGGCCTGGATGTTTTTCTGTGTAAGAAAAGGCTTTTGTCTTGCAACCCTACCCCATAGGCCAGGCAGATGAAGAATACAGGAGATTGTTGTCACATGTAATACACAGACAGTTTGTTTGTGTCTTTTGGCTTTTCCTGGTTAGGGGTCACCACAGCGGAACTCCGGTCCGCTAATGATTGGCAGTTGATTTTTACGTACCAGCTTGCCAGGCCTGATGCACAACCTTCAATGAAGGTACACCCATTTACGCATGTCTCCATGCAGAAGACGCTCTAGCTGAGAATCGAACCGGACAGCGTCTTACTGCGAGGCGACAACGCTACTGCAGCACCACCACTGCATGTAATAGCCAGTACTTGCCAGAAATTCTTGCTCTTCCTTCAGTGTTGCTGTAGGTCTCTTAGCAGCCTCCCTGACCAGTTTTCCTCTTGTCTTTTCATCAATTTTAGAGGGACGTCCAGTTCTTTGAAATGTCACTGTTGTCCCATATTTTCTCCACTTTTTGATGACTGTCTTCACTGTGTTCCATGGTATATCCAATGCTGTGGAAATTGTTTTGTACCCGTCTCCTGATTGATACCTTCCAATAATTAGATCCCTTTGATGCTTTGTAAGCTCTCTGTGAACCATGGCTTTTGCTGTAGCAAGCAACTCAGTAAATGTCAGGAAAATCCTACTAGGACAGCTGAACTTTATTTGGGGTTAATCAGAGTCTCTTTAATTGATGGCAGGTGTGTACCCAAGAAGACTGAATGCTGTAATTAAATCAAAAGGTGCTTCAACTAAGTATTAGTTTATGGGTGTGCACACACAACAAAGTTATGCAACCAGTTTATTGTATGTTTTTGTATTTTTTATAGTTTTTCCCCTAACAGATTTGTTTGTTTTTCAATTGTATTGTACAGGTTATAGGTCACATTAAAGGTGGGAAAAGTTTTGAAATGATTTATAGTGTGTCTCATTTTTTATATCACAAAAACCTGGCATTTTAACAGGGGTGTGTACACTTCTTATATCCACGGTATATGACTTTTCATTTTCTTTAAGTACAACCTTGACATTTTAATTTATCCACCCAGGCAATGTTCCCTCTTCATGCTATGCCTCCAACTTTTTTCTTCTTGTGAATGTTTTAAAACAACATTTTTATGGTTTCCTAGATAAAAATCACACTTTCATAATCTGCTGTTATGTAATTCTACATCAGTATCTTAGTTTGCATCTGATGACCTTTTGTCCTAAACATGCATGATACTACACCATGATCACTTCTCCCAAGTGAGGCCCTCACCCACAACTCTTCACCTTGCCACCCCTGTCCTGATATCATACATAATACAGCATGATCACTGTTAGCCAGTGGTGCCCCTAACCCACCTCCTTACCTTCCCACCCCTGTCCTAATATTACAAATACTACATACTACAGCATAATCACTGTTACCCAGTGCTGCCCCTAACCCATCTCCTCACCTTCCCACCACTGTACAAATATTACACATACTACAGTATGATTACTGTTACCCAGTGGTGCCCCTAACCCACCTCCTCACCTTCCCATCCCAGTCCTAAATACAGCATAATCACTGTTACCCAGTGCAGCCTGTGCCTCCAACTCCTCATCTCCCCCTGTCCTAACATTATAAAATCTATAGCATGATTATTGTTACCCAGTGAAACCCTCATCTTCATCCCATCACCTTCTCACCCCTGTAATAATATTACACATACTATAGCAGGATCACTGTTACCCAGTGGTGCCCCTAACCCTCTTCACCTTCCCACCCATGTCCTAATATTACACATACTACAGCATAATTACTGTAACCCAGTGCAGCCTTTACATCCAAGTTATCACTCCCCATCCTAACATTATAAAAACTATAGCGGTTTTACTGTTACCCAGTGGAACCATCATCTTCACCCCCTCACCTTCTCTCCCCTGTAATAATATCACACATACTACAGCATGATCACTGTTACCCAGTGGTGCCCCTAACCCACCTCCTTACCTTACCAACCCAGTCCTAGTATTACACATACTACAGCATAATCACTGTTATCCAGTGCAGCCTCTGCCTCCAACTCCTCACCTCCCCCTGTCCTAACATTATAAATTCTATAGCATGATCACTGTTACCCAGTGGTGTCCATATCTTCACCTCATTTCCTTCTCATCCTTGTGCTAGCAATGTACAACACTATAGCATGATCATTATTACCCAGTAGTATCCTAACAACCCCTTTTCTCTCCATGTTACATGAGTCTAGTAGTCTTTCCTTCCTTGATGGTTTTCTATCCCTTTCAAATCAGCGTCTGCTGTTCAGTTATTTTGATTGCTTGATACTCCTTCCCAGTGCTAAACACCAGCACTTTCCAGTTTTTCTTTTAAAAATTAAAACCAGCTCTCGTATTATATCTATTTCAGTTCCTTTAGCTTTTAAATATGTCCTCTACTAACCCATATTTCCTGTCTTTAATATTAGAAGGTGTGCATGTCTTATCTGTTCTCTTCTCTTTTGTTCTCCAACCTAAATCTCTGTCCTCTCCTCTTCACTCTCTTTGCATTTATAAAGTAAGAATTGCTTACTTGAAGGATGTGTAAGGCATCATTTTGCTCCAGCCATGACTGAATGTCATGCATTTGTGTCTGAATGGTGTCACTGAACTCCTTGATGCATCTCAGATTCTCCTCCATTTCTTTCAAGGTTCTTTCCTTTTCTTCCCTGAGTTTTTGAATTAACTGCTGTTCCTTATTCTGAAGGAAGGCATGGAGGGTGGCAAATTCTGATTTAATATGCAATTCCATTGCCTTAGTCTGGTCCTGCAAAGAAACAAACAAAAAAGGATAATACAGAATGTTAAGCTTTGAAAGTAAACAAATATTAATCTACAAGATACTGTATATGGACAATATCAGTAACGCAATGTGTTGTAGAAAGGAAATACAAATTTATGCAAATATGTATAATTACATTAACTTCTGATATCCTCTGCATCTGCTTTTCCTGCAGTTCTTCAATTTCATTCAGGTGGGTTTCCAGAGGAAATTTGGCTTCTGTCAGTTTCTCCTACAGGAAACAGAAAGTGTTAACAACTATAATGAAGTGATAATGGCTGGGTACATCAACTGATATGGCGTAGTAGTTATATTATACGTAACCTCTGATTTATTATTTATTTTTGAGTGCTAAGATGTCATCTGTTTTCCTCTTTGTTTCCTTAAACAATATAAGCATTTCCTTAAAATTCATTCTCCCTGCTACAAATGTATACTGCACCCTTGACAGATGTTCAGTCATATTAAATAAAAAATAAACTTAGCAGTAACAGGCATCATTAAAAATTATTTCAACTAAATTTAAAGCATAAAGCATCCTTGTGAAGTGAAAGATGTCTTATAGTTTTAGCATCCTTGTGAAATGAAAGATGTCTTATAGTTTTGAAGGAAATGCCTTGATTCTTTGTGAATGTAACAGGAATCAACTCAGAAAATTGTTAAGAAGAGTCAAGATTTCTTTAACAAGAACCAAACTAGTCATGAATGCCATCTGCAGGATCTCTGCTGGGTGCAGCTTCCTATGAAAAATACTTAGTAACAAAGGTAACAAAACCTGATTAATCAACAGTCAACCACTTCACATTCACAGTGTATGCATAACATCTTTGGTCATGATGATCCTAGGCAGGGAGGTAAAAGGACAATACTCGATTCAGCCACGTCTTTAGAGACTAAATATAATCTGTTTTTGAAGGGTACTTAGAGTAAACAACTTGTTTCAGAAATGGTTTATTAAAATACTGTAAAAGGTATGCAAAACCTCTCAGTCTTAAACATACTTTAAAACATCACATGGACACCTTATAAGTACGTGCAAATCACTTCCTTTTAATTTACTGTATCTCTGGCCTACGTCTGTACCTAAACATCTGTTCTCCCTGCCATCGGAAGCACATCTGGCCTTTGGACGTATGAGTGCCTTGCTGTACTACTGGTAAACGTATGTGAGGTGCGTCTCACACAGGGGTAAAAGGAGTGCTTGTTTGCATACCTGCTCATAGAAAATGTTGCCCTAAGCAGTTGCCACCCTATGCATTTGCATAGTTTGCCTTTTCTGTTTCATACCACTCAAACAAAACATAAACTAACTTACTCAATAACTGGTACCATTATCATCTATGGGTAATGGCCAATTGACTTCTGTGGTTCTTGTGGTTGGAAATCAGTTAATCGGATACCTACTGTGGCCTTACATTAGAATCGGCAGATGTCTTTCTTGTCATACATGTGCTTGGTCAACAACTAATTTGTCACACTATTTCCCTGATCCAATTTACCCAAATCACCGCTGTCCTACCACATTTTGTATTGTTTCAGTTTGTGGTAAGAACACTGTGCTTATAAGGTAACGTTTTCATCCTCACTTGCGTGACAAGGTACTTAGAATATAAGAGATATATGATGTAGTAAAGTCCCTTACTTAATAATGACTTATACTCTGTAAAACAGAATGTTAGCTGTGTTTATCCATGTATAGGTTTGGTAATACTGCTCTTCAGTTGATAAGTCTGGAATCCATGTCTTGTAGTAGAGCTGATGTGTTTCCTCCATAATTCTCAACTGTCCAGATTTTTGCCTCATGGTTTTGGTGTGTTTCTCATAAAATTTGTGGTTTTCTGGCAAATCACTGAGGACTGATGTCATTAAATAATGACATACATTTCAGTTTTAAACCTCATATGCCTCAGAAAATGCATACTACCACAAATCCTGTTATTCCTAAGTTTATAACAGCAATATTTAAAATCTGCCCCTATTTTTTGTTCGTTGTCCTCCATTATTTTAGGCTTTGTCCAGATTTCTTGCAATAGAAGGTTGAGATTTATGGTTTCCTCATCCTTGAGAATGCAGGGCTTTTGATAATGAAATAGCAATTAGTTTTCTTGTGCCAGTGATCTCATGCTACCACTAGAGGTCCTCACCCACCAAAAACCTGAAGGAAGGATATACAGCAGTGGACCCTCACAGCTTTCCAAATATTGATAAGTTCAGCGATTAACTGCAATCAGTTTTAGAAGTCCATCTGGCAACTCTATCAGCAAAAACAATATATATATCAGACACAGTGTAACTGGACATTGTGCAGTTTAAGTTAGTAGCAATTGTGTTACAATTATAAATTTCGGATTAGTTTTTAGAAAAGTCGTTTTGTCTCTTGAGTTTCTAAACTGGGAATCTGAGAGAAGGGAAACAGCAGAGCGATTCAACAGTCTCAGTGGTGTAAACAAGGGAATAAAACCTAGAACTGGAGGTGTTTAGAAATAGATGGGATAGAAGCCGGACATGGGTTTAGTAAGAAGAGACATTAGAAATGTTTTATTTGTGGAAAATGTAGTAAACATCATAAAACAAATTCTTAGCAGGAGTAATGGAGGCAAATGCTGTGTCATATTTTAGGAGTGTGAAGGAAAGAAACAGCGGTAATAATATTAGAGCGGCAGGATTAACAGTTAACAGGAATTCCAGAGCTGACAGCAAATGAGGAATTAAGTAAACTTTTGGTAGACAACACAGGACCAAACTGTCATTGTTAATGATGTTTTGTGTCTTCCGAGGCTGAACTGTAGTAAAGTGGGATGTGCATCTATACCAGTTCTTAACATTAAAAAGAATTAAGGCCATTTCTGCTCTCAAATTTCTATAAAACCAGCTATTCTCGAGTTCTGTTTTAACAAGAAGCTAGGTTTAGACTCTCAAATACTATCTAGTCCAGATGTAAAATGGCTTAAGGCTAAATTATGACATTGATTATAAGCTGAACTGCATCAGAGTAATTGTCAGAAATACCTCTGTTTCACAATAAAAAAGAAGTTAAGTGTTCTGAATAAGAATCTTGAAGTGAATAGACAACTGCACCATTCTGATTGTTTTAGTTTTATGACCAAAGAAAGTGAAACTGGATAATGATTATTTTCAGTGTAGATCCGTGGAGATATTCTCCAAGAAATGAGAGTAATGCAATTTTACATGTGCAAAACCAGCAGAAAGTATTGTAAGGTGTTTTAAGTTAAATGTTTTATTCTCCTAAGTTATTGGTATTGCACATTTAACATATGTCCTATGATAATTATATTACCTTAGTACACCAACATTATTTTACTAACACAAACTACAAGAGAGTACATAAAAATTGCAAGCATAATACAACTGACGCCAGTTATTAACAGGGCAGCCTCTGGAAGTCAAACCTGTCTCTCCAGCAGGTTTTGTTGATGTTGCATATTAGGTTTAGGCCTTTCAAGCAGGTAATGCACAAGCAGTTAGACTTATGGATATGGAGCATCTCTAGTAAGGCAGGGTCAAAGATTGCCTTGTAGGCGAGACACAAATCACCTCTGAGCAATCTGTATGATACCTAGTAGAGTTATAGTAATTTAAGCCTGTCCGCATAGGACAAGTGTTGGAGGCCATGGATTCTCTTTCTGAGGTATTTCTGTGGCCTTTCCCATTTGGTGCAGGTATATGAAGAGGTACATACCAAATGGGGCGTTATTGGCCTAATGAGGCAGGAGTACAGAGAGGTAATAACCTCTTTTTTTCTGGATGCAATCCCTTTACTTATGATGAGTCAGGTAAAAGGCTTTTCTGACCACTAACACTACATGATGGTCAAATGTGAAATTGTTGTCAAGCTGAGTACCCAGGTCTCTCACCACAGGTTGTATGCTTAGGGGGTTGCCGTTGATGTGATGATCAGTAGGGGTAGTGTTTTTGCTGAATGGTATGATAATACATTTTTTTTTGCATTTAAAGAAGGTGACAGGAACTAAGGAATTGCTTTCCTGAACAAAGAAGAAATCATCAGCATTGTATGCTGAGTTTATGAATGTAAGTTACTAGACTCTGGAATGAAGGGGCATCACTAAAATATGAGGAATCATGCTTAAAGGGCCAGTACTGGAATCAGGCCATTCCAGAATTGTATTTCCAGTTGGACTGCATGTTATTACGAAGGGTGTATTTTAAGGTGTTCAAGCTTGATATTTTGTTCTGATGAGACAAGCAGTGGCATTCCACAACCTACTAAAAACAGAATGGAAGTGACAACTGTCATTGTGGGTTGAAGGGATTTGGACTAAACAACACCATGAACATCTAAAATTCTGGTTAGAGAATACCTTACAACAATGCCTAATCTTACTGAATAGCCCTGATTTTGCCTAATTATTTTGCCCTGTCCCTCATGAAGCTTTGATTTTCTTCAAATCACTGAGTATTACAGTCAGTAAATAATGTCATAGATTAGAGGTTTGTCATTTTTATTGTTCAGAAACTGCACGCTAATGCAAAATCTGTTCTATTAACTCTTTGTGTAAATCAGAGTAATAATTAAGCCTTGTCCTTGACTTTGTTCCATTGTCTGCCATTACGCTTTGGTTTTGTCCCTGATTCTTCAGAAAAGAGGCTGAGAGCTATGAGTTCAAGAATACCAGTTCAGATGAGTATAAAAACATTTGCTGCTCATATATGATAGTAATTTTACTAAAAAGGGTTTCAAAAATTCTGGAAAAGTGATATGTGATCAGATCAAAAGCTTTTTACTGGAACAAGAATTTGATGACTTGTCAAAAGAAGAGCTACAGTGATTGATATGCTATATTTTTAGGAATATGTCACCAAAGAAATCAATATAAGATTGCAGTTAAGCATAGTTTTTATATCCTGAAGCTAGGAATTTGATAAAAAAAAACTACCTGTCTTGTACTTAGATTTTTATCATGTTTTAATTGGCTGACAGGAAGTGGCAACTGAGCAAATGGGTTTATTTAATAATACTACTATAAAATATATGAAGATTATTTTGTATCACAACAATATTCAAATGAAGGAGTTACAAATGTGCATTGAGCCTCCATCTGGGCACATTAAAACATTTCAGTTTTACAACTATTAAAACTGAAGTCATTTTTGTGGTGATAAATACGAAGACAGCATTTAGTAGCATAAAGTAAAAAAGGTCTTACGTAATAAAAGGATTATGCTTCAGTTAAGATGTACACAATAAAAGCTGATACAAATGTCAGAAGTGTAATGATGTAGTCCATAATACTGTGTTTGAGGCCACCAATCAGGTTGAACCACGGTGCCATTTTCTAGAAGGAGAAGGAACAAAGTATGAATAATAGAGACTGTCTTGATGCTATTGTGGATGGATTTATTTATTTATTTATTTGGATGTATCTTTTTATTTATTTATTTATTTATTTATTTATTTATTTATTTGGATGGATGTATTTATTTATTTATTTTCAGGTTCTATCTGGGGTTAAAAAGGAACATGTTTTAAACATAGTAGCCGTACCTCCCAACCTCTTAGCACACAAAATCTGGACAAAACCTGAAAAAATGGGGGGACAAAGGCCCAAAATAGAGTCAGACTTTAAATATTGCTTTTATAAACTTAGGAAATGGCTAGAATTACAGGATTTGTGTTAGCCAGCATTTTCTGAAAGATATGAAGTCTGATACTCAAATGTATGCCATTATTAGTGAGGTCAATACTCAGTGATTTGCCAGAAAACCACACATTTTATAAGGAACAGACCAAAATGTGAGATTGGAGAACAGTACGTATAATGGAAAATGAAAAAGAACAGATAAAGGTAGGAATATATTAAGTTATTTTTGCCATTCTTGTTACTGGATGACTGGTTTCAAAACAAGCCCAAAGCCTTCAAAAAATCCTGAAATGGGCTGTAAACCAGCCAGAGAGGGAGCAAACATTCAAATTGTGGAGGAACACTCACGGAGGTGGCAGCCATTACAGTCCTCAGTAAAAGGCAGAGAGAATGAACAACTCTCAGCAAACAGTTATAGAAACAAGACTAGAAAGGACATTATCTCTTTAACCAAATAAGGTAAAACATTATACAGAATTTTAAACTTTTGTTTTTTACAAGGTTTTTAGTAATGCTGAAATTTCAGTTTTAGCCATGGATTATCAGTGTCCCCTTGCAAACTGGTGAATGTGGTTTACGCTCACACTTTTTTACAGTGGTACACTGACAGGTGAATTTAAAATATTTCACATCATGCTGGGCTGAATACCACTCAGAGGTCTAGTTTTCTTGAAAAAAACTGAATACAGTCTAGTTTTACATTCAGTATTATCATTTTGAGAGCTCATGTTACTCAGAATATGCACTTTGCTCTCCAAATGCCCCCGTTAAATTGTACTACACTTTGATAGTGAGTGATCTATTTTAAAGTAACTGACTGTAGATAAGAAAGTCAGAGATATGAAGATGGTCAAAGGTGGAGCTTATATGTCTGTAGAAAGAAACTGCAAATAAAACCTAGCGAAGCTACAGTTTTCGCTGTGATAGCTTAAACCTAGTGTAATGGACGCCCATGATGGGATATATCTAAATGTATCCTTAAGGACATAAAGTGTTTCAGCCACATGGCTTCTGAATACCCATGACTTTTTACTTTTAAGAATTTATTGGTACATTCAGGCCCATAAAGCCAAGCCCACTAGTGTAGACATGCATGTTTTAGCCTTTTTCATGATCTCATCAGTACAACATAAGTTGATTATTTGGCTGTACTTTAGATACACAGAGCTTAAAATCAAGCCTGATGTCCATAAGCATTGAGGTACTTGCAAAATATCACAACTGATATACCAACCAAAGGGTAAAAAGGCCACACAGGGAACCCATTCTGTGAAAACTGCAAGAAAAATCCAATCAAGTTACAGTTTTCACTGTGTGATTCCCTTAAGCCTCTTGTAATGCAGGCTCATGGGATATATGCAAATGACCCCTTAAGGACATGCAGTGTTTCAGCTATATGGATTCTGAATGTCCATGACTTTTTACTTTTTAAGTCTTTATGGGCCCGTCCAAGCCAATAAAGCCAAATGCCACTAGCTGTGGGCAAGCATGCTTTGGCCTTTTTAGTGACCTTATCAGCACAGCATTTGTTTGGCTATACTTTAGAAATACAGAGTTTAAAATCAAGCCTGATCTCCATAAACATTAAGGTGCCTACAAAATATCCTAACTAACATCCAGTGTAATTCTGTACTTGAAAAACTTTCATCAGACATTCAGTCTTATTCAGTTATTGAACTTTCTATTATACTGAAAGTTATCTAGTTATTTATATAACCTTAATGGATTCATTTGTAACAGGAAGTACCCCCAGAAAAACTATTCAAGTTTTTTCTTGCAAAAAAATTAAAGAATTCTAACTCTTTTTAGTAGAGTAGTTATGAATAGTAATGGTTCAAAGATAGAAAATTTACCTATGGTGGGGCTCTCCGGTTCGATCCTCGGCTGGGGTGCCTTCTGTGTGGAGTCTGCATGTCCTCCCTGTGGACGCGTGGGTTTCCTCCGGGTGCTCTGGTTTCCTTCCACATCCCAAAGACATGCTGTAGGTGGATTGGCACCCTAAATTGGCCCTAGGCATGAGTGCATGTGTGTGTGTGCCTTTTATGGAAGGTTGGGCATTGGGCTGGCAACTCGACACCGTAAAACTCCACTGCCAGTCATGAGCAGACAGGTGATCTGCTGTGGTGACCCGTAACCGGGAAAAGCCAAAAGAAGAAGTTAAGGACTGAAAAGTCCAGACTTTTAGTGGTAGTTGATATAAAAACATACTAGATTACTCCTTTAGAAAGTTGGTATGAAGCAGTTATAAAATAGTAAACATACATGATAAAAGTATTGTCTTGTCAAGGTCATATGATTTTTGAGTTAATTTTAGACAACAGCGTTTTTCTTTAAAAAACTTTTATAAGTAAGTGTCTGGCATCACATGGGGTTGTCTCTCAGCAATGCCAATATCATAATAGTTAATTGTGATCAGCATTATATTTCTAATTCTGCTTTTAATGCTGATGTTGCATGTTATGGTTATTACACTAATAATTTGTTTTTCATTTGGAAAGGTGATGTGAATGAATTGAATAACTCTATTGATTATTTAAATATCACAACTGAATTTTTCTTACTTAAAATGCAATATTTAGATGAGAATGTGATTAAGGGTTGGCAGTTAAATTATATACTTGTATTTTTGGGAAGGAAGTAGCAGCAGTTATTTATATTTTAATAGTGCCTGTCTAATTTTATTTACATGAAATTTAATCAAATGTTCATTTGTTAGAGCTTCAAGGTTATCTTCTAAGTCAGATAAGTTTTACAAAAATACTGATGAGTCAAAATGTGTTTTAGAAGAGGCTATCCATCACAATTAGTTGATTTCATAGGATCATAGCAAGTTACTAGGTTAATGACCACAGGGTCCTTACAAGTCTAGCTAAGTTCAACCCATGTTCCCAAGGCTGTCTGGTTCAAGTAGACACTAAAAACAGCACCTATTTCCCCTGTCCAAGAGGGACACAGGTGGAACCCCTGTGGTGAATTTCCATTTACCCAGCCAGTCATCCAATGATGGTTAAATAAGGACAATGAGGGGCTTTGTTTAACTTGAATAGGAAGCTTGTTTCAAAGGTGAGGCAACCTCTGTGGGACAAATCTGTCTCTCCAGCAAGTTCTGTTGATGTCATACCAGGTAAAGGTCCATTGGGCAAGTGACCTGTGGACCATTTGACTAGTGAAGCATTTCCATTAACGCTGGGTCAGAGATCACTCTATATGCAAGGCACAGGTCACCACTGGGCAGTCTGTATGACACAGAGCAAAGTGACAATGATTTCAGTCTGTCCACATGAGACAGATCTTGAAGACCCTGAATTTTCTTTGTAAGGAACCTTTGTGGTCTCTCCAATTGCTGCGGGTGTTTGGAGAGGAACATACCAAAGGGAGCATTGTACTCTATTGTTAGCCTGATGAGGGAAGAGTACAGGGGGTTATAATCTCTTTTATTCTGGAGGTAATGCCCTTACTTATGAGATGAGCAATATAAAATGCCTTTCTTACCACTGTGGAGACATGATGATTGAAGTTAAGGTTGCTGTCAACCTGCGTGCCCAGATCTCTTACCACTGGCTGTGTGCTTAGGGTATTGCTATTGAAGCGGTAGTTTGCAGAAACATCACCCTTGCCAAATGGATGATAATGTATTTTTTTTTTGTATTTGGCTGCAGTCATTAGTCTGCATAATGCCTTCTTGCAAGCTGTTGACATCACTAAGGCTTTCAGTGATCAATCCCAGTTTGCAGTCACCAGCAAACTTTATCAGCCACAGTCCTTTAGTTTTAGCCTGTACTTCAGAGAAGTAGATTCAGAATAGTAGGGGTCCCAGAACTGATCTCTGTGGCACATCACTTGTTACAGATCTGCTGGAGGAGGTGGAGTCCCCTATTTTGACCATATGAGATCTATCAGTGAGTCAATTTGCAACCCACCTGACAATATACAGATTGATACACAGCTGGGTGAGTTTATCAATGATGCCTGAGTGGGGGACTGTGTCAAAGGCCTTGGGTAAGTCTAGGTAGGCCATATGCACAGATTTGCCCTCATCTAGGGCTTTGGTGGCTATCTTGAAGAAGTCCACCAAGTTTAACAGGCATGATTTCCTCTCGACAAAGCCAAACTGGGTGGGGTTGAGCGTTGGGAGATTTCCTTTATCTTTGTTAATAACATCCATAAGGATTGTCAGGCTAATAGTTTGATACTTCCCAGGGTCTGTGGATGCACCCCTTTTGTGCAAAAGGATAACAGTAGCTTTTTTCCATTCCACTGGGATGAAGCCAGTGCTTAGGTTGTGATTGAAAAGCATGCCCAATGGCGATGCTAATTCCTGTTTTAACCCATGTAGATCACAGGTCCCATAGAGGCTGTATTTTGGCAGAGTTGGGTGTGGTGGAATGAGTGTGGTATGCTTATATGAGTGGAGACAAAGGAGGGGAGAAGGGCCCTGCTTTTTTGTCAGTCACAGAGGGCTATACAGACAACTCATGTTTCAGTCAATAACAGCGCTTTTCTTTGGGGTTTTAGACTACTACAGACAATGTACAAATAACACTTTGTGAGCTAAACTTAGTTTCTTACTTAGTTCTAGAAGTTAGGGGAGGACTTTTAAGTTGTCTTGCTTGTTTTGGTTTAATTTTCTATTTTTAGATTTTGAGACTGTTCCTTTCTACTCATTTACAAGCATTTTCTTTCTCCTATTGTATTGCTGTTAATGGCAGGTTTAGTAACAGAAGATTCAGTAACACTAAGTAGTGATTACTATGAGGGATGATTACAGAATGAGAGGTATATGTCACTGATGATATTACAGAGAGTAAACATGGTCCCAGAATTATGTTAACATCATATTGATGCTCAAAATAGACAATACTAACTCAGGTGGTGATACTAATGGTGGAGTTTGGTCGATTTAAATAGTGGGATGTGAAATCATTTGACTTAGCTTTAATGCACTCATTTATCAAATATATTAGTTATATACTAATATAATACTTAATTCATGAAAGAAAAAAATGTTTATTATGCAGTGTGTGTGAAATGTATGCTCAAATATATCTGTTATACATTCTATACTCACTTGTTGTTTAAGTAGGTGTTGTGAAGTCATTGCATCACCATCATACTGCATTCCATTTATTATTGAAGCACTTTTTTGAATGAAAAATATATGTATATGTGATCAATTATGGGATAAAAATAATTATATACAAAATATAATTATTTGGAAATATTGAGGTATTTACAATTGTAAAAATCACACTACATAACATGGTATATATTTCTAAAATTGCACAAATTAGTTGTGTATTATCAGCAAAATCATTGGCACTGTTTCCACTATATATATCATCTGTTAATTTCAGTATTAGATGTTAATTAATATGTAGGAAATTAAAAAGGATAATAAAAAAAAACTTCATACTATTAGAGACCACTGTAGTGCCACCAAGGGGATATCCACTTTAAAGAAAGCAGCTCGAACCCAAATAAAAACTACTGAGGAAGTGCAGGGCAGCAGGACAATGACAAAATGTCTCTATGTAAGAACAATAGGTATTATAGACAGCGAGGACAACCAAGGGACAGAGAACACTTACAAAAACAAAGGAAAATGTAAGGAAAGGAATATATAAAAAATAGTAAGTATATAAGCTGGCCCTTCTGTAGCTGAAAAAAAACACAATTTTCTTTTTTAGCAAATTTCCCTAAAAGGTTCATAGGTAGGCACCTGTAGGCAGCTATGAGGCTAGCCCAAATCATTTTAATGTAAGCCCCCCCGCCCCTTAGATTAGTTCCTTGTGCCTGTACACTGTGGCCACTGAGAGTTGGCTGACTGATTTCTTTCTGTTTCCCCCACCATTCCATCCACTTTCTCTTGTCTCTCTGTTATGAAGCTCTGCCTAATGTAGATTGGAATCTTGTTCCAAAGTCTCAAATGGGAGGACTCTGGATCTACCCTCAATCCTCCAGCTTTTTATTGCTATTTTGGTTCTAGGGGAGATCTGGATGGAGGAGGAGGGAGGGGATAAGGTTCTCTCGTCATGCATGTCCATCAATTCTGGGTTGGACATGGCCTTTATGTTATGTCAGGCCCTCACCCCTCTGAGTAGTATTATGCAAACCTAATACAGCTCTTCTTCAGTCAGTCGAGCTGCAGGGCATCTGTTTGAGGCCAGTGATCCTCTTGGTGAGGTACTTCTGTGGTCTTTCCAGCTGTTGCAGGTGTCTTGTAATGTACATCCCAAATGGGGCGTTGTACTCTGTGATGGATTTGATGAGTGATGAGTAGATGGGCACAATGACCTCTTTTGTTCTGGATGTGAACCCTTTTGTGATTAGGTAGGCGACATAGAAGGATTTTTTAACCATTTTGTCAATGTGATTATCAAAGGTGAGATTACTATCTACTTGGGTCCCCAGATCCCTTATTACGTCTTCCATATTTAGGGGACTACCACTTATGTGACAGTTTGTGGATACTTTGTTTTTTCCAAAGGGGATGACTATGCACTTTTTGGCATTTAGCTTGAGGCCATGAGTTTGACACCAGGTATCCATCTCAGTGAGACCCTTTTGGAGGATGTCTGTGTCAGCCAGAGAGTCAATTATAGCCCCTAGTTTTCAGTCGTCTGCAAACTTGGTCAGCCATAGTCCTCCTGTGCTTGCTTGTAACTCTGAGAAGTATATGCCGAACAGGAGGGGTCCTAGGACTTGGCCCTGGGGAATGCCACTTGTAACCAGTATAGAGTCGGACCTAGCTCCTGCAACTCTCACCATGTGGGTTCTGTCCGTGAGCCAGTTGGCAACCCATCTTGTGACGTAGGGGTTTATGTTCAGGCTGGTGAGCTTGTCTATAATACCAGAAAGGGGAATGGTGCAGAAGGCCTTTGCGAGGTCTAAGTAGGCTGTGTGTACCACCTTTCCCTCGTCTATAGCCTTGGTAACTGTCTCAAAGAAATCCACCAGGTTTAGGAGCCATGATCTGCCCTTAAGTAAGCCGAACTGGGTAGGGTCCAGTGTTTGGAGGTTCCCAATGTCTCTGTTAATGAGTTCCATGATGATGTGCTCCATAGCCTTGCAGACCAAGCTAGTCAGGCTTATAGGGCAATAGTTCTCAGGGTCTGTTGTGGCTCCACCTTTGTGGAGTGGAATAACCATTGCTGTGCACCACTCTATGGGTATGTAGCCTGTGGAGAGGCTGAGTATGAACAGTTTGTTTAGATGAGAGGTTAGTTCATCTTTGAGCTTGTGTAGGACACAGCCTGGGACACTGTCCAGTCCCATTGATGCTGTGTTTTTGGCTTTGGAGAGGGCTGTTTTAACCTGAGTGTCTGTGATTTCAGGGACTCTGCATTCTTTTGGTATGGTTATGGGCCCTTCTGAGGGTGAGGGGGGGTGAAGTTTGCGCTGAACCTGTCTGCCAGGATGTTGACGATATCGGTCAGTTCAGTGTATTTTGTGCCATTCTGCACTAACTCCGAACAGATCTGAGCATTGCCACTTAGATTCTTGACATAGCTAAAGAATGCCTTGTGGTTATCTTTGGAGTCCTTGGCATTTTTTCTTTCGAAGCTCGCCTTGGATGATTTTATGAGGGATCGTAGTTTCTTGCTGATACTGATCAGGGATGTCTTCCGTTCTTGGGATTTTACTCTTTTTTTGTACTGCTTTCCTTCTTCTGTTGCATAGTTTGTTTATGGCAGGAGTCCACCAGACTGGTTTCCTTTTCTTGGAGGAGTGAGTCTTGGTTTTGCTTGGGATGGCATGATCCATGCATTCTTGTAGGTGCCTGTAGAATGCATTAGTAAAGGATTTTGCACCTTGGACAGTGTTATCCTTCAGCATGGGGGCTTTGAAACTTTCCACCTCGGTCCTGAGTAACATGAAGTTTGCTTTTGAAATGTTTTTCATGGTGGTTTCCTTGTCCGGGGGTGGGGATGGAATGTGGATATCCAAAGTGATTTGTTTATGGTCAGATCTAACCAGCGAGGGGTTGACCTCCGGTGTGGAACAGCAGTCGCCCATGTTGGTGATGACCAGGTCCAATATGTTGTCACCTCTGGTGGGAGTGTTGATCAGTTGAACCAGGGCATTTGAGTTTATAAATTCTAGGAAATGTTGGGCAAGGGAGTTAGTACTTGAGTAGTTCTCCCAGTTAATGTTTGGGTAATTGAAATCACCCAATATTAGGGTGTTTGGTAGGACCTTTATGTTTCCCAGTGTTTCTAGAAATTCAGAATGGGGGTCCTGGGACATGGGGGGTGATCTGTAGCAAGCTACAATTTGAATTACAGTTTTGTTTAGTTGCAAGCGGATGATCTCTGAAGCATCGTGCTGTGCCACTAACCTGGAGGTGTGGGTATCCTTGATGAATATGGATATGCTTCCACCTTTTGTATTTTGGTTTGGGTTCTGTGGCCGAAATGTATGGTATGAGTTGTAGCCTAGTAGTGCTGAGGTGCTCTCTGGAGCCTTAAACCAGGTTTCTGTTACTGTACATATATCGATTTTCTCCATACTGAGGAGTGCCTCGAGTGTGTGCTTTTTGAGGTTTAGACTTCTGGCATTCAGTAGCATTACCCTCAGTTTTTTGTTACTTGTACTATTTACAGCAGTGGGTTTCTCTTTTGAGTCCTGCCTAAAAAAGGCACTATGGGGGTGGCAAGAGCCTTGGCCAGTATTCGAAAGCCTTAGGGTGACAGGTGCAAGCCATTTCTAGCGAAGCAGCGTGGCTTGTCGAGCATGTCATCCCAGGCGGACAGACAATGGATCCCCTTTGACATCCTATTTGGTTACAGATTGGCCTTGCTTATCCCATGGTGGCAAATTATATATTATGTGTAATGAGAATAACTAGGGTCATACCATAGATAATCTGGGGGGACACGTGCATGAGATAAAGCATTTAAGAGCAACTTCTGTCCATTAGTAGTACAGGAGGCAGTCCTGGGCTAAATTTTCTGTTCCACATCCACGGATCTAAATCATGGTTCAAAATAGACAGGAATGAACTTTGTTTTATGTGGGTGGAAGAATGTTCCACAGCAGCAGGAGTATCCTCTGTGAAATACATTGTTTTGATTCTGCAGAAGAGGTTTACAATCCCTAGACTGAGTATTTCTGATGCCATTTGTCTTGCTGATGTGCAGAAAAGCCACCCATAACGACTCAGAGGATGCCTTGTGTGCCAGAAACAGGTCTCAGCAGTCTGCAGGATACCAAGTATAGTTGCAGGGCTTTAAGTCTGTCCATGCAGGACATGTTGTTTAGGCCTTGGGTCCTTTTGGTAAAGTATCTCTGTAGGCATTCCATTTGTTGCATATATTTGAACAGATACATGCCAAAGGGGGCATTATATTCAATGACTGGCCTAATGAAGACTGAGTAAAGGGAGACAGTGACATTCCTAGATCTAGATGCAATCTGTTTATAAGTTGTGCAATATAGAAGTACTTTCTTACAACAACAGACACATATTGGTCAACATTTAAGTCACTGTCCATAAATTCCCAAATCCCAAACAACTGGGTCAATGGCATAGGTTCATATGTTCATAGGTTTATACTAGGCTATCTGCCCTAAGGCATTTATAAGCCTAGCCCAAAGTTTTGTGGCTTACACCACCCCTTATATGAAAAAATACTGTGCCCATTAGTTTGTTGTGCCTCTGTCCTGCAGTGACACAGAGATGATTCCCGGGGTAAACCTACGATCTCCCATCCACAGGTCAAGATTTCTCTTGAACAGAGCCAGCGAGGTGCACTGTCTCACATGGACCGGGATTTTATTCCACAGCATAGGGAGTCTCTGAGTGATAAATCTATCCCTCCAGCACATCCTATTTATATCCGTGCTAAGGTTTAAGTCGCTTGCTCTAGTGGTTTTGGTGGATTTGGATTTTTTGAGGTGGAGCATGTCCATTAATTCCAGGTTGGACATGGCCTTGTATGTCAGGCATATGTCACCTCTGAGCAGATGGTATGCGACTGAATAGAGCTGGAGTTTCTTCAATTTGGCAGCATATGACAGATTTTGGAGTCCCTTTATCCTTTTGGTGAGGAACTTTTGGGGTCTCTCCAATTGCTGCAGATGTCGGGTGAGATACATCCCGAATGGGGCATTGTACTCGATCATTGGTCTAATAAGTGAAGAGTACAGAGGAACAATGACCTCACTAGATCTGGATGTGAATCCCTTCATGATCAGGTGGGCAATGTAGAAGGTCTTTCTAACCACTTTAGCAACGTGAGTGTCAAAAGAAAGGCCACTGTCAACCTGGGTCCCCAGGTCCCTGATAACCTCTTCTGTGCTTAGTGGATTGCCACCTATATGGTAGCTTGGGGTTACCTTGTTTTTCCCGAAGGGTATGATTATACATTTTTGGCGTTTAACTTCAGGCCATGGCTCTGGCACCAGCTATCTGTTTCCGTGAGTCCCTTCTGAAGGATATCTGTGTCCGATGCACTTTCCACTATGGCCCAGTTTGCAGTCGTCTGCAAACTTTGTCAGCCAAAGTCCTCCCATGTTGGCCTGTACTTCTGAGAAGTAGATGCTGAACAATAGGGGGCCAAGGACCGAGCCCTGTGGGACACCACTTGTGACCGGCTTGGAGTCTGACATAGCGCCAGCAACTCTAACCCTGTGGGTTCTGTCCTTAAGCCAGTTTGCAACCCATCTTGTGACATATGGGTTTACATTTAAGCTGGTAAATTTTTCTACAATACCCGAGTGGGGTATTGTGTCGAAAGCCTTTGCAAGGTCAAGGTAGGCTGTATGGACTGCCTTTCCCTCATCAATGGCCTTGGTGACTGTTTCGAAGAATTCGACCAAGTTCAAAAGGCATGATCTGCCCTTGACGAAGCCAAACTGGGTCGGGTCCAATGTCTGCCAGTCTCCTATATCTTTGTTTATGAGCTCCATTATGATCCTCTCCATAGCTTTGCAGACTAGACTTGTTAAGCTTATGGGGGGTAATTACCAGGGTCTGTAGAGGCACCACCTTTGTGGAGTGGGACCACAGCTGCCGTACGCCACTCCTTGGGCATGTATCCTGTGGTAAGGCTGAGATTAAACAGCTGCCTTATGTGCAGGTTTAATTCCTCATTTAGCTCGTGTAGCACACAGCCGGGGACATCATCCGGTCCCATTGATGCTGTGTTTTTAGCTTTAGAGAGAGCAGCTTTCAACTGCACATTTGAGATATCTGGGAGGCTACACTCCGCTGGGATAGTTATCTCTCCTTTAGGGGGGGAGAGGGGGGTGAAGTTTGCACTGAACCTGTCTGCCAGTATGTTGGCAATGTCTGTGGGTTCAGTGATTTTTGTATCATTTTGGACTAATTCTGAGCATATCTGGGAGTTTCCACCCAGGTTCCTAACATAGCTGAAAAAGGCCTTATGATTGTCCTTTGAATCCATGGCAATTTTTCTCTCAAAATTGGCCTTAGTTGATTTTATGAGTGCTTGTATTTTTTCACTAATAATAATCAGGGGTGACTTCCCTTTTATGGATTTTGTTCTATCATGTAATAGCTTTCTCCTCTTATTGTAAAGTTTGTTAATGGCTGGGGTCCACCAGACTGGACGTTTGCCCTTTGTGGAAAGAGTCTTGGTTTTATTTAGGATTGCCTGATCCATGCAGTCCTGGAGGTGTTCATAGAAGGCATTTGTAAGGGCTTCCGCAGCTTGAGTTGTGGTTTCCACTGGCTCAGGGGCCTTGAAGGATACCACACCAGTCTTGAGTAGTGTGAAGTTTGCTTTAGAGAAGTTCTTCACTGTGGTCTTTTTTGTTTGGGGTGGGGGTGGGATGTGGATTTCCAGTGAGATTAGTTTATGATCACATCTCACCAATGAGGGATATACTTCCGGTGTGGAGCATTTTGTCCCCATGTTTGTGATAATGAGATCTAGTATATTTTCTCCTCTCATGGGAACAGTGACTAGCTGTTCCATGGCATTTGAATTTATGAACTCCAGGAACCGTTGGGCTAGAAAGTTAGGGCTTGAGTAATGTTCCCAGTCTATATTCGGGTAGTTGAAGTCACCCAATATGATGGTGTTTGGAGATACATTTATACCCTCCAGTGTCTTCAGGAAGGCTGCGTGGGGTTCTTGAGTTTGAGAGGGTGGCCTGTAGCATGCTACAATTTGTAGAGCAGTTTTGCCTATGGTTAGTTGCACCTGGATGGTTTCCGAAGCTTCGTGCGTTGCCACCAACCTGGAGGTGTGGGTATCCTTTATGAATATGGATACACCCCCTCCTTTTGTGGTGTGGTCCGGGTTTTGGGGCCGGAATGCATGATATGAGGTAAAACTTAATAGTGCCGGGGTGCTCTCAGGAGCCTTGAACCAGGTTTCAGTTACAGCACAGACATCGATGTTCTCCATACTGAGAAGGGCCTCGAGTGCATGCATTTTGAGATTTAGACTTCTGGCATTGAGCAGCATTACCCTCAGTTTCTTCCCATTTTTGTTTTCTAGGGTGGTAGGTTTAGAATTTGAGCCTTGCCTAAAAAGGCACTATGGGGGTGGCAAGAGCCTTAGCCAATATCCGGAATCCCAGGGGTGACAGGTGCAAGCCGTCCCTTGCGAAGCAGCGTGGCCTGTCAAGCATGTCATCCCAGGCAGACAGACACTGGATCCCCTTAGAATGACACCAGACATTAAGCCAATTGTTAAAGCTGATCATCTTGTCTCTATATTGTGGCATCATTCTTGGTGAAGGAAGGATACTGCTCAGGGTCAGGGTCATACCTGCCTGGGCTACATAATCAGAGAGCTCCTCTGTCTCTTTTCATGTAGTCCAGGGAGGTACGTCTCAGGTTGTTCACACCAGCATGGACAATGACTGTGTCATATTTGTACTTGCCGTGGAGTGACCCGAGTGCTTGTGTTATGTGGCGGATTCTAGCACCTGATAGGCAGCTTACTGTGACCCTCTCCTTGTTCAGCCTGGAGTGGGACGTCAGTGTGTCTGACTATGGAGTCACCTATGACAAGTATGTTTGGTGTTGTATTTGGCCTTAAGGCTTGTGTTGCTTGTGGGGTGTCTTGAGGTAGCAGTTGTTTGGGTGTCTGCTTCGGAGGCCTCTGCTGTTTAGGTAAATTTTTCACTCCAGAGCGAGTATGTCTTTGTGTGTTGTTGTGTGTGATTCAGTGGTGTGGGTAGCATATGTGAGGCTGGTTTTGTGGTGTGTGTAGTTGCTTTCTCCTCCTGTCTGGTCTTGCCAGTCCTGAGTTGAGAGAGCTCAGCCTCCAGTTTGGCTAAATAGCTGCATCTCTCGCAAGTATTTGTGTTATGTGGGAGGAGGAGAGGTTGTCTGTGTACATGAGCAGGAGTTATAACATTGCCTCAAATTCTAGCTGGACCGGAGAGGAGATGAAACTGACCTTTGATGCTATGCTAGAATTGGGAGAATTCCTTTAATAATGAAACAAGGGGCCAGTGGGGAGTGAGGGGTATTGCTTTTAATTTTAGTGTTGACTTAGAATTGCTTTAGTGAGCAAGTGCCAGGTAACTTGAGTGCAATGTGTTACAAGTAACTAAATGCAAACGACAACCAGTAACTTTCTTAGTGACACAAGAAAATAAGTACAGTACGCAATCCAGTTATCACTAGTGTTCCACAGAAGCTGAGAAGTCTCAGCAGTCTCCAGGATAACAAGCAAACAAGCAACAAGCATATAAACAAAGCTAGATTCAGCAGGCCATCTAGTCTATGCTACAGCAAACAAGGTGTACCAATTTCAGTAAGATAAGTTACAAATATTCAGGTACCTTTGAACAGAAATTCCCAGCTCAAAGGGTGCAGACCTTATGTAAAATGGACACTGGCCTCAATCAGCAGTTCCCAACTTAGAAGGATGAAAGCTATCTGTCCTGCCACCACAGTGCTTGCCACAAACCTTCCTAATGTAAAACAACTGGCCTGAAGCCCAAGTGCTTAATCCAAAAGACTTAGAATGATAGCTACACTTTAATCAAGTTACAACCAAGCAGTAATAAATACAATTGAATACTTTAGAGAATGTCTGGATTAGTGCTCAAGTTACACAAACAAAGCTAGATCCAGCAGGCCCGAATCCAGTCTATGCCACAGCAAACAAGGTGCACCAACTTCAGTAAGAAGTAGTTCAGATATGCATGCACTATAAGCCTTTAACCAGAAATTCCCAGCTCAGAAGGGCAGAGTCAATGTGGTAGTTCCCTGGGGTAGACAGCTTCCCATAGGATACAATATGCATTTCTTTGGCATTTAGTTTCATACCATGATTTTGACACTACTTGATTATTTAATACAAACTTTTCTACAGGAAGGCTAAGCCATTTGGAGATTCAGTGACTGCTCCTAGCTTGCAGTCATTTCCAGATTTAGTGTGCCAGAGCCTTTTGGTATTGGCTTTTCCTTCAGAAACATAGATGCTAAACAGGAGAGGTCCCAGCATATGTAAATGGTATGTGGTAGCCCAAGAAAGGAAGCATGCATCAAAAGAGTACTAACTGTGCCATAATGA
>NC_056744.1:1637644907-1637689907 GCF_019279795.1 Protopterus annectens | reverse complement strand
CTAAAAAGAAAAAAATCAGTTGTAGGTTCATTAGATGGGATAATGACTTGGAACTCCTCCACATCCAACTTACCATTAAGGAAACCTGTAACCATATCAGAGCTAATTATAGGGCCCTCTTTGTCTCCACTTGGCTCATACCTCCTACATGACTTGCTTGAATTCTGTTTATATCGGACCAAACACCATTCTGCTAGGGGACTTCAGCTACCATCCATTAACTGGGAGATTTATATATCCCCTAACATGTGTGCCCAGAAATTTCTGTTGAACAGTTAGTCTCCATCCAAACCAGGAATGATAAAATCCTGTACTTGGTGCTTACCTGTATGGAACGACTCTGTTCTCCTCCAGCTGTAAATTCCTGTCTCATCAAATCAAACCACAAATCAGTCACAGTCGCCATAAGACTAAATCCGGAAGCATCCTCAAATACCTTGGCATTCAGAGATTATTCTAAGGCTAATCTATAAAAATTAAAGTGATGACCTGGCTAAATTCACTGCGCATGTGGAATCCTTTACTGCCAAATTCTACGCACATGTGAATAGCTGTACATCCCCTTCTGAATTTATTTATTTATTTACTTATTGACATTTGATTACTGGAAAAGTCCAACTGGATTGGTGCTCAATTTCAGCAGAGGTGAGGGAAGAAAAGCTGTAAAATATTACAAAAACATTTTAGGAACAATACTTTTACAATCTTCAAAAATAATATAAAAGCATCTACAGTTTAAATAACTGCACCAAAGAAGACATAATGTGAAAACGTTGGTTAAGAATCAATGCAAATTAAATGACAATAATTTAATATTTACAGAGACTTTAGCCAGTTTATAGGGAAATTAAAGGTAAGCTAGTGTAATACAAACAGGAATTGCAATATGAAGTGAGAGAAGAAACATGATTATGTCATATTTAGAAGGAGAGTCAGGGAAGAGAAACTGATTGAAGAAAGCTAAGGAGGTGAAGGAAGTAAGTGAAGGAAGTGAGGGAAGAAGGGTGAGTAAGGTGGTGATGGTATTAAATAGGTATTTTATCATATTTAGAAATATATTTTATCCTGCGTCTGAACAAGAACAGAGTCAGATTTTGGCTATGAAGAATTTCAGAATGGCTTTAAAGTACTGGAGGGGTAATGACCTGATGCATGCAGGTTAACAACATGATATGAGTACAGACCATGCCCAGCAGATTTAATAGGTCTGTGGACAGAGAGAAGTGTTTGGTCACTGGATCATAATGACTGACTGGGAACATAGTTGTGTAGAATGGCATTTAATGCTGGACAAGCAGATGAATGCTGGATAATGTTACTGCTGGTAAGAAGCTGTGTTATCTTAGCTGATGAAGTACTTATAACCAATTTAATGTTTTAGTGCTACACAATGGGGGGATTGTAAAAGGGGTATTTGCTGCAAATTTAGCCACTTTCATATAGCAATGTTCAAGTTTTAATTGTTGTGATACCTGGAAGTTAGTAAAATTGGGATCATCATAATGCAGAGTGGGGAGGAGGTAAGCAGTGGCAAATGTTTATTTAGTTGAATTGATGAAAAAGTATTTTGCTCTGTACAGCATCCCTAGTTTTTGATGATTTCTTCTCATGCAATTTTGTATATGCAGGTCACACTTAAGATGAACACCAACTATTATCCCTAATAATTTGCTATGAGAAGCCACTTTAAAGGCTGTATTATTAAGAGAGAGAGAGAGTTTTAAATTTTGTTTATAATACAATGAAACAAATACAATGCCAAATTTAAAAATAGGCCCTTGTGGTGGAACCTGAATATAAACATGCTCTACAATAAAATAAAAACTCATTGCATTTAAACATTAAAGATGTCTAAAACTTTATTGCTAAACTTAACAAGGAGGTCCAGTCTGTGATCAAATCAAAAACCCAGATATGAGGCAAAATAGCCACCCAGGCAAAAGACAACCACACAGCCTTCTTGAACTATGTTAGAAACATCAAAAACATTGGCTAGCACTACAGAGAGATAATAGTAAAATATATTAATTACTCAGACTCTAATAAGGACATTGGTAACCTAAAATTCTTGACCCAAGACAGTTCTGTTTTGTCAAAGGTAGATCTTGCCTACTTAACATAGTTTACTTCTTTGAGATTACTGCAGCAATGGATGATAGAAAATCAGTATGTAATGCATATCTAGACCTTGCAAAAATGCTCAACACTACTTAACTCATGGGATAGAAAACTGTCTTGCAAATGGAATCCAGAAAATTAGGGTGGGCATCTTTACCTCCTCCAAAAGACCAGTCACTAGTGGTGTACCCCATGGTCCAGTTCTTGGGCCACTCCTCTTTGGCATTTACTTTTCAGAGATCAATGCTAAAGGAAAGCGTCTATGGCTGACCAAGTTTGCAGATGATTGTAAACTTGATGCCATCTCACCAAGATCATCAAAATGGCCTTTCACAAACAAATAGCTGGTATTATAACCATGGGCTAAAACTAAATGCCAAAAAATGTATAATAGTCTCCTTTGGCAAGCATGACATCCCCTGTAGCTATCCCAATGTTTTCTCACCAGGAACATCAAGATCCTAAATTATTAAAACTACACTTACCATATCAAAGTGTTAATCTTCTTAATATTCTACAGGCTACTGGGGGGGGGGGGGGGGCATCCCTGCCTCACATACAGAGCCTCAGCAGACCCTATCCTCTCTGGTCCACTGCACATCTGCAAGTTCAAAAGTTGAGTAAACACCCGGTTAAAACATCTTAATGTTTTCTGCAATATACATAGAACATGTTGAAGGAATGGATATGTATCACAGACATATCTCTCAACTATCCAGAATTTTGCAGAATGTCCAGATTTCTGCTTCACACTTGTCCTTTATGGTTAGGGGTAATATGTAAATGTTCTGACCAGCTCTGGGTTATCTGTACTTTAATTACAAAGCTAAACTTCACAGGAATTAGGGCTAGGCTTCTAAACATCCTCAATGGTTTAGTAGGTTAGTAAGTACTTGTGAACCTATGTAACTAATCTGCTACTCTCCCAAAGAAGTACGTTCTTTCTGAGTATCCGTAGTGCTTTCCTGGCATATGGAAATCATTCTCTGTACCTTCAATGCTATTATTTACTGACTGCAGTCTTGAAGAAAAAAAAATGAGTAGACAGTGAAGGTAAAATATCAAAAATACACCACTCTGCAGTTTTTTCAAACACTCTGCAGCTTTACCATCACAGGCATAACCAGAAGCAAATTAAATGTAATCCAAAGATGCATAAAAAGTACAGTAATACACTTTCAGGATGAAATGTTCCACTTGTTGGTAACCCTAGTTCACAGCATTCAACAAAAATAACAGCAAAAACACAAGCATGTTGATACTTTAAAAAAGTGTTAAGGGCTTAATCAAGCATATGTTTAATTTCCTGTGTTTTCTAAAGTTCGGCTTTGAACTTTTCCCTGCAAGATAAGAATCAGTCATTTTGTTGTGTAACATGCATAGCACAGAATTTCAAATATTTAACATACTGCATAATGCAGCGTTTTCCCCTGGAGTAACAACATACCTTATAAATGCTGACCGCATCATGTAAGGGAATGAAATTGTGACCACAGTGCTTTAAGCTGTCCACACAAGTATAACAGATTGGTGTTTCATCTTCCTTACAAAACAGCTTAAGCTTTTCACTGTGCTCCTTGCAGAAATGATCAGTGTTACCAACTTCTGCTCTTTGACTTAGATCAGATGGTTTAATTTGTGTTTTCTCATTTGTTTCACCTTTAATCTGCATCTCTCGGGCTCTATCTGCCATGTTTGACAGCACATTATTCCTCATGTACTTCCTTTCTGAAATTAACGCTCTGCATTTTGGACAGATGGAATTCTTTTCACTGTCCCATTTCCTGTCGAGACAACTCTTGCAGAAACTGTGTCCACACTCCAGAGTTGCTGCATCTTGAAACAGTTCCAGGCAAACTGAACAGACTAGTTCAGATAAAAGTTCATTGCTGTTACTGCAGGAAGCCATTGCAGCAGCTAATTTTTCTTTTGAGTTTCACTTTCCATCATATGACCCTTCCTTAGTAACAAAGTTCAAACTATTTGTTGAACAGTGATGTGATGTCATCATCATGACTGTCAGAACCCAGTCTCTGTCATCATATTTTGACCTACATTCTGCTTTTGTGCTCACAAGCTATGAGTTAAAGAAACACTGGTTTTAATTCAGTATAACTAGGTGGAGGACAAACAAATTAATAAACCCCGCTCAGTGCAAAGTTGAACAATTTTCATTTTTTGGACTGCAGTAGAAACTGTGGAGGTAATGACTGTATAATTCTCAGTAGTAATCTCTAGCTAAACCCAAATGTCATCCTAATAACAATATGCATCATGTCTTAAGGAACAGTGTATATTTTATCTGCATAGAGTTATTTGCATATAGAAATTAAGGAGTAGATTTTTTGCTTGAACTACCATGACATTTCTGTAAAACTCATTTATCTAAAAAATAAACAACTGATGCAGAGGTTATAAGAATATTTTCATGGGCCAGAACTGGGAGGATTTGCATCTTGCATTACAGTATAGTATACAGGGTTAATACTGTGGCCTGTTAATGAGCTTCACTCCTTACTCCTGGGATCGATTCCCTTAACCTACATTTCTTGAGGATGATGGCTTTGCAACTCCATATTTAGTTGCTGTGTGTGCTGTCTAGCTATGACTTGAACTATTCAGAATAAAATAGCATTTGGTTGCTATTCACTCTTTTGTGTTCTGCTCATTGTTAGATTTGTTCTGCTACATGTGATGTTAGTATCCACAGGTATGCTTTTAGTTTTTTTCTGCTTCGTTCATATGATGGTTTATTCTTTTTTATGTGCTTTTTTTTCAGATTTTTTCATGTTCAATATGTCGCCTCACAGCAAGAGGTTCTCCCGTTCAATTCTCGGCTGGAGCACCTTCTGTGTGGAGTCTGTATGTCTTCCCCTTGGTTGAGTGGTGTTCAAAAGACATGCGTGAATGGGCGTGCCTTCGTTGAAGGTTGGGTGTCGAGCTGGCACCTTGGCACTGTAAAAATCTACTGCCAATCATTAGCAGACCGGAGTTCTGCTGTAGCGACCCCTAACCGAGAAAAGAAGAACAACAACAACTCTATAAAGACTTCACCTATCCATGATATAGTTTTATATATATATATTTATATGGCTTTTTCACTATGAATTTAGTTCTGGTCTGCTGTGTCAATATCTCTTGGATATTACTTATCAGAATCAGCAACCACAATTTACAAGTGACAAGTAGTAGGACTCTAAACTTATTCTGCCTGCTACTTCCCAATGCCTTCAGTGGGAGGATTTTTCTTTTCTATTTCATATTTATTTATACTTTGGTGACCAGAAAAGTAAACTGGTCCCAGGACCCTTTTCAGCCACAACATAAGCTACACTGGCAAATATAATAATTATTAAATGCACTTTTCAATACAAATAAAAAAATACTGACAGAAAGACATTGACCAAGTTGCATGTGGAACACATAGCCAAAGTGTGACAGTGACCAAGTAAATCATTGAGCAACATTTACTAGAGTGTATACATTAATAATGCTTAACTATACTATGTTGTTTATTATAATAATTCATTGTATGCACACACACACACGCACACACACACACACACACACACACACACACACACACACACACACACACACACACACACACACACACAAACACACACACACACAGTGGGCAGGATTCACAAAGGCTTGCATGGAGTGTAAGAGACGTGCAACACTCCATGCAAGCCTCGCAATCCAGGAACAGCCCTAAACTCCGTGTAAGAGACCAGCTAAACGTCTCTTACGGACTGGGCGTGGACATGCTAAATACCTCACTTGCAGCTGAAAGGTATGCAAATGAGATATATTAGCAATCCACGAAGCAGAAACCAGTCCGTGTAAGAGGCGTTTTGCTAGAAATGTACTCAGTTGACAACTGAGTGCGTTTCTAAATTCAAACGCAGCCATGTCAGCTCCAAAAAGGGTGCATATGACTCAGGCAGCATGCCAATGGCCAAATATGTGGCCATTGGCAATATAACCCGATGCCCAAATATTAAAAATATATATATTTTTTTGCAGCCCCGCGCAAATGGGCTGCGCTGTATAAAACATGAAAATAAAGGTTATAAACCCACAAATGTGGGTTTTGTGCAATACATGGAATGACAATGCAGGGACCAGCAGACCAAAAACAACATGGCCACCGTGTAGTGGTTGCTAAGGGGGGAAGCTGAGTCTAAGACATGTAACTAAGCATTAGTAGGCAATCTCATGTAAATGAGGGTTAGGATACTGAATCTCACAGTCACATAGCAAATGAGCACAGTCTGAGTAGTGTAAGAGATACATAAGGGGAGGAATAGAGTAGGAGATAGGTGACATCACAGGGGGGAATGGTAGAAAGAAATGCAGTTCATTGGAGGCCAGTGTAACATGACAGATGACAGACACAGATCATGGAAAGATGTGTGCCACTAGATAAGTCATGGAAAGTCAAGAAATGGAAGGTGTACACTGTTACTTACACCAAAGTTTCTTGCTGGGTGTGCATGCGCACGTGTGCATGACATGAAGCACGAGTAGGGCAGTGTGCATGTGTGTAAGGCAGACTGAGCATGTGGGAGCGTGTTGGGAGATGTTTAACACTGTTTGCACGGGTGTGCGCGTGTGTAGGGCAGGCTGAGTATGTTGGAGGCTGTTGGCAGACGTGTAACAGTGTTTGCACGGGTGTACACGCGTTTTAACCCGAATAAGTAGATTCTGAACCATGTAAGCATGTGTGCGCGCGTGTAAGCCACTGTGAGCGTGTTTCTGATAGTATGCACGTTGCTCCCCCCTGAGGAAACAGAGAGGAAAAAGGAAGCAACAGAATTAATAGGAAGCTAGCAGGGATAACTGCTGAAGCTAGCAGGTGAAAACAATTAGAATCAGGCAATTACACTGGCAGAATAGTAGCCCAGGCCAGCACTTAAAACTCTGCAAACAGTAGTGCAGGATGTTTCCCTTAAGAGACACTGCAAGACAGGAGTAAGCTAATAGAAGTGAAAACTGAAAAAGCTGAACTCAGAGCAGAAATGTTAGCAGCTGCCATAGCTGTCATAATGAGACATAGGCGACTTGCTGAGGATGGTGACAATGCAGATGGTGCCAGACAACCCACAGTGAGGAGATGGAGAAGAGTGTACAGGCCCAGGGTCACCTACCATGGGTTACATGAGCTGGAGATAGTAGAGTGGTATAGAGTGGACAGGGAGCTCCTCCAGCAAATTTTTGAGCTGTGCAGGCCATGCCTCACACACAGAACCAACAGAGGGGAACCCATCCCAGTGGAAACCAAGGTATGTGTTGGCCTAAGAATACTAGCAACAGGTACCTTCCAGAGACCAACTGGCGATATGATGGGGATATCACAGGCATCATTCCTGGATGCCATGTCAGCACATGTCGGTGATCATGTATATTTCCCCAATGCCCATGAGGTATTGGCCAGCAATATGAGTCTCTTCCAGCAAATAGCGGAATACCCTGAGGTAGTGGGTGCAATAGACTGCATGCACATATGCATCAAAGCACCAGCCAGTGAGCGGGGTAGGGCCTACATTAAAAGCAAGGGCTTCCCCTCCATCAACTGCCAGGTCATGTGTGATGCCCAGGACATAATAATGAATGTGTGTGCCGGCTGCCCTGGGAGTTACCACAATTCCCACATCTGGCATTTGACGCAGCTGTACCAGACATTTGCCAATGGGGACATCCCACACGGACACCTAGTGGGGGATGCAGGTTATGCACTGGAGCCGTGGCTGATGACACCCATCAGAAACGCACACACACCTGAACAGGAACGCCATAATGAGGCACACGCACAAACACGTAATGTAATAGAGCGGGTGTTTGGGCTGCTCAAGTCATGGTTCCGGTGTCTGGACACATCTGGTGGAGCCTTGCAGTACACACCAACTGCATGTACCCAAATTGTCATGGTATGTGCTATGCTACATAATATGATCTTGCAAAAACAGCTGCAGCGGGACCAGCATAGGGCCGGGCCAAACAGCCCCCCATCATTGCCAAGGCCATCACAGGCAGAGCGTGGCTCGGAGGAGGAACAACCTGAGCCTGCCTCAGTAGGCAGAAGGAGGTGTGCCCAGTATGCCCTGGCCTTGTCAAAGAGGCAACACTGGCTCAGTAGGAACCCTGGGAATGATACCCCCTCTGACTCACTCAAATAATAACATGGATGCCTAAAATGACATGACCTGCTCACAAACATGTACAGGGAAGTGTAATATGCGCATCCGACAGAGGCAGCCCTGCAGCACCACCTGAGGCATGAATGCCATGTGTTAAGTAATGTAACACCATGTACTATATGCACACATGAGCACCCTGACTAACATCCACCCTCACCAAGCATGAAGCCACAAAATGACGATGGGATGATCAAGTGCAAAAACTGGCTGAAGTAATGCAGTTAGTCAAAGGGGAGCCAATGTGTTTCAGGCTGGGAAGACATGCAGAGCATGACATGATGCACCACCTGTTAGGGGTGGCGTGCACCTATCAGTCCATGCCCCATGGATACTGGCAAAGGCTGTCAGTACCCACAGCATGCCCTGAATAGGTAAGTCTCAAAACACAAACCCACCTTCATAGGTTCTACAAGGGATAGGAACCTAGATGTAATGCTACCCAATGACAGATGTATAAACAGCAAGATGTGTGCAGTGTAAACACACACAGTATGGAGACTGTAGATACCAGTCCTGTATTAGAGAACTGGGTCAAGGCTCACATCAGCACCCTAACACTACCAGGTCACACCTCATACTGTGCTGTACAGCCGCAAAACATGGAACAAGCTACAAAAGGAGGGTGACTAGCAAGAAATGGCAAGGATAACCACACCCCCATGTTGGTACCACAACAAGAAGCAGCATGGATTAGCCATGGTCAAATACCAATGGCTAAAACCGCCTCCCAGTATATAGCCTGCTGCAGACTACTGTCCTAATACCAGGAACTGCACCTGGCCTATGTCGGAATACATGAGTATATCAAGCCCCCCAAACCACATTATATTGCTTGACTGAAAATACCCAGACATACACCGGGAGCATTATACTAGCACCAACACAGTAGGAGAAAATTACCCAGATTCCATAAACCAAAATGCCCAGGAACAATGTATTACTCCCACAAGAGGGGTAAGCATACTGGATGTGATAATCAGCAACATGTGTACTGGATGGCAAGATGAGAAGTGTACCCCTCACTGGTAAGACCAGACCATAGAGTAATCACACTGGATATACACATCCTGACCCCAGTCCCTGGCCAGAATACCACAGTGAAAAACATGTGTAAAGCATAGGTTGCAGCCCTCAAAACCGATGTTGAATCCCCAAAAGGCCCTGTGCAAGTGCAGAATATGGGACACACCACAGAACATGTTATACAGGCATTCCATGAACACAGCCAGGAATGCTTAGAGTATGCAATCACAAATAACAACAACACACAATGCCATACATGCAGGCATCTGGCATGCTGGACTCCAGCCATTACCAAACCATGCAAGAGAATGAGGAAGCTACCACATGATAGAGCAAACATAAAAAGGGAAGTAATCACTGACCAGTAGTGTGGCAATAACATATGTCCACACATACAATCCACTAAGTCCAGCCACAACAAGTAGAATCTGTGAATCCAGAGGCAATGTGACACCAGTCCCAAGTACACAGACAACCACAACACCCCCAATAAATACAAATATATGTGATAGATGCATCCATGTATCCAAACCAGAGGTTGAGCTCCACCAACTCAGTACTGTCAAAACTAGTCAGGAGGAGAATGTAACCACATACACCACAAACCCAGTCCCACATAGACCTACCACAACTGTAAACCAAACACATAAACACAGACAAATATTCCCGGAGGCCTTAATTACAAACACACCACACCAACAGAAGCCTCCAAAGCAGATCACAAGCAACCACAACCTTCAAACATAGCACATGCAACGAATAGTGCATAAAGCTGGTGTGCCAAACAGTCACAGGCCAGAAGGAGAAACAACATGCCTGATACAGTCGTAATAGGTGTCTGTATAGGCAGACACACTGCTGTCCCACTCATCAGACTGAACAAGGGAAAGGGTAGAGTAAGCTGCCTGTAGGCTGCCACAAAATGCCACATAACACAAGTACGCAGGTCACCCCAAAGCAAGCAGAAATATGATGCACTCAATGCCCATGCTGGTGTGAATTACCTGAGATGTACCTCCCTGGTCAACATCAAAAGAGACATGGATGGTCCCTCTGAGTATGTACCCCAGGGTGGTATGACATTGGCTGAGTGCAGCATCCAACCCTCACCAAGAATGATGCCACAGTACAAACACAGAATGCTCATGTTTAACAGCTGGCACAGTTACAGCTGTCAGTCCAAGAGGGTCTAACGTCTGTCTGCTTGAGATGTCAAGCATGACAAGCCATGCTGCTGTTCCCGGGATGGCTTGCAGCTGTTACCCGTGTGCGTCTGGATACTGGATAAGGCCTTTGCCGCCTCCATAGAGCCGTATGTAGGCAAGGCCAAAAAGACTACCCACCACCCTAGAAAACATAAGTGGTAGGAAACATAAGGGTAATGCTGACCAATGCCAGATGTGTAAACTGCAATATGCATGCCCCTGAGGCACTTCCCATTATGGAGAACATCGATGTCTGTGCAGTGACAGAAGCCTGCTGCAAGCCTAGTGATAGCACACCAGCACTACTAGGTTATACCACATATCATGTGTTATGGCCCCAACACCTGCACCAAAACATCAAAGGAGGGGGAGTATCCATATGCATCACAGACACCCATATTGCCAGGTAACTGACAATGCACAAAGCAGCGGAGACCACCCATGTGCACATAACTGTAGTCAAAACTGCTGTACAGTCTGTAGCATGCGACAGACCACACTCTCACACACAAGAACTCCACCCAGACATCCGAAGACACTGGACAGATGTCCCACCAAATACAGGACAAGGTACACACAAATTACCACATAGGTGTCAAACCATTATGTATGCAAGGAGTAATCAGGGACCTAGGGACACAGGTCGACATTAATCTGTCATGTGACACCCACAATGCCAATGTGGCTATGAAGATTGTTGATATTGGACACCGTATCATGAAAGGATTCACATCAACATCAACAGAGGTCACTGTGTCGCTGTACTGTTTCCTTATCAGACCCATAATTTAGTACAATGACGCATATGGGATGTACCGTACGTGACACCTGCAGCGGTTCGGAAGACCTCATAGTTACCCCACCAACAGGATGAAGGGTGTGAAATATATGTCATATGCTGCCTGGCTGTAGACACCCCAGCTGACTGCAGTCACACACTGCCTACACAGAGGCATTGTATGTCTGTTGTACAAGGCCATGACCAACACAGGAGTAATGGACATGCTCCACCACAGGAAATCAAAGCCATTGGAGCTGTGAGAGTCACATATGTCAGCCTCAACACATAATGAAATAAGATGTGCTGGAGGGACAGATACATAACCCAGAGGCTCCCCACACCCAGAAACAGAATCCCAATCCATGGTAGGCAGAGCCCCTCACTGACACCCCTCAAAAGGAATATTGCCAAGTGGATGGATGACCGTACATGTATACTGAGGGTCCTCACTGTGTCACGACCAGACAGAGGCACAGTGAAGAACTTCATAAATGGCCATAATTGAACATAGCAAGGGGTGGTGAAAGACACACACACTCTGGCTAGGCTTACTAATGGCCTAGGGTGTATAGCCTAGTATGAATCCATGAACCTATGAAGATACAAAATGTACAGGACACTAAGGATAATCACAAGGGTTACCCAACTGATGGTAGGAACCATGTTGGGCATCCACAGATATGCTCCGAATCACACAGATATTACAAACAACATACCAAACACACACACATATTGCTAACATACAACCTGTCAGGTGCAGTGCAAACACCCCCCCCCCGAGTGCAAAATACCTATCCCAGCAGACTGATGGTCCCCTGACATTGCAGATGCTGAGGTAACAGCCATCATCTGCAAAGCAGAACACACAGCAGCAAAGGTATGTGATGATGTCCTGTGCTGAGTCCAACATGGACTCCAAGAATAATGGAATGCAAAATCACACTACTGGCCAGTGTCAGCCTTACCACAGGATATGTACCCAAAGAGCAGTGTACAACAACAGTGGTCCATCACAACAAAGGTGTTGCCTGAATGGATACTCCAAACTACCACCCCAGGATCCTGACAAGCTTGTTCTGCACAGCTATGGAAAGGATCAGTATGTACCGCAGACAGAAGGCTATTGTGGACTTACTGATACTGGACCCTACACAGTGTGGCTGTCGTAGCTGCAGAACCTGCCCCTAAACATGTCTGACCCATTTGAAGCAGTCATTAAGGTCATTGATGAGGGCTATGTGGTCCACACAGCGTAGCTGGACCGTGCACATGCTTCTAGACAATACCGTACGAGTTCAGTATGGATATGTTCACCAGCTTAAATATATACCCCTATGTCAGTAGAGGGGTTGCAAACCAGACTAAGGACAGAACTGACATGGTCAGACATGCCGCATCCATGTCAGACTACAAAGCGGATATGAGTGGCATCCCACAAGGCCTGATCTTGCCCCCCACCCCCGTTCTGTATATATGCCCCATAGGTATAGGCCAACATGGAAGGACTTTGACTGAACATGTATGCAGAGGAGTACAAATGACCCACCATATCCAACCCCCAGCTGACACAAGCAACCCACAAAAGGGCCACCTACAATCAGACAACTGTAGCCATAGCCATGTCAGCAAGCTAATTGCAGAACTGTGTATAGACAACCACCGTGGATATACAGTAAGTGCCCACAAATTACCACACAGGTGTTAACCCATGAGGTACCTAACATGTAATGTGAGACCTGGGTACAAAAGGTGATAGATATCCTGCACTGGACAAACATGTGGCTGTAGTGTTCAGAAACATGTACCATATACCCACCCAAACATGAAGGTTGGCAGATGTAGATAAGGGGAACTCACTGTGGCTCTGCAGTCATCCTCCATCAGCGTCACAACTGACTACAATAGCCCCTGTGGGATATACCGCAGCAGACACCTCCATCAACTGTAAAGTCCACAACAGTACCCCACCAGGGGTAGCAAAGAGCATGAACAGATGCCATGTGTTGCCTGATTAAACAAACTGCAGCTCCACACACTGCCATACTGCCCACCCAGAGGCAAGCTGTGCCTGATGTATAAAGCCATGTCCAAGCTGGAATCAATGAACATGCTGCACCTTCTACAATCTGAATGGCAGTGAGCTATGCACATGAGAGACCTGAACCCCAGCACTGACATACATAGGACAAGCTGTACAAAATGATCCATAACACAGAAGCCACCCCCACTCTTCAGTAAACTCCTGGTACAGGTCAGCCAGAGAGTCACATATCAACACCCCTCAAGAGGAATCCTGATGAGTGTATGGGAGATGGTAGGCTAACCCTGGGTATCACTGTTATGTCAGAGGTAGACGGAGGCACAGTATACTAACCATGACATATGTCATGGCAAACTCCAGTTACAATGTGTGTCAAAGGACAAATACACCCTGTGACTAGCATCAGAAATGGCCTAGGGAGCATCACTAGTGTTTGCCAATGTCCACCCATGTTGTGGAATACACTAGCAATGTTGGACGAGCCTGGTGTAGGTAGTCCATATCTGAACATATTGCAACATGGTCATATGTGCACAACTGGCCCCTACACAGTTTGTTGTGCTCACTATGAAGATGTCAAGCAGTCATAGGACTAAAGCCCAGGATACTGTCCACCACAGTGAAAGTACTGAACCAGTACACTATACGGTACTACAGTGTTAGGTCATTATGAAAGTATGTTGAGAACTGTCTGCAAAGTATCCCATGCAATCCCTGCAGGCACAGTATAATCCCTGTTGTGGCAGACATGAAGCAGTTGGCCAGTTAGTACACAACATGACACCCATCACACAACCATAAATGTGAGATATTGTTGAAGTTCACACACACTCGAATATGTGGTGGACTTCAGAGTGCAACATAGGGAAAGCTCACACTGGGCATGCTCGCACACTTTGATAAATGAGGCATATGTCAGACAACATGCCATGGAAAGGCTGAACTGGGCATGCTCACACACTTAGGCCATATCTCCGTTTAGCAGTTGGCCACACATATCTGGTATTTGTACGTGTCAGTCCAGGAATGAACCACAACACAGCAATCAGCCCAGTGCACACAGTAAATGACTACAGAGACATAAGTGATATAGTGGATCGCTGACATATGCAAACATCTTCCACAGATACACAAGTTGGTCATAGGAACAGGGAATGCTATGGCAATAAAGACCTGCAAACAGTAGAACAGCACAACAAATATTGTGCATCCGAAAATTGAACATATGGGTGTAGAGGTCAATACTAGGCTTGTTGGCCTAGGGAATGACAGCTCAGCCAGAGTGTGCTTGGCATCTGCATCCCCAGGATAGTAGGCTACTGTGCTACTGTAAAGTAGGTCACAGAAGGCAACATGTGAGGCTAGTGAGCTGTGCCTCTGTCAAGCAGGGGCACCGTGGAGGTCCCAGGGATTGAATGTGCTAAGCCACAGCCATGTTGTCGGTGTGTGCTGTGAGAGGGTTGCTGAGGATCTCTGACAGTAGGTGTCCGTCAATAACAGACTGAGGGGAGCCCTATCTGCATTCTCTGGACGATTCCACTGTCAACACTGTGTTGTAATGAGTATGTGTGAATGAAGTGCCGTGCGGAACTGTTCACAGATGTCCTCCCTCTGTGGGCTACAGCTCTGCAATGTATTAGGTCACTCTGTCTGTTGTCGGCATATATGGCTGGTGTACAGCTGACAGGTGTCTTGTTGTGGAGCAGTCATGGGTATATGTGGGATAGCATGACCAATGCAAACCGTACACATGCTCATAGAATGCAATTGTCAAGGATTATGCTGAGTGGCCAGTATAGTCCTCCAGCATGGGTCCTCTGAAGTCATCCACCCCAGTCTACACAAGTGTAGAGTCTGTTTGTGCTAAATACAGTTTGTGTGCAGTGACAACCTTGCCTGGGGGTGGAGATGGGATATGGATGTCCAGGGAAAGGTGGGTATGGTCAGATATCAACAATGGTGGTCTACCTCTGGTGTGGAACAGTGAGTACCCACGTTGCAGATGGACAGGTGCAATATGTATTCCCCCATGTGGCTGTTGTGTGTGGTTCTGCCATAGCACATGGACCCACAAATTGTAGTGGCTGTAGGGTAAAGTGGTAGAGGCCTGAGTAGTTCTCACACACAATATGCCTGTACCTGATGTTAACAACTGGAATGGTGTATGTGAACATCTGCATATCCTGGCACTGTTCCCAGGGAAGCTAAGTGTGTGTCCTGGATGTGGGTGTGGTGTTCTGGACTGGTTGTGTTGTATGTTACAGGTCCTGTGGTCCCAAAGCATGGTATAGAACATAACCTGCCAGTGTGATGTGCATATCTGACCCTGACGTAGGTGGCTGCAAATGCATATATATGCTATCCCCCACCTGACAAGTAGTACTACATGTACATACCTCTGTAGAAATAAAGATGTCAGCACCCTATAAATACTACAGGTGGCAGAGCAGGTGCCCAGTAATTTGGATAGTGCGCTCTGCTAATGCGTCTCCCTCATGTGTCATAATATAGTTAGGTAGGGGTTCGAATCCTGCAAATGCTCTGTGTGTGTGTGTGTGTGTGTGTGTGTGTGTGTGTGTGGGTGGGTGAGTGGGGTTTGTGTGTGTGAGAGGGAAATGTCCCTTTTGGCAACAGTGAAAACACACTACAGAATGCACATTCCCCTTTCTAAGCACTGATGATGTCAGCACCCTATAAGTACAGCAGGAGAAAAGAAACCTCCCAATAATGCGAATAGCGTGCTCTGCTAATGCGTCCGTCTTGAGTGTCATAACATAGTTAGGTAGGGGTTTGAATCCTGTACATGCTCAGTGTGTGTGGAGGGGGTTAGTGTGTGTTCAAGACTGTTTGAAAGAAGTATCCCTTCTGCCAACTAGGAGAATACACTACAGGATGCACATTCCCCTTTCTAAACACTGATGATGTCAGCACCCTATAAGTACAGCAGGAGAAGGGAAACCTCCCAGTAATGCAAATAGCGCGCTCCGCTAACGAGTCTGTCTCGAGTGTCATAACATAGTTAGGTAGGGGTTTGAATCCTGTACATGCTCAGTGTGTGTGGAGGGTGTTAGTGTGTGCTCAAGACTGTTTGAAAGAAGTATCCCTTTTGCCAACTAGGAGAATACACTACAGGATGCACATTCCCCTATCTAAGCACGGATGATGTCAGCACCCTATAAGTACAGCAGGAGAAGGGAAACCACCTAGTAATGCGAATAGCGCGTTCCACTAATGCATCTGTCTCAAGTGTCATGACATAGTTAGGTAGTGGTTTGAATCCTGCAAATGGCAAGTGTGTGTGTTTGGATGAGGGGGGTTAGTGTATGTGCAATTTTGTGTGAGGGAAATGTCCCTTTTGGCAACTGGGAGAACACACTACAGGATGCACATTCCCCTTTCTAAACACAGATGATGTCAGCACCCTATAAGTACAGCAGGAGAAGGGAAACCTCCCAGTAATGCAAATAGCGCGCTCCGCCAATGCGTCCATCTCGAGTGTCATAGCATAGTTCGGTGGGGGGTTGAATCCTGTACATGCTCAGTGTGTGTGGAGGGGGTTAGTGTGTGTTCAAGACTGTTTGAAAGATGTATCCCTTTTGCCAACTAGGAGAATACACTACAGGATGCACATTCCCCTATCTAAGCATGGATGATGTCAGCACCCTATAAGTACAGCAGGAGAAGGCAAGCCTCCCAACAATGTGAATAGCACGCTCTGCTAATGCGTTTGTCTGGAGTGTCATAACATAGTTAGGTAGTAGTTTGAATCCTGCAAGTGTGTGTGTTTGGATGAGGGGGGTTAGTGTGAGGGCAATGTCCCTTTTGGCAACTGGGAGAACACACTACAAGATGCACATTCCCCTTTCTAAACACAGATGATGTCAGCACCCTATAAGTACAGCAGGAGAAGGGAAGCCTCCCAGTAATGCAAATAGTGAGCTCTGCTAATGCGTCTGTCTTGAGTGTCATAACATAGTCAGGTAGTGGTTTAAATCCTACAGATGGCAAGTGTGTGCGTTTGGATGAGGGGGGTTAGTGTGTGTGCAATTTTGTGTGAGGGAAATGTCCCTTTTGCAAACTGGGGGAACACACTACAGGATGCATACCCCCCTTTCTAAATGCAGATGATGTCAGCACCCTATAAGTACAGCAGGAGAAGGGAAGCCTCCCAGTAATGGGAATAGCACACTCTGCTAATGCGTCTCTCCCGAGTGTCGTTAGGTAGGAGTTTGAAACCTGTAAATGTCATGTGGTGTGTGTTTGGATGTGGGCACTCTGTGTGTGTGCAATTCTGTATGAAAAACATGTGCTGTTTTGAAATGAGGGGATCACACTACATGATGCACATTACCCTTTCCAAACAGTGATGATGACAGCACCCTATACATACAGCTGGAGAAGAGACATCTGCCAGTACTCAGAATAGCACAACCTGCTACAGCGTCACTCTCAAGTGCCATAACATATTTAGGTAGGGGTTTGAAACCTGCAAGTGTGTGTGTGTGTGCATTTCCATATGAAAGACATGTTAGTTTTGGCAATCAGGAGATCACACTACCTGATGCACATTACCCTTTCAAAATACTGATGTTGTCAGCACCCTATAAGTACAGCCAGAGAAGAGGAACTGTCTAGTAATCTGAATACTGCGCTTTGCTAATGCGTCTCTCTCACATGTCGTGACTTTGTTAGGTAGTAGAATGAATCCTGCAAATGGCAAGTGTGTGTGTGTGTGTGGGGGGGGGTAGTAGGGTGTGTGTAAATGCAAGTGTGAGAGAACAGATCCTTTTGGCAAATACTACAATACACCAGATGCTGCATATTCCCCCAGTAAACACAGGGGATGTCACCACACTATCAGCATGTCACCACACTATCAGCACAGCCAAACAGGGCTAGTTGGCTAGTAATGCCAATAGTGTGCTCTGCTACTGGGTCTATTACCATTGTCAGAGTACAGATAGGTATGTTTTGGTAATCCACAACTGCCACATGTGGTTGTGTCACACAGTATGACCTTGTGTGGGTCTTTGTACATAACAATGCATGCCATTGCCTAAACCAGCAATGGCATTGCACACATGATGTATGTGTGTGACACATACACATAAATACCTGTGACCTGCAGTAGTTACCATGTCTGACACATGCCTTGAGTGGATAAATGGTATTTGCAATGTATACCAATATGACTGTGTCTTACTGTGCAGGGTCTGCACGCGGTATGTGTCTATACAGTGTGGGTGTATATGGTAAAATACCTAGAGCAGGGGATACACATCTGGTCTGGGCCATATAGTGTACATGTAGTTGATGTACAGGTGCTGCATGTTCCCACCTGTTGTGGTAGTGGTAACATGTCATTCCACTGCAATTCAGTGACCACATGCTGTGAACCCTTCAACTAGTGTGTTGTAGCTACAGTAATGCTCACGCACAATGTCTGGCTGGATGCAGTCCAGCCATATAAACACAGTTCTTGAGACTGTCATATTGCCAGTGTTGTTATGGAGGATAGGTGGTCTTCCTGTGTATGAGAGGGTTGTGTGTGCCAGGCAATGAACCAGATGGCAGTCTGAAACACTGTTAGCTGCACATGATTAGGCCATGATGCTTTGTGCTGTGCCAACAACCTGGAGGTGTGTGTATCTGTGGTACCTTGGGATACCACCCCCCTGTCCATGTGTGTTACATGTGTAGGGGATGACAGGCATGGTATGGGGCATAACCTGTCAGTGATGGGTAACACCTGTGAGCCATGAATCAGGAATCTGGCACTGCACAGACATTGCAGTTCACCGTGCTGAGGACAGTGTCCGGTGCATGCATCTTCCGGTGTACATGGCTGTTGTTGTGTAGCAGCACTGTTAGTGTCCTAACCTGTGTGATACCCATGGAGGTGGCTATGTAAACCATATCCTGCAGCATAAGGCAGTATGTGTGTACCAAGGAGCTTTGCCATTATACATCGGGCCATGGGTGTCACGTGCAAGATGACCCTTGCACATCATTGTGGCTTCCTTAGCATGTAAGCACACGTTGACAGCCAGCAGATACCCTATGGATGACAGTGGAGACTGAGCATAATGTAGACATACAACACCCTTCCCACATATATTGGTAGCATACCTGGTGAGGATATGTTGGCAACCAAGATCAGGCTCATACTGGCCTGTGCCACATGCTGAGAGATCCATTCTATGTTCCCTATCATGTAGTCCAGAGAGGTATGTCTCAGGTCAGCCATACTGGCATGGTCAATGAGTGAGTCATATGTGTCCATGCCTCTGACTGACCTGTATGCATGTGTTCTGTGGAGGACCATAGTGCCCCTGAGGCATATCACTGTGACCTTCACCAGATACAGCCTGTTGAGCGGGACCCCAGTGCAGCACCCAAGACAGGTACCTGACACGTCTGTAGCAGGTGTGTTGTGTAGCCCTACAGGCTGTGAGTGTGTGGCACAGGGGATGTGTGTGCCATGCGTGGCATGTGCTCTGTTCTGACGGAACATATGCCTGTGTGCCAGCTGCAGAGGTGTGTGATGCTCAGGCAGCATGGTATTCTGAGTCCCCACGTATGCCCCAGTGTGTTCAGCATGCTGTCAGTGCGTGTCAATGTCTGACTTGTATTGTAGTCACTGTAATATATTGTATTTATTTATTTATTTATCCTACATTTGCTGCCCGGGATAGTCCGACTGGATGCATGTCCATTTCCAGGGGAGGCCTGGGGAGAAAAGCTACAAGGGTAAGCAGATACAGCATTACATAATACCAGCATTACATATTACAAACAGATTATTTACAGAGATTACATAAGTAAGCAAGTTAAACATGTTCCACAGGTTAATGTTAGTCCTGAGCACAAGTCAGGATTAAATTAAAATACACAGTAAACTGGTTAACGGATTTTACACATTCGAGTTAGCCAGGCTTGATACATTGACATAGCCAGTTAAGTGACAAATGTTGTTTGAGTCTAGTGTTAAATTGACCTAAGGTGGAAAGTAAGGAAATATCAGCTGGAAGTGAGTTCCAGGATCTACTTACAGAGTTTGCAAAGAGAGAATCACTGGCTGTGTTATTAAATTTGCTAGTCTGAATTAGTAGCTTGTTAGAGGATCAAAGCAGTTTAGGATTGTTATAGGGGGTGATAATATTTGAAGTGCAGGAGTATTGTCCGGATTATAGAGGATTATAGAGGATTTTATAGGCCATAATCAGTTGGTTATACTGTATTAGGCTGGGTATTTCAAGCCAACCAAGCTGATTTAGATTGATGCAATGATTTGTCCTAAAAGGCATGTGTCATGTTTCAGTATTTCAACAGGGATATATTTCACACATGTGATTTCATCATCTTCTGCAGCTATACTTTTCAGCCTGCTGCAGGTTGTGTACTATTTTCTTACAGGTGGGGCATTTTTATTTCAGAATTTATGTCGGACATTTTCATTTTTCGGTTTAACTTACAGGCTGAAACACACTTTTGTAATCAAGCAATTCTTGCAGACACTTTCACACTGTTACTTGTACATTTTATTCCTTAGTGACTACACTGCACTCTTTTGCTGACTGTCATACTTTTATATTTCTTTACAGTTACTGGTAGTGGATTACTGACCTGCCTGGTGGCGCAACCACATAAGCCTATCGCCATAGGCTCTGCAGTTCACAGAACGGACACCTGCAGCTGTAATATAAATGAAGTAATACTGGAATACACATCTCCATAATATCAGCTAGTTTAATTTCTTACATAAACTCAAAAAAACGAAAAATAAACTAATAAAACAAAAAATAACAGTACCAACTGCAGTCCAGACGTGCGTTTTCACAAAATTTCTTTACTTTGTTAGCGCTTTCATGCAGACACTTCTGCACTTCTTCAGACAAAGTTACAAACTTGTGATCCAGCTTATATAATCACATAAACAATTAATTCATTAGATAATTAGATGATTAAAAACAATTAATTATACAAATCCAACTTCATGATTTTAACTATACAAACCCCAAATCTACAAAAGTCAATATTCAAAAAACTTTTTATAAATAATGCTAACGTTTATATACAAATTACAACACCATATTATAAATGTAAAACATAAGAATATTTATTACTAAAAGTAAAAAATATGTATGTGTGTATATGTAATGACCTAATTAATGTTTCCTGATGTTTCTTTAACTATAAAACAGGTTCAATAATTGTTGACATAATCTGTGCAACCACTGAATGACTAGTCTACCTTATAATCGACCTAAGTTTTAAGAGACATTTAATCGAGCAAGTCTCATTAAGACCTGGGTGGACTTGTGCATTAGTTCTAAGTTGCCATAGTAGTTCCTGTTCCTCTAGCAACAAATTCCAAGGACCACCCCTCTGATCTTTTTTGACATGCTGTACTACTAAAAATAGGAATTGATGTTCAATATTCGTTAAAATGTGTCTCGCTAAGGCATTGAAGGTGTTGTTCTTGGTAATAGCATATAAGTGTTCGTATATGCGTTGTCTCAGTGGCCGCTCAGTTTTACCAAAATAGAACGCGTCACATGATTGACAAATTGCTGCATACACTACACCTTCTGTTTGGCAATTATATTTCCCATTAATGTAATACTTTACTCCTTTAATGCTAAATGTGGAGCCAGTTTGGATGTATTTGCAATGATGGTAATAACCACATTTAAACATCCCTTTCATAGTTTTATACTGTTGCAGGGCCGTTCCAATAAAGTTTTAAGAGATGGTGTTCTTTTAAACACTATTCGTGGTTTCAAACCACAACCTTCACTACATTGTGTGTCTTGTGTAATCAATTCCCAATTAATGTTTAAAATGTTCTTAAATTTGAGCATGAGTTCATTAAATTGAGTAGTCATACAAATTCTATAATTATTAGTATCTTGATTAACTACCTTCAAGACTGATCGCTCATCGATCAGTGGGGAACCTATGTCTTCTACTGGCGTAGTTGTGTTATAATTGATTAGTAGTGGTGGAAGTAAACCATTTTGCCGTTTTAATTTTATTTCACTAATCAAGTTGTTAATGAGTTTGATAGGATACCCTCTATTAAGAAACATTTGTTTGAGTAATTCACATTCTTTATTAAACAAATGATCTTCCGAGCACATACGTGTGGCCCTGACCAGTTGTCCTTTCACGATACCTCTTTTCTGTGGGTATGGATGGTTGCTAGTAAAATGTAATAATGAATTACTATATAGTTTTTTTCTGTAAATACTAGTAACAAAACATTTTTTAACCAAATCTTTACTGATTGAAATGTCAAGGAAATTAATTGATTCCTGTCTTGACACAAAAGAAAATTCCAGGAAGGAAGTAAAAGAGTTCATGTTAAACATCAAAGAATTGATTTGTTCTTCACTTCCTTTTACAATCATAAAGATGTCGTCCTGGTACCGTGTGTACCATACGACTATTTGGTTAAATATACTATCATTGAACAAATAAGTTTGTTCCCAGAACGCCATAACTGAGTTGGCAAACGTGCCACCACAGGGGGAGCCCATTGCTACCCCCGTCTTTTGCAGGTAAATTTTGTCTTTAAACAAGAAATAGTTATTATTCAACACTAACTCTAGTAATGCTATAATCAAATCAATCTCTAAACCACTAATGTGTTTGAGCAAGAGCAGGTCTCTAACCCATTCAAGACCTATGTCTTGTGGGATAACTGTATACAAGTTTGTAACGTCCGCTGTTACAAACTTGTACTCATCATGGAAGGGAATTGAGTTAAGGTTTTTAAGTACATGCCATGAATCGATACAAATCTGTGTTTCCGTCTTTAAAATGCTTTTTAGTTTGTTATCGACCCATTTGGCGCAGGCATAAGTTATAGATTGCCTGCCATCAATAATGGGTCTGAAGGTTGGATTAGACAAACCTTTATGGAGTTTAGGGACTCCAAACATTACAGAAATACGGGGGGATACCATATCTAAATAATGGTATTGATCTAAAGTAAGGCTGCCATCTATGAACATGTCGTTTAAGATGTTCTTTATTTTATAAAAAGCTTGGTTCAGCTCATTTCGAGATATAACTTCATAATTATCAGAAGTTAACATTAAATGTGGTTATTGCCATCATTGCAAATACATCCAAACTGGCTCCACATTTAGCATTAAAGGAGTAAAGTATTACATTAATGGGAAATATAATTGCCAAACAGAAGGTCTTAATGAGACTTGCTCGATTAAATGTCTCTTAAAACTTAGGTCGATTATAAGGTAGACTAGTCATTCAGTGGTTGCATAGATTATGTCAACAGTTATTGAACCTGTTTTATAGTTAAAGAAACATCAGGAAACATTAATTAGGTCATTACATATACACACATACATATTTTTTACTTTTAGTAATAAATATTCTTATGTTTTACATTTATAATATGGTGTTGGAATTTGTATATAAACGTTAGCATTATTTATAAAAAGTTTTTTGAATATTGACTTTTGTAGATTTGGGGTTTGTATAGTTAAAATCATGAAGTTGGATTTGTATAATTAATTGTTTTTAATCATCTAATTATCTAATGAATTAATTGTTTATGTGATTATATAAGCTGGATCACAAGTTTGTAACTTTGTCTGAAGAAGTGCAGAAGTGTCTGCATGAAAGCGCTAACAAAGTAAAGAAATTTTGTGAAAACGCACGTCTGGACTGCAGTTGGTACTGTTATTTTTTGTTTTATTAATTTCTTACATACATAATTAAATGTAACTTACTCAGTAGTGGGGCATTGGGCATTTGCCGGGCCTCCTGGATCCAAAGGTTCAGTTGGTCCTGCTTGCGTCTCTTCAGGTCTGCATGGTGTTGATGGACCTGCTCACCAGTCCTTGGAATCCCTGTGGCACTGGTGAGATCATGAGCCAACCGGTCCCATGCATCAGCTCTGTATGCTCCCCAGAGGACCTGGCCCTGCATGAGTTGGGCCTCATGATTGTGGACTAGGAGCCAGACCATGTACCTGGACTCCTCAATGCCCCACCTCTGTGCTCGAAAGCAACTACCCTCTCCTACTTCTGTCATTCTGCCTGCAGTTCAGTTCTACAATCGTTTATGCTGTGTATTCCTGCCTATGGGGCTTATATAGTCCGTTTTTCCCACACATATCTGTGATTGGCCATTTTGGAATTGTATCAACTTCAGTAAACCTGCATTGTCATGCTCCAGTTTGTATTCATTGCTATATATTAGCTATTATTGCATTTCTAGGTACTGCTGTCATGGCTTAGTGGTTTGGTACCTTGACTATGGTGTATAGTGTCCTGAGTTTGAACCTGGCCACTGCTTTTTATTTTTCATGACTGTCTAGACATGCTGAGGGGTGTGTCTGTGTAAAGGCAGTTTTGATACGGCTTGCTCAACGTTGCCCGTCGGTTAGCTTGTTTGCGCGGTGCGCAGCTCCGTGCAAACGGGGTACGCTGGTTTAAGCCTCATTTGGCTATCGGCATGCATATTACGCTCAGCTGAGCTAGGGGCACTTAAATTCAGTGTGTTAAACCACTGCTCAGCTACAGGCACTCATTTTGCACCAGTTAAACCACTGCTCACGTACAGGCAGATGCACTCACCCTGTTAAACTGTAGCTCAGCTATGGGCACATCTGGCATTTTTTATTCTTTTGTTACCTCACATTTCTTCAATATAAATGGGCTATTTCATTACATTTTACATAAAATGTGGTTTTATGTGTACATATTTGTCAGGGGCTTGTTTCGTGCTTATTTTGCTAAAAATGAAAACTGGTGTTGTGGGGGCTCGAACCATGAATGTCTGCTCTTCAGCCAACATCTCTACCGCTATGCTATTGCTTCCTGGCTTACTTTGCATATTTAGTTCTTATATGCTTTCCCACTGACTGTTAACTGTAGCTGCGCTACGGGCATGCCCGCGCAAACGAGCGCACTCACGATTACACTTTTTTACAATTTAAAAAAATATATAACATGTTTATTTATATGTTTTCTGTTCATAGTCTGTGGGGGCATGTGTTGTGTTGTGTTTATTCACATTTCCGTGGACTCTGTCGTGGGTGTTTACTTTGGGCACTTTTCCTCTTCTGGGGGCGTGTCCGCTTACAGGGCTCGGCCTATGGACATGCCCCCTACTGTCTTACACGGACGGTGTTAGCCTTAGGTGTGATTCAGCATGCTCTCATGAATATGCAAAGCATGCTGACATCACTCCGTTTAACTGCAGCCTCCGTGTATGAGTTATAACTCTTACACAGAGGCTTCGTGAATCCTGCCCAGTGTGTATGCATGTGTGAATGTGTTTCTGTAAATGTGTATGTATATAAAGTACATGTGTAAAAAAGTGTGTGTGTGTGTGTGTGTGTGTGTGTGTGTGTGTGTGTGTGTGTGTGTGTGTGTGTGTGTGTGTGTGTGTGTGTGTGTGTGTGTGTATGTGTTTGTGTGCGTGCATTTAAACACAGTTAAGTACTTCTGATTTCCTTTTCTCAGTATTCTTAATGCAAGGGCACATAGTAAATGTATGTTAAAGTAAATTCAGCTGTATATGTGGTGACCCCTAACCGGGAAAAGACGAAAGACATCACATTATGGTTGCTGACTGACTCAAAGTCAGTGGGAATCTCTTACAGTGGATCTGCATGTACCAGATATGCATCCTGTCTGGAAGGTTGTCACACAAAGCGTAAAAGATTGTTTTTTTTATTTTTATGAACAATATCAGTGCACCTAGTTGATAGGGTTGCCATCTGACTCTCTTTCTGCTTTTCTGACCTGTGTTGCTCTTTATGTAAATTTGTCAGAAGAATTGACAATTGCCTTTAAACCCCTGACTAATCTAATTGCTTTGTTTTGCCATGAAAGGGAGTGTTAAGTTCTCCTCCCTTCGTCAATAAAAACAGTGGAAACAGTTCCACAGCTTTCTGTCTCTTTTTTTATATCAGCTGCTGTGTTCCTGACATTAGCAGGATTAATTACCCATCTAAAATTATTGCAGTACCTGACAGGGTAAACTACAGATTCAACTGTGTCTATGATATGTCATGCAGGTGGAGACGAATTTATCTGCAAAGTATGTGAGAAGTTGAGTTTAAAAAAAGTAGGTGGGCTTTCCCTTCATTTGATTCTAATGCAAGGAAAGAAAAGTTTTAAAAACTACAAGCAGGTTTTTGGTACATACACAATGCTGGAACCACATTGTAGGGAGAAAAGAAACCTAACAATGGAGTTAAACTGTATGAGAGGGTGGAGTTTTCCTTTAATGTATGCTGAGCCACATAAAAGGGATCATCATAAACTACAAAGACTGCCTACACTGCCCATTGTCAAAGCTATGCCTCAGCAAGTGCAAAGGCACTCAGTAAAATTAGCACCTAACACCACACATGCTGTCACTCTTAGTGGAGCCCCAAACACTAAGCCCCTAAGGCAAGCAAACTATTTACCAGGGCTTTCGTCATAAGAGATTCCATTGTAAGATATATTGCTGTCCCTCTAACCCAGCTGAACAAGGAGAATATAACTGTTAGCTGCTTATCTGAAGCCAGGATCTGCTAATCATGCATGTACTCAAGTCACCCATGTACCAGTATGATTCCATCATGCACCCTGTAGGCGTAAATGACCTAAGATGTATCTGCCTAGACTATATGAAGAGAGACATTATGGAGGTGTCAGACTGTGTGTTTCAGGCTGGTATGAGCCTAACACTGAACAGCATATTACCATCACAGAGGATGATGCCACAATATGAGCAAAAAATGATTGCTTTTACAACTGTCTGTCTGGTGTCCAGTATTTGTCATCTTGGGAAGACATGGTTTCAGACCACTTTACTTTGCCTAGAATTGTCTATGCCTTTCCCTTCTAGGCTTTCAAATACTGGCTAAAACTTTATCCACTCCCATAATGCCTTTTTTAGGCAATGCCAAATTGACAAACCTACTAACATAGCAAAATCAACTCAACTGAACTTCAAGGGGTTACTGCTCAATGCCAGGAGCCTAGATAAAAAGATCACGCCCTCGAAGCCCTCCTCACACTCAAGAATATAGACATTTGTGCAGTTACCAAAACATGGTTTAAAGCAACAGAGATTACCCCCAAACTTTTAGACTAGTAGCTGCACAGACAAGAGCTAAAGGAGGAGGTGTCCCAAGATGCATCAATAACAAGCATACCTGTAGGGTGATAAAACAAGATAACATGCTGGTGGTCTTCCACATATAGATAGACAAAATTCCGTACCATATCCTAGCCAAATATAGGTCACCGTCCATGCCCTAAAAGGCTCACAATGCATGCTTGGACCTACTAGAGACAGTTATCATCCAACCTAACAACTGTCTCATTGGAGACTTTCATTGCCCCTTTATAGACTGAGAATCCTACAGAGCCTCAGATCTACAGGCATAGAGATTCTTGGACTGTGTAAATGCAAACACCCTTGACCAAGTAGTGAAAATGCCCAATAATGGCTGCAACATACTAGACCTCATGCTCATAAATATGGTAGAATGCTGTACCCTCCCTCTCCCCCATATCTCATCCTCCCTGGTAAGGCCTGACCATAAAGCTGTCTCCTTTGAAATAAAACTCAACTCAGCAATCCCATTAAAACTACTAAAAGTTAGGAACTATTCCAAGGCAAATCACCTTTTATTAAGTGATGGTTTGTCAAAATTCAATGCCCCTTCATACTCAGAGAACACAGCAGCCTATGTTGAATTGCTCTCAGAAACTCTGCACAACTATGTCAATGGCTGCATAGAAGGTACTGTACCTACTAGGTGAGCCCTGAATTAGACCCAGAAACAAACCACCCTGGTGTCATCCCAAATTAAGCAAGATATACAATAAAAGGAAAATAATTATGTCAAAAATCAGGAATGGTAATGCCCATAAATATAAAAACTCTCTCAGCAAACTAAATAGGCAACTTAGTGGGCTAAATAGGTCAAGCAAAGCCAAGTCTGAGGTTAAGATAGCCTTCCAGGTGCAAGATAACACTAAGATCTTCTTCAGTTATGCCAGAAACCTAAAGGACGGCACACAGCAATTTGCTGAACTGATGGTTAATGGTGTCACATTCATCAAGCTTGGTAATATAGCAAACCTGTTAGACAAATTCAGTTCCAACTTTAAGCCCTCTCACCTGCAACTATCCCTGAAAAAATACCCGCAAACATATGGAGCATGTACTGTCTCTGCTCACTAAAGCCAAGAACATCTCCTCAGTGGACCCCGATAACATCCCAGGATGCCTCGTGAGCAGTCTGAAATATAACTTATCAGGACTCCTGGACTCATTATTTAACTATAGTCTTAAAACAGGCTTTGTGCCATGTGAATGGAGGACTGCGATGTTCATCCCCTTTCATAAGGAAGGACCTTCAACAGATCCTGGAAACTACGGACACATTAGTTTGACGAGTCTTATTTGCAAAGCCATGGAAAAAAATTATCATGGAAACTATCAAGAAGGACATAGGAGACCTGCAGACACTGGATCCATCCTAGGTTGGCTTTCTCAAAGGCAATTCATGCTTACTGAATCTGGCGGACTTCTTTGGAAAGGTCACTAAGGCAATAGACGAGGGGAAAACTATGCATACCACCTGCCTAGATCTGGCTAAAACATTTGCTACAATACCTCACTATGGCATTATCAACAGACTTCTGGAGCTATGTATAAATCCCTTTATAACCTGCTGGATAGATAGCTGGGTCACTCATAGTACCCAGAAAGTTAGAATCAGTGAGGCCACCTCCACAAAGAGGCCAATCACCAGTGGAGTCTCCTGGGGCTTGATGCTCGGGCTAGTCCTCTTTGGCATCTACTTCTCAGATGTCAAAGCCAATGTAAAAAGCCTTTAGCTAACCAGATTTGATGATGATTGCAAAGTGGGAGCAGCCATTGAATCCCCCAACATGATCACACCTTTCAGGAAGGTCTAACACAAAAAAAAAACACTTAGTGCCAAAGCCATGGCTTAAAACTCAGTACAAAGAAATACATTATAGTACCTTTTAGGAAGCCAGTTAGCCACTTCAGGTAACTGCATCAGCAATAAAACACCCCTAAAAGTTGATTTATTAGTCAGGAATCTGAGAACTCACATAGATGGTAATCTAGCCTTTGACTAACATGTGTCCAAGGTAATAAGAAAATACTTCTATGTTGCTCAACCTATAAGCAACAGGATGGTATCTAGGTCCAGAGAGGTCATTATGCAACTGTACATGGCCCTCATCAGACCCATCGTTGAGTATACTGCCCCCTTCGGTATGAACCTGACCAAGCAAATGCAGCGATTAGAGCATCCACAAAGGCTCCTTACAAAAAGAATGCAGGGAATGTGCAATGTCCTGCACTGATCACCTGGATCCTGTTTGATGTACCTTTTGCACATTCACAAATAAACCGCATCAGAGCTACTAGATTAAAAGATCTATATTGTGCTTGAGACATAAATAAAACATATTGGAGACAGATATGTTTCTCAGCGAATCCTCATTCTCTGGAACAGGCTCCCCATCCATGTGAAGCACAATTCCTCTCTATCCCTATTTAAGTGCAACCTGAACCAATGGATGGATAATTTGAAATTTATCCCTGGTCTGGTGCCTATGTCTCTGATGGACAGAAGCAGTCAGTAAACCATCCCCCTTTATAAAGCAAATTTGTGGGTCACATTTGGGTTGTAAGGCTAGATCTATAAGGAACCTAGTGGTCGTTAGCTTGGTATACCGCTTTGGACCTATGAATTATGAACATGATGGCTTAACCTCTACTGTGATAGAGTAAGATCTCCAGATGACCAATGGCATTCCCATAGAAGAATGAATGATCAAGTCCAAGCACTAAGATGACCTAAGGATGTTCTTCTAGAAGAGTGGGGAATGGCAATGCCTTGGGTATAACTGATGGTTCATTCCATGCATCTGGATGGATGGCAGATCCATGTGACACTTCCAACTATCAGCAATAATCAGTTATAATGGTTAAGATCAAGCAAGTTCAACAAGGAATCTATAGACCCTCAGATGAAAACCAGTATTATAGCTACAGAGTCAACTTGTGTGTTGATAACAGCCCACTCCAAGCAGAAGAATTCTGAGACATAAGAGAGGTCCCAAAAATAATATGACTGGGAAGTGAGAATAGGATTCTACAGTAAGAAAGACATTTTATTATGATAATTATAAGATAACACATGATGAATATTATAGTGTGAAGTAGGGTTCTGCCGCTATCCAGAGGTCCCAATCCCAAAATGAAGACCAAAATATTGCAAAAATACAGGATAAGACCACCACTATGATGTACATAAAAGCTCCAAAAATTTATTGAAAGAAATAGGTGCTTTCACGTGCTGAACGCTGCACGCTTCTTCAGATTTCACTATAACAGTTAGAACACAGTCTTTAAATATATTAACCAATTCACCTTAATTAAAATCAATCAAACAATAAAATCAGGTAAATTAGGTAACCATAGTGACTGTTAATGTCAAATAACTATGATACTGCTAACTCAGACAATTCATGACAAGCACGCTGCCTATAAAAAAACATGATATAATATCTAAAATATGAGCCTTAAACCATGTGTATATCAAGTATAATACAATATAATAAATGCAATAAATTAAATACATATAAAACCTGAAAATGAAAATAAAATATATATATATATATATATATATATATGCATAATGAATAAATAAATTCATATGAAACTAAAATATTATTATAAATTACTGAAATAACTATATAAATCTAAAATAAATAGACATATAAACATATATAAGTTCAATTCATATTTTAATATTTATGAGCAACTAATACTGGCTTAATACTGACAAATTGATTTAAGCCAGGTTCTAGATGTGCTCGTAACTTAAAAATCCAACGTAATTCAATGGATTCTAAATAATTCTTATTATTCCCGCCTCTCCCATTTTTATTTATTATCTGTAAAACCCTAAACTTAAAAATATGATCTGTATGACTATTTACATGTTTGGCTAGGGCATTCTGTTGATTGTTCCTTCTTATATCATATATGTGGTTGTACATCCTTTAAGTGCAACCTGAACCAATGGATGGATAATTTGAAATTTATCCCTGGTCTGGTGCCTATGTCTCTGATGGACAGAAGCAGTCAGTAAACCATCCCCCTTTATAAATCAAATTTGTGGGTCACATTTGGGTTGTAAGGCTAGATCTATAAGGGACCTAGTGGTCGTTAGATTGGTATACAGCTTTGGACCTATGAATTATGAACATGATGGCTTAACCTCTACTGTGATAGAGTAAGACCTCCAGATGACCAATGGCATTCCCATAGAAGAATGAATGATCAAGTCCAAGCACTAAGATGACCTAAGGATGTTCTCTTAGAAGAGTGGGGAATGGCAATACCTTGGGTATAACTGATGGTTCATTCCATGCCTCTGGATGGATGGCAGATCCATGTGACACTTCCAACTGTCAGCTATAATCAGTTATAATGATTAAGATCAAGCAAGTTCAACAAGGAATCTATAGACCCTCAGATGAAAATCAGTATTATAGCTACAGAGTCAACTTGTGTGTTGATAACAGCCCACTCCAAGCAGAAGAATTCTGAGACATAAGAGAGGTCCCAAAAATAATACGACTGGGAAGTGAGAATAGGATTCTGCAGTAAGAAAGACATTTTATTATGATAATTATAAGATAACACGTGATGAATATTATGTTTTTTTAAGCTCACTTTGTCAAGAAAGTGAAGAAAGTTGTCCTATACCATGAAAACTGACACATTCGATGTCATTAAGACTAACTGGTGTTAAAGATTCTGCTGAATTACCAAACACTGACATTGCAATGGTAATGCATTATCACATATTTGAGCATTGTCTTGTATTCCCATGCAATATTTTTTTTTCCTTCTTAGAGGTTCTCCCATTTGATTCTCAGTTGGTGCACCTTCTCTGTGTAGTCTGCATGTCCTCCCTGTGGTCGAGTGACCTTAAAGACATGCAGGTAGTTGCGTGCATGAATGGGTGTGCCTTCTTTGAACATTGGGTGTCGGGCTGGCAACTCGGCACCATGAAAATCCACAGCCAATCATTATCGGACCAGAGTTCCACTGTGGCAACCCCTAACTGGGAAAAGCCAAATAATATAACCTAAGGATTCTGCCACCTTGGGCAAGTGTCACTTTGCATATCCCTTGGACCTGAACATACTGTTCATGCCCACATGAAGTACACTGAGGGCAAAATCATTCAGGTTGCCCTGCAGCCTTTTTGGTGTCGTTGGAACATTTTTTATTTTCATCTGGGGATGAAAGATTACAATAATACTGTTCAACCACTCTTCCTTATGCAGTGTGCAATTACTTTTAGATCTGTTGCTCCACTTCAAATAATGGCTGTTTGGATTTCCAGTCCTTTATTGGTTCATCTGCATAATGGAACTGAATCATTGAAAGGCTGACTTCCTGGAGGGCATCATCAGTTAAGCAGACCAATTATTGGTGCCCTTGATGGTCACACCACTGTGTCTAGGATGTAGAACTGAATTGCAGTGTAGGTAAGGTGAAAAGATACTGGCTATTTGTATGAATGATATGTTTCTGACAAGTAAGGCAGGCATTTAATATTTAGATTGTATGGAATCACAGCAGTGGAAAATAGCTGTTGACAGTTTTGAATGCCTTGGATCCATTTGGATAAAGTTATTCATTGCACTGAATATTTTTTGTTTTGTCCATTTAGTGCCCGATTAGCAACACTTTTTTGGAACATGTTTTAACTCTAAGGAGCGGTGATGGAGCATTTACATGTGTGTTCCTACATTCACAGTTTCTTCTTTGCTAGTATACAAGCCACTTACTCTCTAAGACTGCATTTATTGCTGTCATTTCCTTTGTGGATATAGGGGGCGCTATGACAATCAAAGAAACCAGGTACATGTGGCAGCTTAGAATAAGCAGTAGTTGAATTCAAGCATGCAGTGTTTATACAAAGGTAACTACAGAGTGACCTTTGGTATAGAATAACGATACATATGTGCTAAGCGAAAACAAGTACAACAACAACTTAAGTATGAAGGTTGTAAATGTTTGAGTTCATGATATTGGTATACACAAAGAATCACAAACATTTTAGCAATAAACATTTTGTTGCACTTGACACATGTAAGCAATATGTAAATATTGCAAAGATTGTCTCCTGGTGAGTAGCAGATTTAACATTTTTGCAATCCTGCCCCACAAAGAAAGTGACTTTACATTTCCCAGCAAAAGGTCTGGGTTTGTATATCTCCTCCCTTCCCAAAGGTTTGTATATACATATTGGCAGATTTGTCATGGCATGATATTGATAGTCTTGGGTCTGTTTTTGAGGACAGAGAAGCATGCTTACTGCTGTTTGTCCCTTCAGCAGTCTGATGAGATCAGTGTCCGTGTAGCTAAGAACTGAATCACCAATGACAATTCTGTTGCCAGTTAGGATAGGTTGTGTTGTGAACTTAAGGGGTCTGTACTATCTGTCAGAGGGTTTTATTAACTGGCATAACTTTGTATGATGTCAGTTGCATGATGAAGTGATGGTGAACATCTGTGTCACAGATTCTGTACTAGTATGTGCATAGAAATGGTGCTAAGTGGGCCATGAAGCTTTCCTTCACTTAGGATCATAGGGTCATAAGATCATAGGAAATTACTAGGCTATTGAGTTGGAGGTCATTTCATACCTAACAGTTTCATCCAAATGTAATAGCATAGAAATGTTAGTTAATATCCAAGATTTCATTTAATAATGTCTGCCCATGTCCAAAAGGGTTGTAGGTGCTATTCCTAGTAAGGATTTACGGTGCCTCATCCACTCATCCAGATTCCAGTTGAGCAGTGTCATATCTATCCATGTGCAACTAACAGCGGGCAAAACTGCCTTTCAGTATGTAGCCTGCTACAGAACAGCCTCCCTGTTACAGGAACCCCACTTGGCATTCCTGAGAACACTGGAGAATATGAAGGTCTCTCCAAACACTATGTTATTGGGTGACTTCAACTACCCAAACATTGACTGGGAAAACTACTCAAGCCCAACCACCCTTGCCCAACGGTTCCTTGAATTTATAAACTCTAACACAATGGAACAACTGGTCACCACTCCCACAAGAGGGAACAACATATTGGACCTGGTCATCACCAATATGGGGACTCTATGTTCCACACCAGTGGTAAACCCCTCATTGGTAAGATCAGACCATAAACAAATTTCCCTGGACATCCATATCCTGTCCCCACCCCAGCCAAGGAAATCACTGTAAAGAATTTCTCAAAAGCCAACTCTGCACTTCTCAAGATTGAGGTAGAATCCTTCAAAGCCCCTGGGCCAGAGGATAATACAGCCCAATCCGCAGAATCCTTTACAAATGCATTCTATGAGCACCTGCAGGAATGCATGGATTGTGCTATCCCAAATAAAACCAAGACTCACTCCTCCAAAAACAGGAGACCGGTCTGGTGGACCCCGGCCATAAATAAGCTATACAACAGAAGGAGGAAGCTACTACATGACAGAGCAAAATCCCAAAAAGGGAAGGCATCTCTGATCAGTATTAGCAAGGAGCCTCGATCCCTCATAAAATCATCAAAGGCCAGTTTTGAAAGAAAAAGTACCCTAGACACTAAAGATAATCACAAGGCCTTCTTTAGTTATGTCAGGAACATGGGCGGAAACTCCCAGATATGCTCTAAATTGTTGCATAATGGTACAAAATATACCGAACCTACAGACATAGCCAATATCCTGGCAGACAGATTCAGCGCAAACTTCTCCCCCCTTCCCCCCCAAAGGAGCAAATGCCTATCCCAGCTGAATGTAACCTCCCTGACATCACAGATGCACAGGTGAAAGCTGCCCTCTCCAAAGCAAAAAACACAGCATCTATGGGACCAGACGGTGTCTCAGGCTGTGCCTTACATGAGCTCCAAGAAGAACTGAACCCTCACATTAAGTCACTGTTCAAACTTAGCCTTACTACAGGATATGTACCCAAAGAATGGCGTACAGATACAGTGGTCCCACTCCACAAAGGTGGTGCCACAACGGACCCCAGAAACTATCGCCCCATAAGCCTGATTAGTCTGGTCTGTAAAGCTATGGAGTGTATTATCATGGAACTCATAAACAAAGACATTGGGGGCCTCCAGACACTGGACCCTACCCAATTCGGCTTTGTTAAGGGCAGATCTTGCCTCTTAAACCTAGTTGATTTCTTTGAAACAGTTACCAAAGCCATAGATGAGGGCAAGGTAGTCCACACAGCTTACCTAGACCTTGCAAAAGCCTTCGACACAATACCCCACTCGGGCATCATAAATAAGCTTACCAGCTTAAATATCAACCCCTATATCACAAGATGGGTTGCAAACTGGCTCAGAGATAGAACCCACATGGTCAGAATAGCAGGTGCCATGTCCGAATCCAAACCAGTTACATGTGGCGCCCCACAGGGCTCAGTTCTGGGACCTCTCTTGTTCGGTATATACTTCTCTGAGGTTCAGGCTAACATGGGGGGATTATGGCTGGCAAAGTTTGCAGATGACTGCAAACTGGGGGCCATAATCGACTCTCCAGCTGACACAAGCATCCTCTAAAAGGGTCTCACAGAGATGGATGCTTGGTGCCAGAGCCACGGCCTCCAGCTAAATGCTAAAAAGTGCATAGTCATCCCCTTTGGGAAAAACAAGGTGCCCACAAATTACCACATAGGTCGTAATCCATTAAGTACAGAAGAAGTAATTAGAGATTTGGGGACCAACGTAGATAGTAATCTCTCCTTTCATAATCACGTTGCCAAAGTGGTTAGAAAGACCTTCTATATAGCCCACCTTATCACAAAAGGGTTTGCATCTAGATCAAGAGAGGTCATTGTGCCCCTCTACTCGTCACTCATCAGGCCCATAATTGAATACAATGCCCCTTTTGGGATGTACCTTACCCGACACCTGCAGCAACTGGAGAGACCCCAAAAGTACCTCACCAAGAGGATCATGGGCTACAAACAGATGTCCTATGCAGCTCGACTAAAGAAACTCCAGCTCTACTCAGTTGCTTACTGCCTACGCAGAGGTGATCTATGCCTGGCGTACAAAGCCATGTCAAACCCAGAATTAATGGACATGCTCCAACTCAAAAAATCCAAGTCCCTTAGAGCAACACGCTCCAGGGACCTAAACCTCAACACAAAAATAAATAGGACATGCTGGAGGGACAGATTCATTTCCCAGAGGCTCCCCTCACTCTGGAATAGAATCCCAATTCATGTTAGACATAGCCCCTCGCTGACCCTCTTCAAGCAAAATCTGAACGCGTGGATGGGAAATCGCAAATTCACCCCTGGGATCTCTTCTGTATCCCTGCTAGACAGAGGCACAGTAAACTAATCTTAAAAGGGTACCTTCTGTGACCTACTTTACAGAGGCACAGTAGGCTAATCTAATAGGGAGGCGGAAGTCAAATACACTCTGGCTAGGCTTATAAATGCCATAGGGCAGATAGCCTAGTATCTACCTATGAACCTATCTGCACAGCTATTGCACTGGGGCAAGGTGCATCAGCTTCACTCTATCTGCACAGCTATTGCACTGAGGCAAGGTGCATCAGCTTCACTCTATCTGCACAGCTATTGCACTGGGGCAAGGTGCATCAGCTTCACGCTATCTGCCCTGCTGCTGCTGTACCTTGCCTGAACATGTAATTGAGTTTGAGTCCAAGTGGCAGCCCATTGCAGTTACAAGGCACTCAATTCCCTGGCTGTGAGACAGTAGCTTGCCTATGATATGGATGATCATATTAGACATGAAGAATATGTCTATAGGTTCGTAGATTAGTACTAAGCTAACTGCCCTTGCGAGCCATTTTAAGCCTAGCCAATTATCCCGTGTGAGACTCAAACCCTACACTTTGTGTTTGTAAGGCAAATACCTTAACCATTAGGCCACCCTCCCAACCCCATATGCATATCTTATGATGGAACTAATGCGCTAGCAATAAGACAGCATTAAACCAGGTGATAGTTCTACTATCTGTAAGGAAATGAGTGGATATGTAGCACTCTTAAAAGAACTGAAATATAACGAATGGAAAAATTGCTGTGTAGAAAATGTAATACAGAATCAGGGTCTGTAAACGCAATATTAAATAAAAAAAATAGTATTCTTTAAAAGGGGGTGGAGAGTTTGGCATAACGGTTAAGATATTTGCCTTAGAGACACAAGGTGCAGGGTTTGATTCTCACATGGGTTAATTGGTTAGGCTTCAAATGACCCACAAGGCAGTTAGCTTAGTACTAATCTATGAACCTATCAATTTTAATAATATACAAATTAAGTTAATAAGTGTATGCATGTAATTACTATTGCCATATAAAAAAATCTTAGATTCAATTCCATAATCATTAGGAATAATGATAAAGAGGGTGCTAAAAGTAAGTTGCCACTAGTACAATCAAGCTGGTTAATGCAGTCACCCAATGTTTGTAAAAAAGTCTTTGGTATCTTTGAGAACTGCTGGTGCCTTAGGCAAAACACCTTTCAACTGATTCTCAACAAAAATGGAAGAAGATTCTATTACCTCATCTATATCCTGACACTACAGGACACAATGGAGTATTAACCAAATTTGTATTTGTAATTATTTTAATTGTGTATTTTTATTGTTTTTAGAGATTTAAATTTTTTTCTCTCTTTTTTGTTATTTAGATCTGCAGAAGCACAAATGTGTGAAAGCGCTTATCTGTTTTTCACTGCTTTATTGTTTTATTACTCGTTTTATCATTAAAGTATATGCTGTCGGTCATGGTAGTCACTCTATTTATTATTTGGTGTTTTAAAAAACTGTTCAGGAGTGCAAAGATGTCAGTGTAGGCTGTTTGAGGTGTGATATTCCACATCTGCAAGTTTTTAATGAGTTACTTTAAGAGAAGGGAAGTTCAAAGTAGGTGGGGCTGAAGATAAAGTTCTCACATGTAAGAAGGTTGAATGGTGGTCCCTAATTGCACCAGCAAGCTGATGAGCATGGTTAGGACAAGCATTATGCAGTTCATGAGGAAGAGAAGTGCAGAAGGAAAGCGATAACAAATTATGAACAAGGGTGGAGCAGAGGATAACCGATCACAAAGCATTGCAAAGGTGTTTGGTATGAGCTAAGGAATGATAAAAATATTCAAAATGACTCCAAATAGAAATGAGACAAGCATATTTTATTAAGCTTGACCCGCAACCTTTGAGTATTATAAAATGATTTTGTGGTTAGTAGCAGAAGCACATTTCCCAGTCCAGGTATCATAATGTTTTTTTCCATATTGTCTCATTTACATCCAGAGTTAGTAACTAGGTGACTCTGTAAGTAATATCAAGTCACATTACATTTATAGTTTCATTACATATGCTTTATGACAGATGGAGTTAATAAGCCTAAATAATTTGTTCTTTAAATACATTCAGTAGTTTACCTCCCTTTTTATCCCTGTCTTTGTTCTGAGTCTTTTTTTTTTTTTGTTCTTCCTGCCCCCTTCTTGAGTACCCTTGTCGGGTCTCCCACTACCCATTCCATTAATACAGTCCATATCTCCACATTCCTTTTCTGAGAAGTACGTTCAGAGATCTAGGGAGTAGTTAGCTCATACAAACTGACTGAAGTGTCTAGCCCATACTGCCTTATCCTACTTTTTCAAGAATGACTCCTTCGCATCTCCCTGATATGATGCTGTTCGCCCATATCATATGCTGTCAGTCACTTGTGGTCAGTAATCAGAAGAACTCTAATGCCTCTGATTTCTGTTGGCATCTCTTGCTCTGCATATCATGCACCTTCTTTTCACTTCCCTTTGAACCCTTTACAGCAGACTGATGTCCTCCTTTTGTGGTCTGTAGAAGTCAAAGGGTACCTGGCCAAGGCTCAGTGGAACAGAAATATTACTTCTTTGTTATGGAATCCCCTCCCCCCCAACCCCGGGGTTATGCATCAGGATTCTATCTGCTGCAGCCACTATCCTGACAGTCTGTTCCTTGTGGTATAATCCAGGAGTGTTAAACACCCCCACATCCTTTTCCTGCTCAATTGCCATCAAGTGGCTGAAGGGCTGGTGAGGTTTGAGCAGAACCATGAATGAGAAATGAGATAGTTACAAATCTGAAGTGCAAGACAGATGGGGGTGTTGGTGAGAGAGAGAGAGAGAGCACACCAGTAATAAAGAATGTGACTAGAAGAGAACTTTAAAGATTAGCCCTGAAATCAGCACTCTCCAGAGTGCTTGTTTAAGACCTATCTAAGATGGCATCATCTTCCTTAATGATGACACAACCATAGGAGTAGCAGTGAAGGAATGCATAGGAAAGTTTGAAAAAAGATTTGAAAAGGCTGAACAAGTGAGCAAAATGGTAGCAGGTAATACTTTACACCAGCACTGTAATGCAAGTGCAGTACTATGCATTTGCCTGCACTGAATCCCATCTGTCACCTTTTTGTACACTTGCTAGGCCTTTCCAAATCCTTCTGCAGACTCCAGCCCTCATTGTATCATCAGTCAAGAGGCTGAGCTAGCTCTGTGCTCTCTCAGATATGTCTATAGCAAAAACACTGATGAGCACTTGAGCTAGGACTGACCCCCCCTCCCAACAGTGCTCTACTAATACCTTTCCTTAGTCCTGATATCAGCCATCTCCCCACAATCCTTCATGTCTTGCCTGTCAACCATGTAGCTATCCAGTTCCTCAGTCTTGGTTTGGGCCCTTGCCTCTCTAGTTTTTCTGTCAGACATCTGTATTGAGATAAAGTCAAAGTTCTTTGTGACATTCAGATAGAAGCTCACGTGTACAATAATCCATGTTAAGTTCAGATACAACTGAGTCAGAAAACTAGACAGGATTTGACTTATGGCTCCTTCTGGCCCTGAACCCTCTTGTGATTCTGGGAACCGTTGCCTTTGGGGAAGGAGACCAGCATTTCCCCTCTGGAATCTCACAATGACTTTCCTTAACACTGCCATTAAACTAGAAGTCCTTTTGTTTCCCAGCTTTTCTTGCACCCCCACCCCCTTGTAAAAGGGTACTACACTTGCTGTCTTCTGGTCTCAGTGCAATACTGTACTAGCCAGTTATCTGCTGATGATATCAGTCAAGCAATCAATCAGCACTATGGCCAGATTCCTGAGGACTCTGTGAGGCATTTCATCATCTGGTCCTTCTCTTTATCACCCCTAAGGACAGTCAGGGCAGTTGCCTCCCTACTTTCTATTTCTCTGTCTTATGGTATCTCTTTACTACCCTTCTCATTCTGCCCTCCGTCCCTCCTGCCCTAACAACATGTCACACCCTTCTTGCATTTCCTTTCTAAAGAATGAAGGAAAGTATTCACTGATACCTGCTTTTCACCTGCTCCCCCTTTCTGATTATAAGAGTAACTCCTTTTCAGTTTGTGCACTTGCAGCTCTTAGCTCCTTTGTTTCCTTTGTGCTACTTTCCTGCACTGTACCTCCTTCACGTCCCACTTTCCTTGCCCCCTCTTGTAGTCCCTATTGTCTCCCCTAATTTCTCACCTCACGTTCCTTTGAAGCCACATTGACCATCTTCTGATTCTTGTTAGAAAGACTCAGAAAAATACCAGTAAGACCTACTCCATGGGTTAGCCACCAGGACAGACAACCCTTACTTCCAACATTAGTGTGGTAAGAAAGGCATAGTAATGAATCAAGCAGGTTCCCTGAACATAAACTCAAGAATACTAGCAATCGGGAACTCAATATCTTCTCAAATGACATAGACGTAGACCATTAGAGATATGAGGATATGGTAAGGTGTATGATGCATGTTATGCAGATAATTATTATGAGTTTATTTTTGAAGGAGTAGTTTCAATGTGAATTAAGGTCTGATTGCTAAAGAGTAGCAGTGGAATTACTAAAAAGAAGTAAAACTACATCCTGAAAGCACATAATAAAGACCGAATGTAAGACAGCAGATGGACAACCAGATAAGAAGAGAAAAAAACAAGACGACTTAAAGAGAACCATAAGGAACACACACTTCATTGAGACTAAGATGAGTAAGAGAAACTTGAGTGTGTTACACTATCCTATCTGAAAAGAGGTTCTTCAATCAGTTCATGTGGCCTGAGCAACAGCAAAAGTACTAAGCAATTAATAATGCCTGAAAGGGTGAGGAAATAACAAACTGGTGTAGTGGAGGACCTCAGTACCCCAGAAGGTTCATTATTTTTCTCATAATGCCCACACTAGAGGCCATATTGTGCTTAGAAAAATGAGCTGTTAAATCAGTTTGTATTTGCTTTTTTTAATTAATATATACAAATTGTTATATTTTCATGTCAAATAGTTCTTCCTCCTAATATTTTATAGCAGTTGTACAACACGTACTTACTGCATTGCAAGTATTTATTATGCTATTATGCATACACACACACACACACACACACACACACACACACACACACACACACACACACTCTCTCTCTCTCTCTCTCTCTCTCTCTCTCTCTCTCTCTCTCTCTCTCACACACACACTCTCACACACACTCTCTCTCTCTCTCTCTCTCTCTCTCTCTCTCTCTCTCTCTCTCTATTTCATATATGCACATTCTCTTTCCTCTCTGTCTCACACACACACACATACGCACACATATGCAAGTCTGTGTAATGACATTAACGTAACTTTGCTTTTATTTATTTTCCTACACTTGCTAAATGCGTCTGTGTAGCCAAAACTGAAGAAAAAGTAAAACAGCACCTTTTTTTAAATTTCAGTAATTTATTTAACATACCCATACTAAATAGTCACATTTAGTGAGCAAAACTGACATTGGAGGACATTTATTTTCTTACCATTGCTTCATGGTGGCTTAATATTTAGCAATGAAGTCACAGACTTGATATGGGGCTCTCCTGGTACATTAATATCCTAGCATGCGCTCTCCAATATGGTATCATTTTTGAGGTCTGCCCACTTTTAAGCTGAATTAATGGAAGTGTATGGTCAACTGGTCTGAAACATACCCTTTATTCCAGAAAGAGAACTACTATCTAGGAACCTAACCTATTCTCCTGAAGATTGAGTTTGTTATACACTGATTTAAGCCCATGTTGAAAGTTGCTAACACAAGTTTTCAAATCAGACTATTCTGTTATTTGTTCATAAACTGGCTTTCCAAGGAAAGAGATAAGACAGCCAAAGGTCATCAAGAGCAACCAGGTAGGAATTGTTAGAAATGAGGAATGTAAAGACCTACTTCTGTAACACTGTCACAGTACAGGAAGTAAGAAGAAATTAATTAAACAGAAAAGTGAGGCTGTAAGAATAAAATGTGCCTGTGAAATGAAGCTAGTGTCAGTAAAGTTATATACCACCAATTTATAAATAACCCCTATTGTGGAATCCAAAATGAAATAAGCTCTAGAATAAAGAGAAAAAAAAACATTGCATGCAAAAATAAGTAGGTCTTGTCATGCCAAAGACACTTTTGCTAAACTTAAAAAGGAACTTGGTATCATGATCAAATCAACCAAAACCAGACATAAGGTAAAAATAGCTTCCCAAGAGAGCGATAAACACGAAATCTTCTGTATCTTTGTTAGAAACCTCATAAACAATTTCCAGCACTGCACAGAGTTAACATTTAATGACTTCACATGTTCAAACACAAACATTACCTCACTCTCCCCTTCTATATTCACAGAGCACGTATCCATATCTACACCCCCCCCAAATCTCCGAGGAATAAGTCTTCAAGGCACTATCCAAGGCCAAGAACACTACTTATATGGAACTGGATAACATATGGGCTTCCTACTCGTCAGCCTGAAACAGGTCTTATTAGACCACCTGTACAGTCTATTCATCGGCCTCCAAACCAGCTTTGTGCCAGAGGAATGAAGGACAACAGCAGTCAACCTCCTTGCCCAAAGGTGGAGGCGTCAATGGACGTGGGTAATTATAGATCTGTAAGCTTGACCAACCTTATCTCTAAGGCTAAGGAAAGGATTGTAATAAAATGAATAAATATGTATATAGGTAACCTGAAAACTCTTGACCCAAGTCTCTTCAGATTTGTCAAGGGCAGATCTTACTTATTTAAAATGGTTGACTTCTTTGAGCACTGAAGCAATGGACGAGGGCAAATCAGTACAGACCATGTGCCTATATCTCACGAAGGATTCAACATCACCCCACACCCTGGTATTGCAGATAAACTCACCTAATATGTAACTCATTACATAACAAAGTGAATCACAAATAGAACCCAGGAAATTAAGGTAGGCAGCTGTATAGCCTACAAAAGAACTGTCACTAGTGGCCACTACACTTTAGCATTTACTTCTCGAAGGTCAAAGCAAATGTTAAGGGTTCAAGGCTGACCAAGTCTGTGAATTACTGTAAACTTTGTGCCATCATTAAGTCTCCAGAGGACACCAAGATCCTCCAAGAAGGAAAAAGAATCATGGACTTAAATCACAAAAATGATGCAGGCCATCTCAAAGCCTTGTGTCCCTCTTCCCTGTATAACACAGGCTGTTAAAAGGTGACCTCGGTCTTACTTATAGAGCCTTAATGAACACTTGTCTTTCTGACGTATTGCACATTTGCAAGCATACCCCCCTCAACCTCTTAGTGCAAGAAATCTGGATGAAGTCTAATATAATGTGGGAACAAAGGCCCAAAAATAGCAACATATTTTAAATATTACTCTTATAAACTTACAAAGTAGATAGAATAACAGGTTTTGTATTAGCATCCATTTTCTGAAAGGCATAAAGTCTGAAACTCAAATGTATGGAATTGTTTAGTGACTTCAATCCTCGGTGATTTGCCAGAAAAGCCTACATTTTATGAGGAACAGAATGAAAATAAGAGGCAAAAATCTGGACATTCTGTGAAAATCTGGACAGATGAGAGGTACGTTTACAATTCTAATGGCAGTGTGAACACCCATTCAAGGTACCTCAGTTTCTTTTGTAACCTTAAAAACACATGTAGGTATGTCGCACACACACACACAATATTGCTTCAATAAACAGTCTTCCATTCCACATAAAGCAAAGTTTCCCTTATTTTAGTCAAATGTAATTTGGATGAAGGATGGGAATCTGCAAATTCCCCCCATTTATCTCTCATATACATCATCGATAGGGGTAACAAGTAAATGTCCCAACATATCCTTGTTCTGACCATCTCTGTGTTACTCAAACAAAAAGCACAAAGGCCAAAACCTACCATGGGAATATAAGGCTAAGCTTCTTAATATTCTCTGGAATCAATAGCCTAGTAAGTGCCTGTAAACCTACGAACCTGTACGTGCTCACTGAGAAATTAGAGAGAGATGGAGACAGGGACTGAGGGAGAGGCATTACAGGCTACTGGTGGGTAGATAGGTTGAAGAAAGATGGCACAAAGTTTCCAAGGTCTGGTGATGTGGGGTTGGCAGTGTCTGGAACATGAGGTTGAAACAGAGATGTGTCTTTGAATGTAAACATGACATTTGTTCGATATGTGCTAAAAGCATTGAGGTTAGTAAATTAGACTCCTGAAAAATTGGTTATT
>NC_056744.1:1637569907-1637639907 GCF_019279795.1 Protopterus annectens | reverse complement strand
TACCGAGGAGAACAAATGTAAATGTCACCACAATCCAGGCTAATAACCTCTAAATGCTGTCAGATCACTGTCTCTTCACCATAGTTGCATGTTAATACTAAGTTATTAACTAGGAAAGTTATTCCTAATCACTTTTTAATACTGTATTCATGAGACAGGACAACCTGCAAATGTTCCTTACAACTGTACACACCCTGTTATTATAAGGCCATACAAGGTTTATTAAAGTTTAGTACATGTTCAAATATTACTTTGCTAAAAATTAATCATGATTGCATTTACGGTATTATTATTATATGTTTGGTTGATGCGAATGCATATTGCCTTGCCTTTTGGCCTGGGTCTTTACTGAAAAGGGTCCCAGGAGCAGTCTGCCTACCTGGTTAACAAAAATCAATTAATTAATAAATAAGAGAAAGTGGCTAATTCCCACATGTTGCACCCCTGGAATGCCTCATTAGCATTTGCAGTAGGACAAAGAAACAGTCGACTTTGATTCTACGCCTCTTCAAGATAAACAGTGCAGTAGGGCTGTCCAAGAACTGGAAATAGTTACTGGCAGCCATCAAAGGGGTTTACCAGCAGTGGTAAAAAGGGCTTGTAATTTTTCTGAATGCCAGCTGAGCTGATTTTAACAAGAAATTTTAAACAAGGATTCCAGTGGCTGCTCGGGTTGTAAGTTGAAAGAGGCCCTGGTTTTAGTGAGCACTTAAGTCCTGTTAGTTTATTAACATTAACATCCTTACAATAATAAAGATAATGTGGATTCCTCTGCTTTTTTATTCCTGGATTTTTACAAATGCTGTCATAGCTGAAACCAGAAGATGGCAACAGAGGGAAAGAAATGTTACATAAGTAGGCTATGCAATTAATTATTTTATGCTTGTTTTAAAGAAAAACAATCACATGATTTGAGTGCTATATTTTGCCATTGTGAATTTTATGTGATGAAATGTGTAGCACTGTGGATAAAAGTTCTTATTGAACATATTTTTTGTTTGTTCCTAGCTTTTTCTTGTTGTTTTACTGCTTTTTACTACTTTTTCTGCAAGCTCCAAGGATGACACTGATAAGTTTTAAGTATTTTTTTCCCAGATGGGGCTGGCCTTTGGTCAACAGATGCCATAGGCAAGGGGTCCATAGCACCCTCCTCCACACCACCCTGTGTCCCCATCCTGGTCTGCTTACACAATCCAGATTGCTTTTATTTTCCTTTTTCTCACAGTCTCTTTTACTTTCAGTTTTTCCTGTATTCACTCAACCTACTTTAAAGAAACAATTTCTTTACTACAAAAAAATAAATAATCAGTGGAAAAGGGCCCCTGCTAGAGCGGTGCCCTAGGCAGCTGCCTAGTTGGCCTAGGCCGGCTATGCCCCTAGGCCAGTTTTGTCCCAGTACTGTTCATAACAAACACTATTTCTATCACTGATGAAAGAATGTTTTTTTTTTCCTTTAACACTCCACTGACGAGCTGAGCTATGAAAACTAATAACTTTCAATAAATTTTATTTACCCTTTGTTGATTACGTTAGTCCCACTAAGCTAGTAGACTCTTTTTAGGGGGGACCAGACATGGTATTTCTGCTACTAGGAGCAATTTGGTGAGGGCATCGAGAAACTTCCCCTTCTCTTTACATCCACTGGAGCTACCACTTATTCAAGCAAATGGGGCCTCAGTTTAGCATCTCATTAAAAGGGCAGCTCACTCAAGAGTGCAGCACCCCCCCTTATGCTGCATTGCAGCATCAACAATCAAGCTATGTGGTGTGGGAATAGAACCCATGGTCTTCACCTAAAGGCAAGTGTGCAACCCATTGCATCACTGACTATGTATGTAAATGCCTCAATGTTTTACTTTCTGTACTCTGAATGTGCTGGTGCTGCACTTAACTAGCTGACGGGTTACTCAGCTGCATTAAACCACCAGATCTCATGCTTATCCTTAATGCACTGTGCATGGCTGTGTATTGCTATTTCCTTTATGACTTCAGTGTAAATTGCAGTACTTAATTTTATATCCACGGCCAGCCTTTGGTGAAATGGAGCCCCATTCTGTTGCCTACTGTTCCCCCATACATATCCCTTCAGTGTTCCCCTTCCCCTATCCTGGCCCACCAGGCACACACATACACACATGCACACACACAACATCCCTGCTACGTTTTCTTCCTTTTATTACATTTTGTCTTAGGGTGGTTGTGGTGGTGCAGCGGTTAGCGTTTCTGCCTCACAACAAGAGGTTCTCCAGTTTGATCTTCGGCTGGGGTGTCTTCTGTGCAGAGTCTGCATGTCCACCTTGTGGTTGTGTGGGTTTCCTCTGGGTGCTCCGGTTCCCCCCACATCCCAAAGACATGCTGTAGGTGGATTGGACACTCTAAATTGGCCCTAGGTGTGAGTGTGTGCATGTGTGTGCCTTCTGGGGAAAGTTGGGTGTGGGGCTGGCAACTCAATGCCATAAAACTCCACTGCCAATCATCAGTGGACAAGTGATCTGCTGTGGTGACCCCTAACTGGGAAAAGCTGAAAAGAAGAAGAAGGATTGCATTTTGTCTTACCTGCCAACTTTCTTTGCATCCTTTCAGTACAACCTAAAAGCCCAAGACTGCTCTGCAATGAATGTGCTGCTAGGCTCTCAGACATCATGGAGTTCTAGATGGTGGTCACTAAACCCCCCAGAAACCATGGAGATCTAAATTTCTTCAGGTGTATTTTACTTCATTTTTTTAAATAACCTATCCATCCTCTGATGGCCTAAATAAAAATCACACAAAACAACCAAGTCCAAACTAAACTATAATAAATGAAATAAGCTCCAGGCCACAAACAGGATAAAAAATTCCACAGCTTTTAATAAATCCAACAAAACATGAGCGCTTTTGTCTCGATGCAAGACTTCATCAGATAAAACAGTACTAGTGCTACACTTGTTATATATAATACCATATGACCTAAACAATTAAAATTTTAAAGTGACACCGACAGCTAAAAAATGCATTGCTTGACAATTTTATATAAAAACCATAAACCAAATATTGTACCACTTTTTTGTATAGAAAACATCATTGTATAAATTATACATAAAATGTAAATAAATAAGTAAATAAAAATACAACTATAATTTATCCAAAAATTCAACACCTTCAAAAAAAAAAATATATATATATATATATATATATATATATATATATATATATATATATATATATATATATATATATATATATATATATATATATATATATATATATAATTCTATTGTTTTATGTATTCTTGTATTTTTATATATTTTTATATATGCTACAAAAGTCAAATTCTCCCTGCTCTTTCTACTAATACTGCTTTAATGTTTATGTATTCATTGAGACCTGGTGGAATATTTGCTTTTAGCCTCAATTGCCACTTCAACTCCCTGTTGAGTAGTACATTTTTCATATCCCCCCTCTGTTATTATTCTTAATCAAATCTGTTATTCCAAACTTAAAACCACTGAAAGCTGTACAAGAAACAGCATGTTTATATAGGGCACTAGTTTCTTTCCTTGTCCTAATATCGTTCAAGTGCTCGTACATTCTTAAATGAAAGTTAAAAAATGGAAAACAATTGCCCTGGCAGTCCAACCAGCACAAATACAAATAGAGCAATTGTAGAAGAAGAGCTCGACTCCTTGGTAACTCACAATACAGTTTATTCCACAAAAGCTCCTATTTCTCCAAACACATTAACACTGTACATAAATATCCTGCATTTTCGTTTCAAGTGACTTCCTCAGATGAAGAAAACTGAATGCATACCTACAATATACCCAACAATATATACCCTCTAAATTAATTGATTTGGAGGGTATATATTGCTGGGTATATTGTAGGTATGCATTCAGTTTTCTTCATCTGAGGAAGTCACTTGAAACGAAAATGCAGGATATTTATGTACAGCGTTAATGTGTTTGGAGAAATAGGAGTTTTTGTGGAATAAACTGTATTGAGAGTTACCAAGGAGTCGAGCTCTTCTTCTACAATTGCTCTATTTGTATTTGTGCTCGTACATTCTTACCTTCAGTGCCCTTTCGGTTTTTCCTACATAGAATGCCGAGCACTGGGAACATATAGCTAAATAGACTAACATCATAGCGTTACAATTTCCTTTACAGAATTTGACTACACTGTTCAATCCGTTTTTAATCACAAAGATGCGTCTTTAAATATATGAGAACATAAACCACACCTACCACATGCGTTAGTTCCTTTCCCTCGAATCTCCCTGTAATTGACTCTTTCAAACAACCTTTTAAAATTGACACCTGTCCTAAAAGTAAATTGTGGTCTCTCCCCAGTCACTTCATATAATTCCTTATTGGTTTTCAGTATACACCAATTTGCCTTCACTATCCGTCATATATCTATTTAGGTCATATGGTATTATATATAACAAGTGTAGCACTAGTACTGTTTTATCTAATGAAGTCTTGCATCGGGACGAAAGTGCTCATGTTTTGTTGGATTTATTAAAAGCTGTGGAATTTTTTATCCTGTTGGTGGCCTGGAGCTAAATAAAAATCATGACTGAAGAAAGAAATTAAGTCTTATTCTTAGACTTTGCTTTTCCACACATCCTTTCAACACACCTTAACAAGCTAATACTGCAATGTAGTAACTGAAATGAAATAAAGAAATTAACCTGGAAGTCAGGATTCCCTATAAGAAGAAGGATTGTCTATGCTCTCAGGTGAACTTTGCAGTTTATTTAATAAACTTTTCATCCATTGATGATCTGAACAGAAATCATGACCAAGGAAAGAAATTTAATTTTACTCTTAAACTTTGCTTCATCATGCATCTTTTCAATACGTTGTGTAGCCAAGGCTGATTTACATACATACATACACACACACGCGCACACACACACACACACACACACACACACACACACACACACACACACACACACATACACACACACACACACACACACACACACACACACACACACACACACACACACACACACACACACACACACACAAAACCTCCAACAAGCCATGACTATCACAAGATGTACTGATGTTGCACACATGCACACATACACTGACATAGCCCCTTACAAGCCAGGTCTGTCACACGATGCACACCCACAGACTGCACACTTACCTAGTGGTAAATTCAAGGAACTCTAGTCCACCTACAGCATGTCTTTAGGTACTTGGAAAGAATCAGTGCACATGGATTAACCCACACCGAGGCAGAGTGTGGGTTAAATGATGAGGTATAAACTATACACGGGAATTGATGCTGACAGAGTTTATAGGCATTTAGAAGAAAACTCAACTATGGCAGTAGAACAAAAGAGCAATAAAAGAAAGTCATATAGAACAAAGGGACATTTGTTGTTAAAGAAAGTCATAGCGGAGAACTGTAAAAAAGGGGAAGAATCTAAATATGGCATGGATTGACTACAAAAAAGCATTTGATAGTATCCCACATTCATGGATAAAAGAGTGCTTAAAAATGTATAAGGTACACCCTACACTGATCAATTACATTACAGTGACCATGAAACACTGGCAGACCACTTTGCAATTAAGCCACCTTCTCTTTGTCGATGATTTAAAACTGTATAGCTCATCAGATGAGGAGCTGAAAGCACAGCTGCAAGCTGCCAAAACTTTTTCAGATGATATAAGAATGTCATTTGGTCTTGATAAATGTGCAAAAGCAACTTTTAAAGCAGGAAAACTGCAGCACCAGGAAGACATCAGTTTGGGACAAGAATGTGATATAAAAGAACTTGAGCAAGAGGGAGTGCATAAGTATTTGGGAACTGATGAAGTATCAACAATAAAACATGAACAAATGTGAATAAAATTTAGTAAGAAATACTTTAGAAGACATAAATTAATCCTGAAAACAGTGTTGACATCTAGGAACAAAATCCAAGCTATAAACAAATTTGCTCTTCCTGTCCTAACTTACCATTTTGGAGTGACTGACTGGCCCCAAAATGTGTTGTATAGATTACATAGGAAAACAAGAAGGATGCTTCATGCTCACCAAATGATTTATAAAGATCAGTGCATACCAAGATTATATATTCCCCATTCCAAAGGAGGGATGGGCCTCCTTGAAATTGATGCATTTTTAGACTGGTAATCGTGGGACTCCACACATATCTTGTTGACCTCACTAGACCCAAATGTAGTGAAAGTTTTAAAATTTGAGGAGACTAAATCTAAGATGACTTTTCTGCTTAATCTAGTAGAAGTATACCTGCGTCAAGCAGCAATGGAAATCAAACCAGAAGTAGATAAAATCAGGCAGCAACTGAATGCGCCAAAAAATAAAAGAAAGAATATAAGATAAAGAACCAGATGAGAAGGCAAGAAATGTGGAAAATGCATAAATATAGTTGCAAGTATAGAAAACTTCTGGAAGAGCCTCATGTTGATCAGGAATGAATGCAGGAATGGTTAAGGAGTGGCAAATTCAAACCAAGAGATGAAAGGTTAACACTGGCAACCCAAGAGAGTGGGCTACATACACGGTTTACAAAGCCCTTTGAATATGTGGGCGAAACAGAAAAATCTAGGTTTTATAAAACCGAAATGGAAACAGTCACACACCTCGTTGCTGGTTGTGACATACTAATGGCAGAAGTACTGTATACTGAAAGGCATAATAATGTGTCAAGATTGTTGCACTGGATATTGTGCAAACATGACATTGAAGTGGCTGAAAAACAGTGGAAACATAAGCCACAAAGCATCATAGAAAATGATGGAAGTTTACATCACATGGGATCATCCATTACCAACAGTTCAAAAGATAGATGCTAGAAAACCGGATATAGTGGTCCATGAAAAGAAGACAAAAGTAGCATTGATCATTGAAACCGCCACACCCAATGACTACAGTGACTTGCATACAGACAGACACAAAGTTATAAAGTATCAGGATCTGCAGGCAGAAATGAGAGCAATGTGGAATAAAGATACCCAGACATTTCCAGTAGTAGTAGGAGCAACGGGTCTTATAAAAAAGAATCTACAATCAAATTTAGATATGTTACCAGTACATGTAACCCCATACAAATTGCAGGAGTCATTACCAGGCACATTACAGGTGCTGCAAAGAGCAGTTTTGACTGACATCAAAGATTGAAACAATACTAATTTCATGAACTTTAATCCTACTTTGACTTAGGAATGGGTCCATGCTTGTCATGGTATTAGAAACCCAAAAGACTTGGCGAAATTAAAAAAGAGGCAGAGAGTGTATGTAGGTGCCACATAGAAGAAGCCACATCCAAGAACTCAACCAGTACCATGAGATTACAGTGCTACTCACTTGGTCAGTCAGACCTTCCCAGTAAACAAATGAAGGAATGAATAAATGAATAAATAAATAAAGTGTGTAACACTACTTTTGCCATGCCAAATCAGTAACTGTTGTTTAACAATGATCAAACAGCAGTGACGTCACTTTTACTCACAGACAGCATGTATATCCATTAATTACAGCCACTTCTCTGACTGTGTATAGTTCAGATGTCTGACTGCAGTAATAATAATAATAATAATAATAATAATAATAATCATAACAATAATAATAATAATATTCACAGTAATATAGTTTACATCTCTTTCATAAGACTCACAACAATCACTGTATCTGTCACACTTAAAATATACACTATCATTCCAAAGCCAGATTATTGATTGTTTAAAGTCAGCAAACAACAAGAGGGACACTAGCTTTCATCTAGAAACAGCCCCTGCCACCACCTCCACCCTTACCTAGCAGCTATAACAATTTTTATGTACACTTCAAATGCCTGATTGTGATGATGGTTCTGTAACAGATTTCATCTTTATTTAATACAAATAGCAGTCACACTTTAAAGTATTTCAGGTTGTCAGACACAAATCACAATAGTCCTACAAAGCCAAAATAACAATAAAGAGCGGTTAGTCATTTTCTTCCACAGACAGCATCAGCAATTATAACATTATTGTCTGTGTACATCTCAGATACACAACTCTCATAAAAGTAAAAAAGTAAAAGCACAGAATCTACCCACCTGTTGAGGAAAGACCCCTTCCAAACACCAACAGTCTCATCATACTGCCTTCTTTTCTCTGTCTCCTCACACCAAAGGGTGTCCTGAAACCTATTAGTTAAGATCATAATTGTAATTACTGCTTCTGAGGTTATAGAGCATGCCCCAAACCTAAACAGCCAGCAGCCTTTACCCACTATCTATCCTTGAAGACCACCTCCTATTCTTTTCACCTCCATCATTGTAATCCCCTTATTTTTACCTTTAGTATTTCCTTCCTTAGTCCTGGACCAACTAGCTCCCATATAAAATTGCCTTACATAGACTCCTCTCAAATACTTCACCCTGGAGTTTTAAATGTCAGCACCTTCCTATCCTCCCACACTTCACTACCATTGAAGTACTTATCTCTGTACTTACCCTCACCCAACTTACCTTCAGTAGTCAGCAGCACATCTAGATTTATATTAACCCCATATCACCTGACCACTCCACACAGCCAATCATCTTCACTCCTCTCACCTCCCATATCACCTGACCACTCCCAAAATCCAATTATCTTCTTTCCTCCCAAACACAACACCTATCCTTCTCTCATCCAATTAAAATTATCAACCAAACACAATGACACATACCATGCTCTCCTTTCTTATATGCCTGCTATGTACCCTCACTGCCCTAACCTACACAACGTCCCCACACACATACATTTCATTACCCCAAACTTCCTACCATACAACACAACCCTTCACACCAACAAAAGACCACAAGAGCTTCCCCATATCTCCCTTTCTACTTGAAATTAACAAAATAGTACTCATACCCAACAAGTGCTGTTTAACATCTTTCACTAGAAAGATACCAAACAAACTTTACATAGATATGCTACAAGCAATCAGACGTCATATACTACTAAAGAAATACCTCCTTACCTCTGGTGTCATTCACCCAAATCCAGGACCAATCAACATAAATAAACACACAACAGACCTACTCATCATAAGTATATCTAACAAAATTACTCATGAGCACTAAGAATGAAGAACAGGATATAACATCATGAGACTAGATAGAATAGGTAATTTGACAATGCTGAAATCATAGGAATTATGCTACAACTTAACAATAAAAAAGTATCAATATTCTCTGTACTTACATCCCTCCAGGCAATAACATTATTAAAATTGAAGAAATTCTACAATGGACAAAAGACAACCTACCACAAGAGACTATTTTGTTAGGAGACCTAAACACTGATTGGCTAGCCTGCAACTCTAAAATCCCCACTTGCCACATCAACCTGTATGGATTCTCTCAACTTATTCTAGAACCTACAAGAATAGATAAGAAGTCCCAAAAGAAATCCATATTAGACTGGACATTAGTGAACTACCCAGAACAAAACTATCACACAGGTTGTCTACCAGACAGCCTCAGTGACCATCTCCCAACATTCCTCCTCATTAGAGCGTACTAACATACACAAACCTACTGTCTTTAGACAAGTTAGAAATGAGTTAATCCTTTACATCTTAACACTGCATTAAATAACTGCAACTGGGAACCTCTACATATCCTGAACTTAGACCTAGCAGTTGACTACTTTAATAATACTTTCATTAAGGTCCTTGACCATATAGAACCCATAAGAACTATTAGAACTAAAGTCCACTCTACTCACCACTAGAGCCTTATTAAAATCTAGAGATAAGGCATGGAAAACCTGGAAGAAAAACAACACTAGTCTTTCTAGACAAAACTATCAACATCTTAGAAACCAGGCTAAACAGCAAACTAAGTTAGACAAACAAAACTACTACCTAAACATCCAAAACAAATACTCCAACAGCCCACAAAATACTAAAACCAGGAAAAACACCACACCCTCTCCAATAGCCTCAAAATTCAACCAACATTTTACAAAATCCATTAACTCATTATCCACTCAACTAGCCAAAAATAACTACACACCCATGCCTACAGCACCTAACAACTCTGCTCCTCTTACCTTCTCACCTATCCCAACCTCTACAATAAAGAAACATCTCTTAAAACTTAAACCCACCACCCAGATGGGCTACCAGCACATTTCCTAAAATGGCAGCCAACTCCATAGCAGTCTCAATCCTTATCAACCGCTCTATACAGGAGTCATATATCCCTCATCTGTGTAAAGTCTCCTATATCATTCCCCTTCATAAGGGAGGCACCTCCTATGATTTCTCAAATTATCGACCCATTGCTATTCTGTCACCTTTATCAAAGATACTAGAAAAATGCATACACTCACAAGTCATGCACTACCTAAACGTAAACAATATCCTCTCTCCCACACAACATGGCTTTCGTCCTCACCACAGTACAACCACTGCCCTACTCTCCTTTACAGACCTAGTTAACCAACACAGGAATAACAAAATAAGCCATATTCCTTGACCTTTCCAAAGCATTTGATATGGTCTCTCACTCCATACTAATAAATACCCTCACCTCCCTAGCCTTCACCCCAAACACTATTGCTTGGTTTAAAAGCTACCTATCAGAATGACAACAAGCTGTCCAGTGGCAAGGAGCTTTATCATCTCTGCTCCCAACCACCATTGGTGTACCCCAAGGCTCCATACTAGGACCTCTTCTCTTCTCAATATTTACCAATAACCTATACAAAAGTAGCCTGCATGCCTCATTAATCCAGTATGCAGATGATTCCACCCTTATATGCTCAGCTCCATCCCTGGCCTCCCTACAGCACCTCACCCAAGAGTCCTTCACCTCAGTAGAAAGATGGATAACTAACATACAACTTATCCTAAATCCTAACAAAACCAAACTACTACTTTTAAACAAATCAAAACAAATACTGTATTCTCCATCTCATCCGCCAATGGTACTATCATCTCTCCCTCCTCACACCAAGCTCCTTGGCATTGAAATAGACAACAACCTCCACTTCAACATTCACATCTCTCAAACTATAAACAAGGTGCACAAAAATGGGTTCCTTATACAGGCAAAAGAACTTTCTAACTAATCAAGCTAAAGTCACCCTAGCTCAAACCCATCTCCTATCTACACTACTGTATGCAGCCCCAATTCTCACTTACATTAGGAAATCTGACCTAGACAAACTTGAGTCCTGTTATAACAGAATTGCCAAGTTCCATTTAGAACCCATCACTGCATACCTCTGAACTGCCACAGTTGCTGCTATATCACCAACTTGTTCTATCATATAACATCCTAAAACAACCCGATAAAATTCCTGCATTAAGGCATCTACTGACCCACCACACTCCAACAGCCAACAAGTCACTCCTCACTATTACCTCAGCAAATAATACAGCAGGAAAATCTCTCTTTTCACACACTATAGCCAAAACTTAGAATAATCTCCCCCCATCTGTGACTTCTGCAGCTAGCACCACTCTATTCAAAAACTCACTTAAGGCCCATCTCACAAGTTCTTGGCTCTGTCCATGTATCACATAGACCACAATCTGTTACCTTTACATCCAACTTCTATCTGTCTTTTCATGCCCAATAAATATATTTACTCAAAATATTTTACATGGAAAACATGTACCTAATAAAATCTGACAGTGCTCTTTGCTAACTAAATGTATATACGTAAATTGCTTTTCTTTATTATTGCAAATGTCTACTCTTTTTCACTTCCGTCTAGAAATTTCTTGTTCAATAGATAATATTGCCTACATATTGTATTAGATGCTTATTTTCTGTAATGAGTTATCCTAATGTAACTGGAGCTTTTCTCCCCGGGCCTCTGCTGTAAATGGACCTTGTCCAGTCGGACCTTCCCGGTAAACAAAATTAAAATAAAATAAATAAAAATAGTAATATGGTCAAGTAGACATCAACCACTTAACATATGAATCAGAGACAAAGGGGCAGCCAGCATCAGGGAAGTATTCTAAATGCTGTTATGACATACTTAGAAAGCTGCTAAAAGAACAAGCTATATGCTTTTTCTTAGGGAAATGAAGTCTGAAAATCAAATGACTCACGTCTGTCATTATTTAATGACTGCAATCCTCGATGAGCCAGAAAACCACACATTTTATGAGGAGCATACCAAAAATGAAGCAAAACTGGGGACATTCTAAGACGTTAGAGAAAGTTTGAAGGTTACTTCAAACAGAAAGTCATTAGTCCAAGATACTCAGTTGTATAGGCTATCAATTACTTTCCTAAATAAATAGGGACAAAGAAAAATATGATGTGGGTGGTAAAAGCCCCAGATCAGAGAAAATGTTTAAATATTACTCTAACTCACTTAGAAAGTTACTAAAGCAACAATTTCAGCATATATATATATATATATATATATATATATATATATATATATATATATATATATATAGAGAGAGAGAGAGAGAGAGATTCTGAAGAATATGTAATATGAAAAAATTAATGTCTAGTATTGCTGAGATATTGTAATCCTCAACGATTTACTGAAAAAACAAAACATTTTATGACAAACAGGATAAAAAAATGAGACAAAATCAGTGGCAACTGAGAGTTTTGCCAAACTGTCCACTGTCCATAATATCTGCTTGCCTACCAGGAATAAGTCGATTTACCTGCTACTATCCAAATCATTTTCCCATTGCTTTTTTGGTCTTCAATGTAGAAGTGATATTCAGTTCAGCTTCATTGTGTTGAACATTTCAAGGGTTTTGGCTTGATCTCATTCATGATCTACACAATGAATGCTGATTTGTTGTGTAAATCATGGATGAGACCCAGACAAAAGCCTAGAAATTACAGCATCTCAAAGAGGAGCACTGTAGTACATCTGCTTTTTTGTGCTCTTTCTCTCTGTTGAGAAAGGTATCTAGATGAATGGTGCTCTAGGCAGCTGCATTAGGCTAGCCGTGTATATCTCTTAAAATATCTGTATTGTTTATTATATAATTTATTTGATTGCAATTACTGCAGCTATTATGCATGTTCATGTGCATGTGGACCTTTTCTCCCAAAGCCTTCAGTGAAATTGGGCCTCAGCCCAGAAGGACAACCTAGCCACCAATATATGCAGTATAGTAGTAGTACTACTAGTAGTAATAATGCTAGTAACAGTAGAAGTAATAATAATAATAATAATAATAATAATAATAATAATAATAATGCATGTGGTATGCTGCATATAGGTATGAAGAAAAATAACAGAGACTGGGTCTTTATAGTTGGTAGTTACAAAGGGAAAACATGGGGAAAATCAAAATATAAAATCTCAAGCTGTTTCTAAACCACATTGCTTTATGTTATTTGTCTTTCTTTCTTTTTTTTTTACTCATTTCGAATGATGCCATTCAGCACCAAACTTTTTTTTTTCACTATTTCCACATCAAAACCTTTAAATAGTGTGATGCAATAGAAATAGGTTGTAAGACCACTGTTGTTATCTAGCTACAATGTCAGCACACAGACTCGAGATACATAGCACTCCATGTCTACGACTTAGCCAGGCTAGGCTAGTTATAAACTAGCATGAAACATCACAGAGAAAGGATAGTGATGACCGACACAATAAGGTATAAGGGATGTCAGCAGATAATGTCTTTTCGATAAATGCCAAAAAAATGGGAGGACGTGGTTAAAAATAAAAGGGACAGACCTGAGTGATGTACGTTTTGTGATCAGGTCACCATATGTGTGCACGTGTGTGTGTGTGTGTGTGTGTGTGCGTGTGTGTGTGTGTGTGTGTGTGTGTGTGAGTGAGAGAGAGAGACTGAGACACAGAATCAGCTGTTGGGAAAAGCTTGCTTACCTTGGTTTTGCAATTTCATGCACAGAGTCTGATTTATCTTTCCAGAACTGAGAGCAAAGTACACCTAGGATGATGATCTAGGCAGAAGTGACTGCATGGATTTGCCATTTGTTATGTAGGCGGTACCATTTCTCAGGTTTGTAATTCAACAAGAGCCAGTGTTTAAGGGACATATATGACTATAAGAGTTTATAGGTGTGGTACACAGAGCTAGATGCTATAGCCAGTAGTGAGATTATATTGGTTAAGGTGAGTTTGAATGATGAAGCACTTACAAAAATGGTATACAGATTGAAGGTTTCAGATAAACCCAGTTGTTCTACAGTCTGCATAAAAATGGGCAGTTCATTCTTCAGCTTCGTTCCAGATACCTGAAATATGTGACAGCAGATAGTTAATCCTGAGAAAGAAGGACAGAACATTCATTTGCAGAGTTTTATCAGTGTATGGAAACTGACAAAGGTCATGATCATAGATTTTCCCACAGGCTTGTTATGAAAGCAACACTTCAGAGAGAGAGAGACTGAGCTTTGCTGGAACTTTTGTGCTATTTTTGAAGTTGTCCGATTCAGAAGTGCCCAATATAAAATCTAATATCACAGTCTGATAAAACATGAAATACAAGGAAATATTGAGAAAACTATTAGCTTGAAAAATACAGAAAACTTCTGTAATAGGCATTTTAAGCCAACCTAGTGACACAGAGACAAGCCGTTTACTTCCCAGTTCTGGTGATCTGGCATTTATTGATGACTTGAGTACTAGAAGGCTGGCGTAGGAATTGACGAAATGAGCAATAATGGCTGATTCAGCACCGCACTGGGAGGTGGGAAGAGTTTGAAACGTGGAACTACCTGATATCTGCTACATGCACTCCCCTAGGTGGACACCATGTGAAATGCAGAGAGAAACTATACATGAAGTTAAAGAGCAAGCTTGTGGTGATGCTACAAGGGCAACAGCACAGGAAAAGGCACCACTTTGTGGTTGGATCACTGCATGCTTCTCTGTGAAAAATATGCAGGGTAGGTCAGTAGACCAAAATTAACCCAAGCCTGACTCTGCAATAGTGTAGCAGGAATTCACTATTAGGATTTACAAGCAGATGAATAAGAGATGGACAGGATTCCATCATCAAAAGGAATTTAGTGCAATGAAATCTTTATGGTATTTTTACTGCTCATTTTTCCATTGTAATAATGTCTTCTTTCATACTATTGTAAAATTTTATTACATCATAGTGACAATTTGTCAGTTTGTACAGTCCACATCTGATAGTGAAACTTGTTGAAATGGTACAGTGCAATGCAGCAATTATACATTTATAGTTATTTGGGTAAGGATAGGTGGGGTTCTGCTATGAATGATTGTTTCTTGTTCAACTAACAAGAAGTTATCCTAATTTAAAATGTCTAAAGCCTTGGCAGGTCACTATTCAAAACAGTTATACTCCCAAGATGACAAAACACAAAAATATTTACTACCCCTCTGCTCTGCACCCCTCCAATGTGGATGTAAACTCCACACTCCTGCTATGTATATAAATTAGGTAAGATATAGATATATACATTTATAAAAATATAAATCTATCTATCTATATATATATATATATATATATATATATGCACACACACACACACACACACACACACACACACACACACACACACACACACACACACGCACACACACGCACACACACGTGCACACACATGCAACATCACGCACATACACACATGCCAGCTTTGAGAAAACTGTGTTTTGTGTATCAATCAACATGCCAGTGACAAACAGTAGGGCTCCCAGTAACTTCAATAATGACACTAGTTTGAAATTCTATACAGTTGACGTACATAGATATACAGGTGCAGCTGCTTAGATCATGACTACATTTGAAGTTAGAAAGCCTAGTGCATGTTACTCGTCTGTTAACTAAGGCATACTTGGTGCAGTTGCTTTTTTATATAGGTTTGAGCTGGTAGTCTACAAGCACTGTGCCATTAACTGATTTGCTAGTTGCATTATATGAGAGTGGAAATTGAGGGGATCAAACCTGGAACTACACAATAAAGCTCAATAGTAGTTCATAACCTTAACCTTCTATGCTGAATTGTAAGTTGTCATACAGTGTACACACTTACTAGTGTATTTGTCACTAGTCAGCAGTTTGTTACTAACAGCTGTTTATATACTTCCGCTACATTTAGTTCAAATGATTAGGGAAAAGAACATTAGGAAAGATACTTTTATGAAAAGGAAGAGATGAGGAGGGTGAAGATTGGGATGTCATACTGAAAAGGAGAGTGGGAGAAACAGGCTATAAAACCTGTATAGAGACTGCACTATAGTATACTCTCCTAAACTCTACTTTTACACCAGCAATGTCAGTTGTGTGTGTAGGGTGTTTATGAAGCTACATTACTCCCACATCAGGGTACATTTGTTAACACACTAACTATTGCTCGGTTCACTGATTGCGTAAATAGACTGCGTCTCATTGCATGAACACAATATGTAGTTGGAGGTCATGTGTAACCCTCATTCATGATGTACCAATGTATTATAGGAACCATAACATTATTGTACGAGGTGTACAAAGATACTGATAAATATCACATTGCCATAGTTGTCCACATTATTGTGTCACAATATTATGAGACATTATGAAGTAGTGCTGTATATATTCACAGTCATTCTGAAAAATGACCTCTACGCAGAATACCATGGTAACATGTAAAATATATGTCCACCGTGTTTTAGAGTGCTCATGCCCTGCATCAGCTCTCAGGTAACTTCGTATGTTATTTTTCACCTAGCCTACTATTTTGCCATAATGCTGCACGTTGGTACTTTGGTAGCTCATGTTCTAGCTGCATATAAACCCAGGCATATATCAATATTCCACTTTCATGATAAGTTTATCCTACAGTTGTGTCTGCTGGCTTGCCATTTCTTTTAGGACTGTACCACTGTGTAATATCAATGTCTTACTCTTAACATGTTACTGTATTTGTTATATACCTTTGCAGTGTGCACCTTTTACAGATACCCTCCCCGTAATGACTTCTCGTGACATAAATTTTAGCTGTATATGGCTGTTGTTCGTGCATGCAAGTCCAGTGTTTTTTTTTGCTTTCAGCTTCATTCTTTACCATATTTGTATTCTGCATGTACTTTCCTCTGACAATACAGCTTGTACTGACAGTAATGCTTGCTAGTGTAGGGGAACACTTATGCATGCGTTGCTATGGTGCGCAACATAATACATTGTAGTGGCAACTCTTCACATCCTTGTATATTTCTGTTTTCACTTTTTATTTTCAAATTTTTTATAGTACTTCCACACCTATAAATCAGCATTATTACCATTAAAAGAAAACACTGAGTTGTAAATAAAACAATAAATAAATAATATAGACAGCTGTTTGCTAAAAGACAATTTTGTTAATTTCTCTCCAGCACTTCAGCCATTTCGCTTTCAAGGAGATATTAAAAAACATTCTCATTAGCATGTTCAATAGTGGCAACTGTTACCACAACGATTCTTAAAGCAACAATAACTATAAAAACACCCTCCAAATAATTTTCACATTTGGCCCAAGTTGTTAACCACACTGTAAGTTAAGTATTTTAAAATAATAAAAAAAACTTTCTTTTTTATAACAACCAATATTTAATGCCATTTCTCAAATCTGACGAAAGTTGCAACCAAAACCATAAACTTGAAATCAGGTATACATTGTTTCAGTTCCAAAAGATGTCTTGCTACTGGACTTGTCAACCTTGTATTTTTATATCTGTAATATTTTCCACAATTCTCTTCTTTAGAGACCACTTGGTTTAATCTACATATATGTTCTGACATGGGCATATTAGCACACAAATCACCCCTTCAATAAACAAGTTGGATGCTAATGAATAACAAACTTCTATCCATTTAGCATACATTCAAACCCCTCAAGCATGTATTTATATGCTTCACATTTCCTACATTGTTGATTTCCCTTAAAAGACAAACATTACATGCGAAATGCGTATGTTAAATGATATTGTTGAAATACATTTATATATATATATATATATATATATATATATATATATATATATACACACGCACGCACACACACACACACACACACACACACACACACACACACACACACACACAAAACCCTAAAAAGTATAAACTTAAAATAAAAATAGAATTTCTTCACTCTAAGTACAAGTAAGCATATGGTTGCAATGTTCTTTTATCTCCTGTACAAGCTATGGGCCTATTTCAGTTGCTCACAAGTTATTTATAACACAGAAGTTGACAGTTCCAGTAGCAAAGCCAGATACATAACACACTCTTTTAAACAATTCAGCCTTTCTTTCAGAGGACAGAATGCACTAAAACTGTAGAAATAACAATCTCCAGTAAACAGTGAGCTTTTTCTTATTGAGCCAAACACGTAGCAGAATATAACAGGGTCAGCAATACTTAAAGAGACATACTCTAGTTTTTCATACAGAAGGTTTCCCAAAAAGTAACACCCTTCACTTCTAAGGAAAATCCCCTGGACAAAATATGTCTTTTCCATTGTAGGAAATGATTGCTTTCCCTTACTCCCTCAGTTCTAAGGAAACTCCATCGGATAAAATACTCCTATTACAAAGACGCAAATGACTGCTTCCACAAAGTCACTCTCCCTCTCCAGCAGAGGATTTTCAAATCTCTCACTTACTAGAGCTCCATTCTGCATTAGATTTGTCTAACTGTCCACCATACCAATAAACAAAACCCAAGTCCGCTGACAGAGGCAATAATCCAACAGGGTGGTAAACAAACAGCAAATTAATCCAAAAGTGCAAAACAGGCAGAAGACAAGCTGCCGCCCGGATACCTTCCAGGCTTTCAAGTCAAAACACATAATAGCATTCAGCTGTTGTTTAAATAGCTGCATGCTTAAAAATGTGTTTGTACATTAATTAAAACCATTCTCTTAGCACAAATATCAACATTAAAAATTGTAAAAACTGAAATCATAAAAGCATATAGTTACAGATTGAACCTTAAAAATTAATAAAAACTTTTAAATTTATTTCCTTGTTAGACTGGTTAAAGTGCATAGTGCTTTGTATACTACTAGGCAAACTGCACAGGAGAATAACTGACCAGCATAACAAGCTGTTATGTTAACTGTCCACCATGCTTTAGCTTCTGAGGGGAATTAAAAGCTTTCTTTCAAGCTACCTGATGAAAGGGAAAGCCACCAAAAAGTGACAAATAGACCAGAAAAACAGGTGGCCAGGCAGGAAGTGTGCTACTCACAAATGGAGGAATCCTAGTATAGTACAAAGTTAAGTTTATTGGTAATAAAATTAAAATTAAGCACTTTCATCCTGTTACCCTCAGGGCTTCATCACAGTGAAGCTTCAGAACAAAGTATTCATATTAAATAATGACATCAATTAAAAATGGTTTGAATTCAACTCACAAGTGTCAATCTACTCTTAAAGAAACATACCACCCATAACCGAATGATAACATAGACAAATGGTTTCCATTATTAAAATCACAATCTGCATTGCTATTTTAAAAATAGTTTCCTAAAAACATGAAAATGTTGAAAATAAATTAATGTTAGATATTAAATAATGAATTAGTATGAATAATTAAAAGCAATATTCATAAATAGTAAGATCCACCTTAAAATAAGTAATGCACACCTACATTTTGTCATTAAATTTCTCCATTTGTGTGTAGCACACTTCCCTGCCTGGCCACCTGTTTTTCTGGTTTCTTTCAAGCTACCATTTAAGGATCTCAGGTCAAATGAAATCAATCCAAAACTTATTAAAGTATACTCTATCTTTAGTCCAGCTAAGATCCTTGAAAAACGTATACATACTCAACTACTGTCCTATCTCATTCACAAAAATCTCCTCACCCCCTTACAACATGGTTTCCACCCTAAACACAGTACCACAACTGCCTTACTATCCTTTACTCAAAAGGTTGCAGAAGCTAGGAACCTAAACCTCCTCATCTCTTGTCTATTCCTTGATCTCTCTAACGCCTTCGACACTGTGTCTCATCCCATTCTTCTTAACAAACTCTCATACCGAAATCTCTCTCCTTCTACTCTTGGCTGGTTCCAATCCTACCTTACTGGCCAAAAACAGGCTGTTAGAGAGCAGCAGGCTTTCTCACCCTTCCTTGCTGTTCAAACAGGAGTACCTCAAGGCTCCATACTTGGACTGCTCCTTTTCAATATTTTTACCAACAACCTACATTCATCCTGCAGTTTCTCATCTGTAATACAATACACAGATTACTCTAATCTCTTACCTATCTCCAATACTATCTCTGAACTACACACACTAACACAAAGTTCCTTTATCTCTGTTGAAAAATGGCTCCAAAACAATCAACTAATCCTTAACCCAAAGAAAACTCAAATCCTTCTCTTCCTACCTCAGACACTCTCTCTCACCTTAAATCCAACTTTTCTCTTTCCTCCCTCGATTGCACTATCTCCCCTACCTCACATATCAAACTCCTTGGGGTAATAATTGATGACCTACTAAAATTTGACTTGCATATACAACAGCCAAGTGATGAAACCAGCAGACTGTGGCAAACAAACAATATTTAATATATGAGTAAAACAAAACGAAAGTGGAATAAACGACTCCTCAAATGTCAGTGTGAAAATGAATATAAAACAAGTAACAGGAGTCAAACACAGCTGAAATAACACTCTTTGTTTGAAAACTCAGGAACGAAGAGCAGAAAAGAATAAATGGAATAATTTATTGACAGAACGAGTTAGCGCTTTCACCTTGTATGGCTTCTTCAGACTTATATAACAAATTCAAATAATAAAATAGTTAAATAGCCAAAAAGGCGGGAAATTCAACATTCAATTAAAAATTAACAATGCTAATGAACCATACTTAACATAAAACCACATGTATAAAAGAAACAAATATCTTGGAATCTAATTTGTAAACAGTATTATGTAGCTTACATTAAAACATAATAACAATAACAAAGTCAGTATTTATGTATATGCTTTAAGCTTTCTCATTTTCAAGAAAGGTTTAACAGAGAACATAGAATTAAGACCAGGTTTCAAATCTGAACGTAGCTTCAATATCCAAATGTTCTCCCTACTCTCTGTGTAGTTCTTAATGTCCCCTCCTCTGATATTAGAATACACCTGTTCAATTATCCTGAATTTAAATGTATGCTTAGTGCCAAACTCTATGACATGTCTAGCCAATGCATTGGTCTTCTGTGTCATCCTAATACTATATAAATGCTCGCGTATACGATCCTTCAAGCGTCTGTTGGTCTTACCTACATAAAATGACTCACAAGCTTGGCATGTGGCTAAATAAATCACATTGGTGGTAAGGCAATCTCCATGAACTTTAAAATAGTAATTGTACCCAGTGACAGGATGTATAAAGACATTGTCTAGATCAATATACGAACAAAAGTTGCATCGTCCACAGATATATGTACCTACAGGCAGGTTAGTGGAAGTTGATGTATGCTGTCCTCTGTCACATAATATATTCTTCAAATTCTTCTTGTTTCTGTACCTGAAACATGTAACTTCACCCAGGATCTCTTTTATATAGGTAAAGCTCTATATGCCAATTCCATTGGCAAAGCCTGGAATGCCCTCCCAAGCAACCTAAGACTTATGACCACTCTGCACCAATTTAAAATTCACCTTCGAGCTCTACTAAAATCCCAGTGGCTATGCCCATGCTCTAATCCAGACTAATAGCTCACATCCCTGGCTCAACCAGGCCTACCCAAGCCTCCACCCAACCCAAAACCTTAAGGGTCCACTATGTAGCCCTGACAATCCATCTTTACTAACTTGTATCTCTTTTGAATTATATATACAATTACTTACTGTTTTATTTTGCATATAAATGCCAGTTTACTTACTTACTCTAGATTTGTCACTATATTTGTTTATGTACCTCTGTTCTTTGGAGCTTTTCTCCCCGGGCCTCCATTGAAAATGGATATGTATCCAGTTGGACTAACCCGGTCAACAAATGTAAAGTAAAATAAAATAAATAAATATGTGAATCTACCATCAAGATGTTCCAATGTGATCTGATAACGTCCTTAATACGTCCTACATCTTGGGTATAGAGTATGGAAAATGCTGTCTTATTTTATTTTATTTTTATTATTTTTATTTTATTTTACATTTGTTGACCGGGCTAGTCTAGCTGGATATATTTCCATTTTCAGTAGAGGCCCGAGGAGAAAAGCTCCACAGAAGTAAAAAATCTATACATACATAGAAAACAACATAGATAACAATGAGCCATTTAGAAAACAGGTTAGTAAAAAACAGCAAAATCTTCAAAACTCTTCTAAATAGTTAGTATAACATTAATTAATTACTACCACACACAGAGAAATTCCAAATAACATCATACAGGAAATAAAAATACTTGGAGATAAAGATACAGAGATAGTATGTAATGACAGTGGAACAATAAGAGTGGGATAGGGAAAATAAAGGATTAGAGGCGAAGAAAGCAGGTTAAGAAAGTTAACAGGGAAAGAAGCAGGGAGAGGATAAAAAGGGAGAAGAGAAAAGCTTAGTGGAGAATAGAGTGAAACAAGAATAAGACAGATAGTTTAAGATAAGTAGTAATAGTGGAAGGTTAATCAGGTTTACAACAGGAACAAAGCCAGTGATTTTGGAAGTGTCGTTTAATGTTTTGTTGAAAAGAGGCAGAGAAGAAATCATTGTTATGTTAGTAGGTAACAAATTCCATTTTGTACCTACAGAATTGGTGAATAGGGAGTTACCAGCAGTGTTATTATATTTTGTAGAAGTAGTCAAGAGTTTACTCGAAGAGCGGAGAGAGTTAAGATTGCTATAGGGGATTATGAGTTGGGAGAGTATAGGAGTGTTTTTTGGTTGGTACAGTATTTTATGGGCCAGAATGAGTTGATGGATAGCGAGATAGTTTTGAATTTCAAGCCAGCCTAGTTGTTTCAGGTTAAGACAATGATGGGTTCTGTAGGGGTTACCAGTAGCAGCAATGCTATTGTAGCAGGTAGCTAATTTGTTAAGGTTGTTTTTCTTGAGGTTGGTAAAGATGGGTGAGGCATAAAGAAGAGTAGAAATAAGATGGGAGTGAGCGATCCTAGTTCTAGTAGCTGGTGTAAGAAATGGTCTAATTCGATACAAGGATCCTATTTTTCTGTTGACTAGTTTTATAGAGTTGTTAATATGTTGGTCAAAAGAGAGATTATTATCAATGGTAATACCTAACAGTTTAGTTGTAGAGTCAGGTCAGATGAAAGTAGCACTATTAGAGGAGATATTAAAGTTTAAGGGGGAGGTCCTGGAAGTGGGGGTAAAGAGAAGAAGTTTAGTTTTTTTGGCATTTAGTAAGAGGAGACGACTGGAGAACCATGTTTCCACAGTATTAAAAACATTTTGGGTAAGAGAGATCAGTTCTGAAGTGGAAGATGCTGAGCAGATGAGTGTAGAATCATCAGCATATTGAATGCATGTAGCTTGAGGGATTATTGTTTGTAGATCATTAATGAAGAGGGAAAAAAGCAGTGGGCCAAGGATAGAGCCTTGAGGAACTCCGATGGAAACAGGCAAGAAAGAGGAAATGTGGTTATCCCATAGAACTGCCTGTTTTCTATTTGTGAGATAGGAATTAAACCATGTAATGGCAGAGGAATCAAAAGAGAGAGATTCAAGAGTCTTAAGTAATAAAGTGTGGTTGACCATATCAAATGCTTTAGAGAGGTCAATGAAGAGGGCAGAAGAGAGTAAGTTGTTGTTACGGTTCTGATTAATAGTGTCTACAAAGGAAAGCAAGGCAGTAGTAGTACTGTGATGTGGTCTAAAACCATGTTGACAGTTTGCTATAATATTGTGAAGAGAGAGATGTTGTACAAGTTGATGATGAATACATTTTTCCAGATTTTTTGCCAAGGGTGAGAGGAGAGCAATAGGTCTATAATTAGAATAGTCAGTGGAATTTCCACCTTTATGAAGTGGGATGATATGAGAGGCCTTCCAGATATCAGGGATGATTTCTTCTTTGATGGTCCTATTTATGAGAATAGATATAGGATATGTGATGACCTTGGCAGCTTTTTGAAGAAATAGTGAAGGGAGCTTGTCAGCAGAGGGGGTGCAAGGTTTTAGTTTGAGAAGGAGTCTATAAATGTAAGTTGTAGAGATAGGTTGTAGAGAGAATTTAAAGGAGGAGTTAGTTATGTTGCTTGGTAGGCAGAAGTTGTTGGCATTTAGCTGTTTAGCTAGAGCTTGTATAGTTTCAGTGAAGAAAGAGTTAAAAGCATCTGCAGTTTGTTGAGGGGAGTCAGGGTCAGCATTAATTGGGGAAGGTGTTTTAGAGGTTCCTGGGGAGAGGAGCTTATTGACTGAGGACCAGAAGAGTTTAGAATTATTTAGATGATTTTGCTGTAGTTCAAGGTAGAATTTCTTTTGTCAGATATTACTGCCTTTTTAGTTAAATTTCTAAGCTGACGGAAGTGTAGAAAGTCAGGGTTATTTCTGTGGGATCTCCATGAGGCCCAGACTTTATTTCTAGTAAGAATAAGTTTTTTTGTTTCATGGGAGAGCCAAGGGGCTGAATTAGATTTAATTCTAATACTACGTTCAGGAGCATATTTATCAAGAATAGATAAAAGAGTTGTATTAAAGTAGATTACTGCATTTTCAAGAGGAAGCATTTTAAGGGGTTCCAGTTACATAAACCAAGTTCCGTCTGAAATAGGTCAGGATTAAAATTTTTGATGGTGCGTACTTTCTTTGTAATGTGGGGGATAGTACAATCAGTCTTTTCCCTAGTTATGAAAGTTAAAGAGTGATCACTAACATCGTCAGGCAGGGTTCCTGTTTTGTAGTTATGTACTATTATTCTCTTTCTGAGTAGCTAAATACCCATTATCAGAAAAGTATGGAGCTGCTGAACTCTGTCTTAAAAAAGGGATATCCGTTATGCCTTTGGATATGTCAACGTCCCTATAACCTCTTTCTAGTAACCTCTCACTAAGATCACGCAAGTCCCTTTCATACCCTATATGACTTGGATTATATCTGGAGACCCTCATGGCCTGTCCCTTAACAATGTTGTTGGATACATATTGTGGATGCATACTAAAACGATGTAATAAAGTATTCTTATGACAGGGCTTCCTAAACAGCCCTGTATTGATAAGTCCACAAGGCAATTTTTCAACATATATATCCAAGAAGGGTATCTTAGTAAAAGAGACTTCATGGCTGAATTTTAAATATGTAGTAGCTGTATTTATCAGTCCAATAAATGTTTGTAAATCATCCATAGTGCCTTTCCATAAAAGGAAAAGGTCATCTACGAATCGTCTGTAAAACAAGACGTGTTCTCCAAAAGTTGGCAACTGATGCATGTAATCGAGTTCCCACTGTGCCATGAATAAGTTGGCGTAGCTATTGGCACAGGATGTGCCCATAGCTACGCCATCTTTTTGTAAAAAACACTTCCCCTGAAAACAAAAGAGGTTATTATATAACACTAACTGTAAAAGGGACAGATACAGATTCTTAGTTTTAGCACTTGAATTTGCTTATTCATGATCAGCACTTGTTCAGAACTTGTTGTAAGCACTAAATAACCTACTAATTACTACAGCACTCAACCTTCCTCATTACCTAGAGAAAAACAGTTTTGGTACTTACTTTCCTCACTTGCTTAGAGAAAAAAAGCTCTTGTACTCACTTTCCTCACTTATCTAGAGGAAAATAGTTTTTTATTCAGGCATGTCCAAGGGTCAGCTCCCAGTATCCTCTCCTGTCTATCTGATGAATCTGGGCATCTTGGGGCAATGTAGAAATTGCCTCATGTACACAGACAACACTCTCCTCCTACCACCCAACACTACAACCTGTGAGAGATGCACTTATCTAGCCAAACTGGAGGTAAAGCTCTCCAACAAAGACTGACTTGACAGTCAAGAGGAGAAGGTAAACACTTGCACCACACCACACTCATCACATAGTCTCACTAAATCTACACCGCCAAAATCCACACATAGAAACACAGAGCAGAGGCTCTCAATAATAATCTGCTCAAGCAACAGAGACCTCCAAAGCAGAAATGCAAGCAACCTCCACCCCCCAACACAACCCAAATGACACATAGCCCGCAGACTCAGTCTGCCACTCAACCACAGCCAATAAGGCAAAACAACGTACCCAACACACTAGTCATAGGTGACTCTATAGTCAGGCACACTGATGTCCCACTCACCAGGCTAAACAAGGAGAAGGTTATTGTCAGCTGCCTGTCGGGTGCCAGGATCCGCCACATAACCCACGCACTCAGGTCACTCCACAAGTACAAATATGACTCTGTCATTGTCCATGTTGGTGTGAATGATGTGAGATGTACCCCCCTGGACTACATGAAAAGAGACATGGAAGAGCTCTCTGATCTTATGGCAGGTAAGACCATAGCCCTGAGTAGCATTCTGCCATCACCCAGAATGATACCACAGTACAAGGACAAAATGATTGACTTCAACAAGTGTCTAAGCTTCTGGTGTCATTCTAAAGGGATCCAGTATCTGTCTGCCTGGGATGACATGGTCGACAGACCACAATGCTTTGCCAGAGATGGCCTGCACCTGTCACCCCTGGGATTCCGGATACTGGCTAAGGTTCTTGCTGCCAAGGTTCAAATGACAAATTCACCACTGTAACAGGAACAGGCAAGCAAAAACTGAGGGTGATGCTACTCAATGCTAGAAGTCTAAATCTCAAAATGCACTCACTTGAGGCACTCCTTAAAATGGAGAACATTGATATCTGTGCAGTGACTGAGACCTGGTTCAAGACTCCAGAGAGCACCCCTGCACTACCAGGCTATAACTCATACCACACTTTTCGGCCATGTAACCTGGACCGGAACACCAAAGGCGGAGGTGTGTCCATATTCATTAAGGATATCCACACCTCCAGACTAGTTGATCAGCATAATGCAGCCAAGGTTATCCAAGTGCAACTAACTCTAGGCAAAACTGCAATCCAAATTGTAGCTTGCTACAGATCCCCCACCATGCCCCAGGATTCCCACTCCTCTTTTCTTGATGTACTGGAAAATATTAGGGTTCAACCAAACACCCTAATAATGAGCGATTTCTACTACCCCACCATTAACTGGGAAAACTACTCATGCACCAACTCCTTTGCTTAGCGCTTTCCAGAGATCATAAACTCCAATGCCCTGGATCAACTTATCCACACCCCCAACAGGGGCAACAATATCCTAGAGCAAGTCATTACCAACATGAGTGATCGGTGTTCCACACCTGAAGTCAACGCCTCATTAGTCCGATCCAACCATAAGCTAATTACCCTAGATATCCACATCCTGCCCCCACCCCCATTAAGGAAACCACGGTAAATAATTTCTCCAAAGCCAACTTTATGCTTCTTAAGACAGAAGTGGTGAACATCATGACACCCATGCAGATGGAAAATACAGTTACAACTACTGAATCCTACACAATTGCACTTTATAAGCATTTACACGAGTGCATGGATCATACTATCCCAAACAGAACCAAGACACTATCCTCCAAAAAAAGAAAGCCAATCTGGTGGTCCCCTGCCATAAACAAACTGTACAACAGAAGGAAGAAACTGTTGCAAAAGAGATTAAAATCCCATGAGTGGAGGAGCTTCCTGGTCAGCCTCAGTAAGAAGCTGCAATCCCTGATAAAATCCTCCAAAGCTAGTTAAAAAATCAAAATCATCACTGATTCTAAAGAAACCACAAAGCATTCTATAGCTATGTCAAGAATCTCAATGCCAACACTCAGATCTGCTCTGAGTTACAGCACAATGGCACTAAATATATAGACCCAACTGATATTGCCAACATCCTGGCAGATAGGTTCAGTGCTAACTTTACCCCTCCCCTTTCATCCCCCTAAAGAGCCCATCTCTATACCGGAAGAATGTAAAGTTCCTGTAATCACGGCTGCACAGGTAAAAAACACAATCTCCAAAGCCAAGAGCACAGCATCCATGGGACCAGATAACATCCCAGGCTGCATTCTACATGAACTACAGTACGAACTGGCACCCCACCTAAGTACCATGTTCAATAATAGCCTCACCTCAGGCTTTGTGCCTGCTGAATGGTGCACAGCAACGGTTATCCCACTCCACAAGGGGGGAGCCACCACGGACCCCAGGAATTACCACCCCATTAGCCTGTCTAGCCTGATCTGCAAGGCCATGGAATGTATCATCATGGAACTTATAAACAAAGACATTGTAATCTCCAAACTCTGGACCCCACCCAGAGGTTTGTAAAAGGCAGATCATGTCTCCTAAACCTGATAGACTTCTTTGAAGCAGTCGCCAAAGCCGTAGATGAGGGTAAGGTGGTACACACAGCCTATCTAGATCTTGCCAAGGCTTTCAACACCATCCCCCCACTCTGGAATTATAGATAAACTCACTAAACTAGGTATAAATCCCTATGTCACATAATGGGCTGACAACTGGCTCACTGACAGAACCCACACTGTGAAAGTAGCAGACTCCAAATCTGACTTCAGACCAGTGACAAGTGAAGTACCACAGGGTTCAGTCCTGAGTCCTCTCCTGTTTGGTATCTATGTCTCTGAAGTACAGGCTAACACAAAAGGTCTTTGGCTAATGAAGTTCACAGATGACTGCAAACTAGGAGCCATAATCAAAACTCCTAATGATGTGGACGTCCTACAAAAGGGCCTCACTGAGACAGATGCCTGGTGCCATGGCCTCAAACTCAATGTCAAAAAGTGCATTGTCATCCCCTTTGGTAAAAACTCTGTTCCCATGAACTACAACATAGGCGGTAGTATACTTAGCACCAAAAGTGTGATAAGAGACCTTGGGACACAGGTGGACAGTAGTCTCTCCCTTGATAATCACATCGCCACAGAAGTCAGGAAATCCTTCTACATGGCACACCTCATCACGAAAGGTTTCTCATCCAGATAAAAAGAGGTCATTGTTCCCCTCTAGTCATCACTCATTAGACCCATTATAGAGTACAATGCCCCTTTTGGTATGTACCTCAATAGACATCTACAACAACTGGAAAGGCCACAGAAATACCTCACAAAGAGGATTACCAGTCTCAAACAGATGCCCTACGCAGACCGTCTCAAAAAACTCCAGCTTTACTCTGTCGCATATCGCCTACTCAGAGGTGATCTCTGCCTAACATACAAAGCTATGTCAACCACAGAGCTGTTGGAGATGCTCCACTTAAAGAAGTCCCAATCCCTCTAAGCTACATGCTCTAGGGACCTAAACCTTGTCACCACAATAAACAGAACATACCGGAGGAACAGATTCCTGTCTCAGAGACTTCCCATACTCTAGAATAAACTACCTATCTATATCAAACAAAGCTCCTCATTAGCACTCTTCAAGAAAAATCTTGATGATTGGATGGGAAATAGGAAATTCACCCCGGGGATCACTTCTGTGGCTCTGCTCGACAGTGGCACAGAAAAAATAATTTTCTTGGGTGGCAAAAGCCAGGGTACCTTTTTGGCTGGGCTTGTATAGGCCCTAGGGCCGATAGCCTAGTACCTACCTATGAACCTATGAACAATAAACCAAATGACGTGAGATAGTGTGGCTTAATCACTGCAGAGCTTATTAATCTTAATATAATTTTTATGACTGAATTATGAACAAGTTAATAAAAATGCACCAGTAGGTATGGTGCTGTGAGATTTAAAAACAAGACACTTGTCACTATGTTTTAATAATCTCAGCTGAATAAATACAGAGGTTTAGGAATAGACTGAAAATGATGCACTTGATTATGGGGTGTTCAGTGGGCAGCTGTTAAAAGTTAAAAAGAAATGGATTATTGGGTTTGTAAGGTACAATTTTCTATGACTAAACAGTGTGATAAGGGAGCTCTAAAGTGTAATATAGTGTACCTTCTTACTCAGATGTTGTACTCCTGCCTACAAATAGCACAGATCCAATTTTCTTCTGCAAGCTTAATGTTACTACATTCTCAGATGGAGGTAGCACATGGCATTATGCTTCTAGGTTGCTGTCACTCATAATACACTTTGATAGCTGATTTGTCTCTCCATCTGTCCACAGTTTTTTTAAAGATTTAGTGTCCAAGTTTGTCTCTTGTATTCAGTGATGTTGATAGGGATGTGATTTTTCTGCATACCTTTGGTCACTATCCTCTCTGCCCTTGTTCTTGCCATGACATATACCTTTGGTCACTATCCTCTCTGCCCTCATTTTTGCCATGATACATACCTTTGGTCATTATCTTTTCTGTCCTTGTTCATGCCATGATGCAAACCTTTGGTCACTATCCTGTCTACTCTCGTTCTTGCCATGACACATACCTTTGGTCACTATCCTCTCTGCCCTCATTCTTGCCATGACACATACCACTGGTCACTATCTTTTCTGTCCTTGTTCTTGTCATGACACATACCTTTGGTCACTATCCTCTCTGCCCTCATTCTTGCCATGACATATACCTTTGGTCACTATCTTTTTTGCCCTTGTTCTTGCCATGACACATAGCACTGGTCACTATCTTCTCTGCCCTTGTTCTTGCCATGACACATACCACTGGTCACTATCTTCTCTGCCCTTGTTCTTGCCATGACACATACCTTTGGTCACTATCCTCTCTGCCCTCATTCTTGCCATGACACATACCACTGGTCACTATCTTCTCTGCCCTTGTTCTTGCCATGACACATACCATTGGTCACTATCCTCTCTGCCCTCATTCTTGCCATGACACATACCACTGGTCACTATCTTCTCTGCCCTTGTTCTTGCCATGACACATACCTTTGGTCACTATCCTCTCTGCCCTCATTCTTGCCATGACACATACCACTGGTCACTATCTTCTCTGCCCTTGTTCTTGCCATGACACATACCATCGGTTACTATCCTCTCTGCCCTTGTTCTTGCCATGACACATACCTTTTGTCACTATCCTCTCTGCCCTTGTTCTTGCCATGACACATACCTTTGGTCACTATCCTCTCTGCCCTTGTTCTTGCCATGACACATACCTTTTGTCACTATCCTCTCTGCCCTCATTCTTGCCATGACACATACCTTTGGTCACTATCCTCTCTGCCCTTGTTCTTGCCATGACACATACCATTGGTCACTATCCTCTCTTCCCTCATTCTTGCCATGACACATACCATTGGTCACTATCCTCTCTGCCCTTGTTCTTGCCATGACACATACCTTTTGTCACTATCCTCTCTGCCCTTGTTCTTGCCATGACACATACCTTTGGTCACTATCCTCTCTGCCCTTGTTCTTGCCATGACACATACCATTGGTCACTATCCTCTCTGCCCTCGTTCTTGCCATGACACATACCATTGGTCACTATCCTCTCTGCCCTCATTCTTGCCATGACACATACCATTGGTCACTATCCTCTCTGCCCTTGTTCTTGCCATGACACATACCATTGGTCACTATCCTCTCTGCCCTTGTTCTTGCCATGACACATACCTTTGGTCACTATCCTCTCTGCCCTTGTTCTTGCCATGACACATACCTTTTGTCACTATCCTCTCTGCCCTTGTTCTTGCCATGAAATTAAGCTCTCCTTTTGCATTTAAGCTGGATGTTTTGGCTGCTTCCTGATTTGCACCAGTACAGCTCCCCTAAGTATTCCCATTACTGTTGATAACCATCTCTTTAACATTTTGTCCTTTGCTGCCTTCATCTACAATGGCATTATCTTCATCCATCTTCTGTTCCCACTCTTCTCCTACAAGCCCACTGTTGAAACTCGCGTTCTAAGAGTCTACCTTACTGCGCATCACCTCTGTTTTTGCAAACACCACTTCTTCCAAGGTTTTCACTCAAAGCATCTGCCCTTTCCACATTATCCTTAGCTGTGCAAAATAAATTAATCTGACAGCTGCCTCTCATGCTGCAAGTTCCAGATATTTCTATGGCTATTTGTATTCTCCTGCTGTGTACTTGTGGGGATGAATCCTCTGGAATTTGCTCATGACGTCTTGCCAAGAAGACATGCTTTCTCATGGCCACACGTCTAGCAAGCCACATTTTATATTTAAAACTACAGGGTTTTCTCATCACATGTTGTACTCTACTGCTGCGGGTCTTCCAATGCTACGGGTTCTAGCTATTTTTATATCACTATTTGGGGCTCCTCCTAGTATTTGTTTAAACCAGGCCTTCAAAAATTTACCCAGTCTTGGACTTCCACACCATCTCTGAGTCCCACTAGCTAAAACATTTCTTATGTGCAATGGTTTTCAGAGTCCTCCTGGTGTGCCAACAGCAACTCTATAATAAAACATAATCTGTCTGCATCTCCTTTGTGATGCTTCACTTTTTTATTATTACAACACATTAACTCTTGAACGTATCATGGAGCACTTCCTGGAAGGATGGAAGTTCTTTCCACAAGTCTCCAATTTTAGATCACAGAATGCCAGCATGTCCTGTCAGGCATTCTAGAATGGCAATAATTCTATCAATCCTTGCCTAATATTCACAAGGTACCTATTTTTTCATCTCACCAACTAATTATTGAGCATCTTATCTTTATTATAATAACACCTAAGGTTCAACCACCTAAATTTCCTTTTCTCTCACACAGCTATTACATTTGGCCTGCCAGAGTTGGAACTAAGTTCTCCTAGTGCCCTTACCTTCGCTGACTGAGCAGCATCCCCTGTATTACATTAAGCTATATAATACTATTAAAATTTCACTCTCTTGTTAGCAAGATGGACAGTAATGTGGACTCCCGTGTCCCAGAGTTGATTTTAGTTGGACTTCTGCCTAATGGGTAGGCCCATGGAGACCACAAATTCTACTTTCAGGAGAGTTTATGAGCACAAGAAAGTTGGGACTTGCTCAGTGTTATGACACTAGTGCTTATCTTTCAAAGTCCTCAAGATGGATTCTACCCTGTCTTACAAATGGAGAGGATGTGTGATAGGATATGGCCTAGATTTCTGACACTTGACTGGGAATTCAAGTTATTGATGTCACACGTCTGTTTTTTTTTTTTACGCTGCCCGTGTCCTGATTAGAAATGAAAATAATAGTTTGACTATAATACGTCAACTTCCTGAAACTCGATGTTTCAAATGAATAAAAAAAAATGTCCAAAACCCAAGCTAGTGAAAAGGGAAAGGCAAGCCCCCCCACTCCTATGCATCCTGGTGTGAGGGAGTGAGCCCTCTACACCCCTGAACTTATATATACCAACTCTACAGTTGCACTATCTTGAAGAAAGGAGAAAGCTCCCTAAAAAGTGAATCATTGCTAGCGCACAATTAGAAATCACAACGTCAATTATTTCCTATGGAGAAAAGCATTCAGCTTTATGCTGTTTGTCTTTCCATTTTGTGTGTACTACTGACACTCAGAGAATTTCTCTTCAAGATCGTGTAGGGCAGCTGAAAATAATAGCAAAAAGAAATGCTAAACACTGGAGAGTATATTTTTTGTGTTACCTCGTACAAGCTACAATTCATAAGGTGTGAGTAAATTGTTTGTATAAATCAGTTGTGTATGACATGCAAAGCAAAGATAATGCTGTTGTGTTTGTATTCTTATTGCACATATGTGTAGCAATAATTCACTGGGCCTCACTTGACTTTTTTAATGTAAGCTGGATACTTTATCATTTTTATATGCTTTTTTCCCCTCCATATCTAAGAACCATCTAGCATCTTGATAGTTTTGAGTCTGTTTTTTCCCCACAGCAAATATCACCTGCACTGAAGTAATAGTCAGTCAGAGTGGCCATCATGCAGGCAGCCATGGAGGTTTTTTTCTGCCCTCACCTCTCTGATATGCAGGCAATGAAGACAATCTTAATGTGGCCTTGATGCCATCCTTGGTGGCTGACGTGAACCTTTACATCATTATAAGGAATCCTAGGCCCTTCTTGTGTTGTTGTTGTGTCTTTCGGCTTTTCCCGGTGAGGGGTCTGCTAATGATTGGCAGTAGATTTTTACGTGCCGAGTTGCCAGCTCTGACACACAACCTTCAACGAAGGTACACCCATTCATGCATGTCTCCACACAGAAGACACTCTAGGTGAGAATATATATATATATATATATATATATATATATATATATATATATATATATATATGCGCCCACCTGCATACTTTGAGAGCTGCTAATGGAAGCATGGGATCACCAAGCCTATGCCCCTCGTCCTAGTCAGTTTGGTGCCATGTAAACCTACATTTATATGGTGGCACTTGGCATGCTGGAACCAGCACTCAGTTACCTTCAGGATGGATAAACTGGCATTCACCACTTCAACACTCGCTGCCTTTCTCCCCTGCCCAACTGTTAAATTCAGGTCATCTGGCAATTTTCAATTTATTTATTTGACATTGGTGGAAGACATTATGAAATGTTTGGGTCAGTTAAAACTGTTGTAAACAGACTTATTCATAGCTGCTACGTGTAGCCATATGTTTTGCTTCAGATATTATTTATTTATTTGGCATTTGTTTACCAGGAAGGTCCAACTGAACTTGAAGTCCATTTTCAGTGGTGGCCCAAGGAGAAAAGCTCCACATTGCAATATAACAGTAACATGACAGTTATACATCAATGGTAGTCTTATACAATATCGTACAATTCAATGCCACATTACAGTACAACATTGACATGACATTTATACATCCATAGTAATTTTATATAATACAACATATATTATGATAGGGAACAAGCCTATACATTCAGCAAGTGCTGTCTTCCAAGGGGAAGCTTATGTAGATTGTAGGGTAGTGAGGTAGAAAGTTACAATAAACTGTTGTACTGTGATCACTAATTATTTTACAGTGAATGGGGTGATTAGAGGCAGGTTAGTGGTATAGCAAGAATGAGGGGGGCTCGACTGAGAATGAGAGTAAGATAGAGATGAAGGATGTACTGTAAAGTGATGAGTGTGGATGGTAAGGTGTATATGAAAGTTTGAGAGAGTAAAGGGAGTTGTTACATTGGTGGGACTAGTGTAGGGAGGGTGATGAGGATGTCAAGAGCTTGTGTATTTGTGTTTGTGTTGATGAAGTGTGGATAAGAAACTGTGTGTGGGGGGGTATAGTCATCCAGGATTTATACAAGTGCAATGCCATGAGTTGGATATGTGGACTTTAAGGAGTTTTTTTTTTTATTTGAAAGTGTTAGTGGTAGTGATGATTTGCTGAGGGATTGATTTCTATATCTTAGCGATACGATTAGAGTAGAGTGAGTCCCCAAAGCTGATGTTTGATGTTCTTACTTTTAGTAGAAATTTATCAGCAGATCTCAGGCCTCTATTACTGGTCTGGGATTGTAGTAGGTTTTGAAGAAATGGACATTTATCGGGTTGATATATCATGGAATGGGCGGTGTTAGTTGGGTGAAATATAAGAGGCTGAGAAGCTTAAGCCAGTTTAGTTGACTGAGAGTGTTGCAGCGGTGGGTTTGATATGGAGACTTAGTTGCGAATCTGGCAATTTTGTTATAGCATGTTTCAAACTTGGTTAAGTCTGTTTTTTAGGTTAGTAAACACAATTGAAACATACAGGAGGGTGGATAGTAGGTGGGTCCTGGTAACAGATTGCCTGGTGGAGTTTGTGAGGTAAGGCTTGACTCTGTATAGGGAGCTTAGTTTTGGGTGGAGTTTTTATGATTACTGCTGCTAGGTGTTTATCGAATTTTAAGCCAGTCTCAATAGTTACCCCAAATAGTTTTGTGTGTGCAACGGGTTCTATTATGGTGTTGTTGGAACGGTGGATGTAAATGGAGGTTTGGTGGTGATGGGATTTGTGGCTGGAGAAGATCATTAGCTTTGTTTTATTTGGGTTAAGGATATTTGGTCAGCCAGGTTTCTGTGGCAGTGAAGGACTGCTGGGATACTTCTTGGAGTAGAGGGGGGATGGTGCAGAGCAGGTTAGAGTGGAGTCAGCTGCATACTGGATAATGGTGGAAGATTGGGTGGCTCTGTGAAGATTGTTTGCAAAGATTGTGAAGAGGAGTGGACCTAGGATTGACCCTTGTGGCACTCCGATTGTGACAGGAATGTGTTTCTGCACGTAATTTTACACTATTTTGTTAATACAGGTATTGAAAAATGATAAGGACAGTGCCAGTCAAAGAAAAAGTACCTGTATGAACACTGCTAGTTAACTGTCTAGTTACTTAATTTCTAAGGAAATCCCTTTGAACCTGCTATATCCTTTTACCTCAACTCTAACAAACTGGCTCCTGCTAATTTAAATCTTTCAAATACATACATTTCTACAATATTTTTTGATTCTGCACTTCATAAGTGAACCACTTTCAATGAAAAAAATGCCTTCTCAGCATATATGCAGTTTCCAGCATTAAGTTCCGGCCTGTCTTTCTTTAACTCACTCCTCCTATACCCCCACTTAACATCTTGATTAATCAAGTAATTATATATGATCTTTTATTTATTAACTTATTTATGTGTCCACCCAAGGATTGTCTAGTACATCTGCACTTAGGAGCTGCAGTGTGGGCCAGGGTTTGGCCTCCACAACCTCCATTTACTTACTGTGTGCTTCTAAGCAAGTCCATTAAGCACATATCATTTCCTGGATAACTAGTGAAAGGAGACTGTGTGCTCAATAGACTTTCTTATTTAATTAATATATTATTATAATTATTATGACCTCATCACAGATCATGAACTGTTTTCCTTCAGTACAGGTTGTTTTGAGTTTGAGCCCCACAGGCAATCCTTTTGAAAGTACAAGGATTACAGCCGTGACTCCTAGAACAGCAAGAATAGTTGCACAAAACAAGGAAGTTACAGACCAAGTCATACATTCTTTAACATTGAATGTTTCCCTTACTCCAAGCTATGACAATCCCATAGTTGGTGTATATAAGTAATAGTCATGTAGTGAGAAGAGAGGGGTGAAGCTCCTTAGCAAAAATACTTCAAAGGCAGTGCAGTGACATTTAAGATTTTTTGTTGTCTCTTGCAAATATAGGTCTTACAATTATGTTGGGACTTGTCACCCAGCAAACTTTCAGTCCCCAAACTGCAGAATCTGTTCTTTGGCATATTTGCAATCAGGAGGGTCATGATTCATATTAAACTTTCACATCTGTAATTACTTAGTTCTTTCTTTGTCTTCCTTTCCCCAAAGTTCATTGTGGTAAGACTATTACACAATTGCGTGTTTCCTAATACTTTTAGAGCCCAACCTTCACTATTCAGATTACTGCAGTATCTATATCTAGTGCTGCTGCAACCTGCAGGTCTCATTCCATTTATTACACTGACAAAATATTTTTTGTTATCATTGCTGTTAGATTTGGTTTTACTTGAATGTCAGCCTGACAGATTCTACCATATAACCATTACTTAGTGATTCAAACTGTATTATGAGGACAGCAACTGGTATGCCTCATTGTACCATCTGAACATTTTATGGCATGTCCCATTGCACCATATGAACAGTCATGTGTCACACTGTACCATGTGGACATCACATGGATTGTCACATTGTAGCATGTGGAGAACATCAGGTGCACCATGTAAACAACATCTGGTGTGTCACATTATAGCATGTGAAAATAAACTTTTGTGTCACATCATAACATATGAAAAGCACCCAGTGTAAAACATTATAACATGAGAACAGAACATGGCATGTCATATTGTACCATGTGAAATGCAGCTCATGTCACATTGCAGCATCTTTAGCATTTGAGCGACACCTGTTGTGATGTGTTGCACCATAAGAACAGCAGATGATGTATCATAATGTAACATGTGAACAACACCTGCTACATTATAATATACATCAGCATATACAATCACATTTAGGTGTTTCTTATATAGAGGGTCATTTAAAAAGCACATGATCAGAACCAGCCTATAATAATACACATAAAAACAGTTACATCATTATTTAAATAAAATGTAAATTCTACATAAAAACTCTCTAAAACTACATAACCTACTAAAGGTCTAATAAACAACTTACATATACATACATTCTTTTAACTAAAACAGGTTTTATGCTCACTGCACTGTTAAGACCAGGAGCTAAATCTGCCTGTAATCTGATTATCCAATCTAATTCTTTTAACTCTATGGCACATTGTTCTACTATATCCACCACTCTAAATTTAAAATTATGGGTTTCAAATTCCATAATATGCTTATATAGGGCATTTGTTTGTGCTGTTACATGGAATTTATATTCATAATGGCATTGCCATCAATATTGGCCAGTTTTTTCAATAATATTAATAATTATGTTCAGTTTGATTGAAAGATGTATTGAATATCGGTTTGAATATATATTTACTTCTTCCATGACATTATTTACAATAGTCACATTATAACCATTGGTTATAAATTCATCTTTCATTTTAGCTATTTCAACTTCATATTCTTTATTATTAGTTGTTAATTTGCTCACCCTAATCATCTGTGACTTAACAATTCCCTTAAATATCAAATATCTTACTGTGTGAACTTCTTTCTTATGGATTCTTGTTTCCAACTTTTCATTATTCTTATACAATTTTACATCTAAAAACACTATACTTCGTTTAGAATAATCCATTTTAAACTTTAAAAAATTAGTTGTATTATTTAAATAAGATAGATATAGCAGCAGGTTCTCCTCAGTTCCTTCCCATACAAAAAAACAGTCATCCACAAACCTAGCATAACTTTTAACATATATATTATGTGCATTATTATTACTTAATATATATTTTTTCTCCCAATAATATAGCACAGTTGTTTATAGGGAATACCATCAAATATAAACAGGTTCTTAGTCAACACTAGATCTAAAAGTAAGCATAATTTTTCTACTTCACATGGTTGCTTAGTGGAATCCATTAGTAATAGTCTCCTTATGGCTTCATGACTGTAAACAGTGATTCCACATCTAATGTCACCAATATATATTCATTTCTTACTAGGCCATACCATGTATTAAGTTTACTTAAAAAATCAGTAGTGTCTTTCATGGTACAGAAAAATAGTTAAATAAATCTAATGTAAACATTAGAATATACCACAGGAATGAGATCTGATGTGTCAGAGTCTATCATGAGAGCAAAACCTAGTGGGTTAGAATCTACTGTGCAAATGGCTGCACTAGATAATGCAATGTAAACATCTGGTGTGTCAGACATTGTCATGTGAACAGCACTTAGTTCATAATCGAACAGTGTCATGTGAACAACATTCAGTTCATAATCAGACACTGCCACTTGAACAGCACTCAAGTTCATAATTAGACACTGTCATGTGATGAATGAAGAGAATGAGAGTGAGAGAAGGTTGGATGATGGGGGATTGTGAATCAGGAAGTGAAACAGATTAGCAAGGAGGAAGTATGGATAGCTATGAAGAGGATGAAGAATGGAAAGGCTGTTGGTCCAGATGACATACCAGTGGAAGCATGGAGGTGCTTAGGAGAAATGGCAGTGGAGTTTTTAACCAGATTGTTTAATGAAATCCTGGAAAGTCAGAGGATGCCTGAGGAATGGAGAAAAAGTGTTTTGGTGCCTATTTTTAAGAATAAGGGTGATGTGCAGAGCTGTAGTAACTACAGAGGGATAAAACTGATCAGCCACAGCTTGAAGTTATGGGAAAGCGTAGTGGAAGCTAGGTTAAGAAGGGAGGTGATGATTAGTGATCAGCAGTATGGTTTCATGCCAGGAAAGAGCACTACAGATGTGATGTTTGCTCTGAGAGTGTTGTTGGAGAAATATAGAGAAGGTCAGAAGGAGTTGCATTGTGTCTTTGTGGACTTGGAGAAAGCATATGATAGGGTGCCTAGAGAGGAGTTGTAGTATTGTATGAGGAAGTCAAAAGTGGCAGAGAAGTATGTAAGTGTGGTACAGGATATGTACAAGGGTAGTATGACAATGGTGAAGTCTGCAGTGGGAGTGACAGATTCATTTAAGGTGAAGGTGGGATTACATCAAGGATCAGCTCTGAGCCCTTTCTTTTTTGCAATGTTAATGGACAGGTTGACAGATGAGATCAGACAGGAGGCCCCATGGACTATGTTTGCAGATGACATTGTGATCTGTAGTGAGAGTAGGGACCAGGTTGAGGAGACCCTGGAGAGGTGGAGATATGTTCTAGAGAGGTGAGGAATGAAGGTCAGCAGGACTAAGACAGAATATGTTTGTGTCAATGCGAGGGAGGATAGAGGAATGGTGAGGATGCAGGTTGTAGACTTGGCGAAGGTGGATGAGTTTGAGTACTTGGGATCAACAGTTCAGAGAAATGGTGAGTGTGGAAGAGAGGTGAAGAAGAGAGTACAGACAGGGTGAAATGGGTGAAGAGTGTCAGGAGTGATTTGTGACAGACGGGTACCAGTAAGAGTGAAAGGGAAGGTCTACAAGAGGGACCAGCTATGTTGTATGGGTTGGAGACGGTGGCATTGACAAAAAGGCAGGAGTCAGAGCTGTTAGTGGCAGAGTTAAAGATGTTAAGATTTGCACTGAGTGTGACAAGGCTGGACAGGATTAGGAATCAGTATATTAGAGGGTCAGCTCAGGTTGGATGGTTTGGAGACAAAGTCAGTGAGGCAAGATTGCATTGGTTTGGACGTTCTGAGGAGGGATGTTGGGTATATTGGGAAAAGGATGCTAAGGATGGAGCTGCCAGGTAAGAGGAAAAGAGGAAGGCCTAAGATAAGATTTATGGATGTGCTGAGAGAGGACATGCAGATGGTTGGTGTGACAGAGCAATATGCAGGGGACAGGAAGTAATGGAAACAGATGATACACTGTTGCGATCCCTAACGGGAACAGCCGAAAGACAAGAAGAAGATGTGATCAAAACACAGTTCATAATCAGACATTGTCATGTGAACAGCACTCACTGTCATGTGAATAGCACTCAGTTCATAATCAGACACTGTCATGTGAACAGCGCTCAGTTCATAATCAGACACTGTCATGTGAACAGCGCTCAGTTCATAATCAGACACTGTCATGTGAACAGCGCTCAGTTCATAATCAGACACTGTCATGTGAACAGCACTCAGTTCCTAATTACACATTGTCATGTGCGGAACACTCAGTTCATAATTAGACACTGCCGTGTGAACATGGGAACAGCACATGGTATTCCAGATTCTGTCTTGAGAATACTACCTGCTATGTTAGAGCCCACCATATGAATGACAGCAGGTGCATCAGATACCAACATGCACATGGCACCTGGTATACCAGATATTGTCATATGACTGGCACCCAACATGTCAGAAAAAACCTGCTCAGAGTTATCAATGGTGTTTTTCAAGGTTCTTCATAGTTTTCTTAGTACCATTTCACAGCTATGATTTTATTTCTTACCTACACAGCCACCAAACTGTTCCCATCTTTAATTGCATCATGTGACTCCGAGCATACCTCATCTCACTCTGGCATATGTTGTCACCACCTTAGTCACTGTCTTTTCCTTACTACTGCTATTTTATTCATCCTGTATAGGACTCTCCTAACTTGACATGAGATGATCTGCCTAGTCCTACCCATACTTACATGCAGGTAGCAGTACTGATAGCCTTCTACAAAAAAATAAATTAAGTGCTTTAATTTAATAAACATATTCATAAAGGTTGCCTCTAAGTGTACACTGAATGTACACTTTCTAAATTCAAGAACATCTCTGCCACATTGCTTGTGTTGTCTATTCAATCAGAAAGGCTACACTAAGTGCACACATTGTGTACATTTAATGGTAACCTTTATGAATATCAGATTTCATCACAATCTGGCAACACAGGAAAATAGTCATTTAAGTATCTTCATTGACCCATCATATTTTACCAACTAATAACACATGCACCAAAAGTGCAAACTCTCTTCAAATAACCTTACCGATATAAATATGATAAGATATCTATACATATAGATATGAATATGCCATAAATATTCAGATTATGTCTGGTGAAGGAAAATACTGAATTTTCTATTTTTCCTGTGTTGCCATATTCTGATAAAGGTTATATGTATTAGAGGAAAGTGCTCAATCTGTTTTTTTTTTTGCAATAAAGTATTTTATTAGTTATAAATGGTTCAGTTTATCATTTACCACAAATTTACTGATGGTTTTCTAACTGTGAAATCAGCATATTTTTTATATACACAAGCTTTTGCAAAGTACAACTTCATAACTATTAGACCTCAATGACACTGATTACAGTACATAACCTTACTTGCTCTTCATGCTCATGAAGCCCTTTGTTTAAAGTGGCAGCGATTGAAGCATGCCATGAGAGAGTTTATATGCACCTGACATGGCCACTGAATTTGTGGGCTTTCTGATCTATCCTACTCATGATTTAGACAATGACTCTAGTTCATTGACTAGATCATGGGTGAGGCAGCAAGGAACAGAACATCCACAAATTTGAAACAGGAAAATCAATGTGGTTGAAGCATTTAAAATATAGGTGAGAGTTTGGAGGGTGAGGTAAGTATTTCTTTAATCCAGGAATCCAGCTATATATTATGGGTAGGGGGTGGTGCTTTGCAGGACTAATGTTGAAGTGAACACTCTAATGAAATGCCAGTCAGAACATTTTATCTGTTACTAGTATGACCAATTTGGCTAAGAAGGAAAGTACTGGTTCTGCTCTGGGATAGCTAGAATATTCATCAATCATAACTAGAATGCAGAGTTGTTTGGTGGCCTCTAGCATCTGAAATGGTATACTAATGTTATTGTATTTCCTTGGCAAGGTAAAGAGTTGTTTGATATACTTTATATCATGCTACCAATATTAATGGACCATATTTTTTCCTTATAAATAGGATGAGCATCATATGGGATTTCTTGGACCATCAACCTTTTGCCTCAGAATGCACTAGGTTGATGTTGAGATAGTAATGCTGCATTTGCAGCATTTTATATATATATATATATATATATATATATATATATATCAGCTTGTGGACATCTGTATCAGTCTTATCCTAAATGGACCAGGTATTATTGAAAGAAAATGTCTTTACATTTTATAATCAGGGAACATTTTTCAGTTTCTCCCTATATATGTCTCTGTATATGTGTCACTGTTTGAGCTCTGGGAACAACACAGTCTACTGTTACGGTTGTATATTTCCTGTTAACACAACACACTACTGTTTTTATTTATTTTGTGATAGAAATATAGAGGTAAGCTGCACTGTTCTTATTTCATTTAATTTAGCTACGAAGCAGTATGATGGGAGGATGGCCCACTAGTTAAGGTGCTTGCCTTGCAAACACAGGATGCAGAGTTTGAGTCTCACAAGGGATAATTGGCTAGGCTTAAAATGGCTCGCAACGGCAGTTAGCTTAGTGCTATTCTATGAACCTATGATGTTAGACTCGGTTGCTACTTTGCTGCATCTGATGGTGCTTTAGACTTGCAGAAGATGGTCATAAGTTATCTTTGGCCTGTTATTAAGGTGAATTACTTCCAGAAAGCTAGATACAAAAACATTCACATGATCATATTATTGCCAGTGCTACTTTTCAGCTATAGAATGATTTTCTCTGCTTCTGTAACTGACTTACATGTATAAGCTGCTATCTTGCTTCCTATGTTTTGTGTTTGACTTACTTCCACTACTATTCCTGATGGAAGAAGACAAAATACATTGAACCTGTTTAAGTTAAAATTAGAAGAGCATCTCTCAAAGGAAGCCCCTGCACTTATTTCAAAGGTGGATAGAAACTAGTACTGGATGCTACATTGTGGTTTATGTTTATTAGGGAGAAGACTGATTGAACTCACATAGGTTCATAGGTTCATGGGTTCATTCTAGGCTAATGACCACCAGGGTCTTTACAAGCCTAGCTGTGCAACCCCACACAGTTTTGTCCCATAGTTCCTTGGACGTCTCTATGGTCAGGTATGTGAGTAAAGAGGTCGCTAAGGGTTATGTGGGGGAGTAAGGTATGTTAGTCAGAGATTAATTTATTTACTGTTGACCTGTGTCCATCAGAGACATGTGGGCCAGACCAGGGGTGAATTTGTGATTTCCCATCCAATGATCAAGATTTCTTTTGAATAGGGTCAGGGATGAACTCTGCATCACGTAGATGAGGAGGTTATTCCATAGTGCATGAATCCTTTGAGACACATATCAGTCCCTCCAGTAGGTACTATTTATGTTGCAAACAAAGTCAGTTTTGCATAAATTGTATATATTTCATATACCTCCTGCCAACAGCATTTAATTTATTTCTCTAGTCTGCTGTTCTGTTTCCTCTTTGCTATTTGTCTCAACAACTTTATTTTTGTGTTTTAATGTAACTATATCCTGTATTTCAAACTTACCGCTCTTGGCCTGGGCAATGATTGAAAAAGGTTTGATGTTCAGTCTACTTATCTGGTCAACAAAATAAAAAATAAAAATAAATCTTTGTACAGACATTGGATTACAAGTATGACAATATTGGAAATGAGCCTTTAGAATTGTAAATATATACCATTATGCTAACAGGTTCTATCTAGACCTTGACTTTAGTTAATTATAAACTCTTTTATCTGTTATGCTGACTGACACACCTGCGCTTATAAATGTTTTAATGTTTTTGACATGCAGTTTGATTACATGTTTATTCGTTTTCACATTGGTATGTATGACGTGCACAAATGCATCATCTGTTTCTATTCTTTTATTTTCACTAATTTTAACCCAGTCATTACAAAGCTGCTCATTTTATTTTGAATCATATTCCTTTTATTATTAAGACAGCCTTATATTTGTTGTACCCTGAAATGTTTGCCCTGCCTTGATATTGATTTATACATTCTGACAAAGTGATTTGGACTTTGAAATTCATATATTCTTTACTCCTTGCAGGACAAGTAATTCTATGTGGGTAGTTACCACCGCACTTTCTGCAGACTGATGCCCTGGTCAGTTTTATACTTTCAATCTGTGACATAGGTTCATAGGTTTGTACGTGTTTACTAGGCTAATGACCACAAGGGCCTTTTTAACCTGCAGTTAATGAACCTGCAGCAATGCTAGCAATGGATAAGGATGTGACTCTGGCTATGTGCCCTAGAAGGAAGTCAGCTAGAGTGAGAGCAAAGCTGCAACTAAACCAGATTTTAGACCAACAGATAATTGACAGGTACTGCCTAAACAGACATTGGTGCAGACTGTCTGCAACATGTGTGGCCACTCATGTCTGTGCACACCTGTGAGGTAATCCCATCCCCCTTGAAATCAAAGTGTGTGACAGCCTGGGTGTGTATGCATCAGAGACATTCCAGAGAGATATAGGGGATACTCTGGGAGTGTCACACACAGCTGCCAGTCATGTCCTGGCAAAATTTCAGGCAGCAATGTGCAGTAATATGGATGCCTACGTGCACTTTCCATCCACCACCCATGGCTCAGACAATTGTAATGCACCTGTTCTACAACATGGCAAACTTCTCCTGTGTACTTGGTTCAATAGATTGCACACATAATCTTATCAAGATCCCAGTACATCCTGAAGCAGACCGATACATGAACAGAAAGTGCTAGCCATCCCTGAACTGCCAGTCTGTGTGGGCAGCAGATGGGAGCACAACAATCATCAAGGCAACATACCCTGCAAGTGCCAATGATGCTGCCATATGGTGGAAAAATGGACTGAGGGCTGCATTCCAGCAAGATTAAAAACCTGAGGGATTACTACTAAGTACACACAGGAACACAGCTGGGATGTAAGCTATGGCTATCCCTATGGCATCATACCAAGAACCATCCAACCCTGCAGAGGAGGCCTAGAATAGAGCTCGCACAACAACCAGAAACACCACAGAGAATGAGTTCAGTGTATTGAAAGCTAGGTTCAGATGTATGGACACATCCAGAAGTGTACTGCAATGCACACCTGACAAGGCAGCACAGATGATAACAGTATGCCCCATGCTGCAAAACATGCTAACTAGAGCACATGGTGATCTTTCAGATGCAGGTGTGGGTGGACTATCCAAAGAACCCCAGATGTCTGAAGATTACATCCCACAGGTATCAGAGGATGAGCAAGAGGATATAGGGGGCAGAAGACACAGGTGTAGGCAGTGTAGGGTGTGACCACAAGTGTAGGCCCAGGCAACATGGCAGCATCTGACCCACAACTTTGAATCATGACATGCCACATGTACATAAGTACACAGATTAAACATTGATGTTCAGGTATTGCCCCACCACAGCAGCACAGATTGCAGCTAATGGCAATTACCCAGTAGATATACACACTGAGCATCAGACATAACAACAAAATCATAACATATAACATTATGAACATATACAAATCTATCACAACAGGGATCGTCAACTCATGGCACAACTGACACAGGTATGCATACTGAGGAAGATTGTTGTATCAGTTTATTGGACAGAATAAGGGATACACATCAGTGCAACATATTCCAATCTCTCCACTATAAAAAGCTGCAAACAGGTAAACAACACAGGACATAATGCCAAACTGTTGTTAATATCACAAGCCAAATATATCACTGTAAAGGCTAGATAAAGTAATGTAATAAATGGCATCAGCTATTATTAATAAAACTTTTGGACTCCCCTTGCATCAGACTTGTCAATGAACACAGACAGATGACATTTCTGCACAGCAATCATCATTGCCACATGGTGAGAATGATAGTACAGAGTGGATCAACTGTCAGTATTAATCTAATGCAGTCTAAGCCACCCATGCTGATGGCTCACACTGCTGTCCAGTCTGGCCCTACCATATATGGAAAGACTTGGTTCAGGTTGCTCCAAAGAGGAGACTGATGGGGTGACAGTGGCATGTGGAGCTAAAAGAGCATGACTGTGACTTGGCTGTCTGGTCGTGATTCCTGGGTCCATAGGAGATGAGTCAGCAGTGGAAGTGTGTGCATATTGGAGCATAGATGTTGATGCCCGATGGTCAAGGTTGGGAGCCTGCCTCTTCAATGTGGCAATAGGCTAAGTACAGATGGCACACAGAACTCTGCTTGTGATACAGCACTGCAGTACTTTTGTAGATGCCAGGAATTCTATGGACAGTGCCACGGATAACAGACTTTTACTCTAAGCAGCCAATGATGCTATTACCTTACTGTGTCTGCACTTCTGTCCTTCATGCAGCACACCCAGCTGGTGTGCAGCACCATCTGTGACATGGGCAACTGCATGGATGTCAGATTCATGATGTTGCTGAGAACATTCATTTGCCTGTAGGAGTAGGTGGACACACTCTGACACCTGCCCATGCACACCAGGTGTACACTTATGTCTACTACAATGGGCAATATCAATGTGTTGTGGAGAACCGTCAACATCATCAGTGGTCTCAACATGGGTCTGTTGTTAACAGGCCTTATGCTGTCCCCTACCTGATGTCCCTTCACCGTTGGAATGGCTTGACAAGTTTCCCTCCATATCTGAGGCTACAGCTACATCCACATGACTGTCACCATCATGTCACTGTCCTGTGTGCCAGGGGCCATGAGATACATTAGATCCCACACTGTGATCAGTGGATGGGCTAATGGAGGATACAGGTATTTGATATATTAAAAGAAGAGACAGATGACACAGATCAGGACAACATGCTTACATCACATGCTATACATCACTGAAGACATATGACACATATATTCTTACCACAGTGTTACAGATAATACTGACTTTCCACTAGGCCTTGTCTGTGTACGAGTCACTGAATCTACATAAGAGGAAGTTAACAATTAAGTTACATATACAACATACATGACATATGTGATGAATACAAACATAACACACATCTGACAAGTCATAGAAGAGGGACAAATTTCAACTATTGTATGGAAACAAAGTCAGCATTATTAATAACATCATTGCCAGCATGAACCATTTGAACAGCATTAAAACATACAGTAGGTATTACATAGACACACCACTTATTTGTGCAGTTAATGAGGATGTTGCATTCTGGCTTAGAAATGGGTAGAAGGATACAGTATTAATGGAGGACAACAACAGGAGTAACAGCACTGACATGTATGAATGATAGGTAATATACCACTGACAGACTCCCATTATTATGAGTTGCGTGTTGTGCTGTGGATCCTGCAGTGGGTAGGTAAAGAGAAAGAAAACACGGTCATGTATGCAGGCAACAGAAAACTGACAGCATAACATATATGACACAGTAACATGGTCTGCGGATACTCATGTGATGGACGTTGCAACTGTTGGCCATATGTCCCTGTGTAGAAAAACAGTAACATTAATGTCATCTATCAAAGGTCTGCTACACTTTACTGCAACCTATGAACCTGTCTCAGCAACATACCTGTCTGTCTGAACTTGCACCTGCATGACTTGGGCCTACAGTGGATGTACCTGTACTGTACAATGTTAGGGAAATGTCAATATGACAGTAAACAGCAGTGCCATGACATGAGGCTGAGTAAATAACAGGTAGTGGTCATGGTAACACTGTATGGAGACACTAACCTGCCATTCCTTGGTGTTGTCCAGAAGTAGATGGACCTGTGAACATTAATGAAGACAGCATTACACATGTTGGTTAAACTGTTCTGTCTGTACTGCCTTTGGTGGAAGGCTTTAATTATATACTTTTGCAGTTGTGTGACCATATGTCATTACACATATGTTCATCATCAGCACCCTGCATGGATCTGTGTGCATGATGCAGTTCTGCTGCTGTAAATTAAAAATGACAATGCATGAGTATGCATGCAACAGAAATATGACTTACTTTATAGTCATGCATGTCATGCAAATTAAGACACACATGTTTAGCCTAGAACTCCTACTGCTATTACACCACCAAGTATGCGTCACTCCCCTCTCACCATATCCAGGGAGGCATAGATCTCTCTTACCATTGTAACTTGATTGCACATAGGATCATGTCAGAACAACATCGGCAGCAGGCCTCATGGCATCTATTGTGACCTCCAACCACATTATTCATGTTGGTGATGTCGACCCACACTTCATTCCTCCATACTCTATTCACTGCCCCTCAAAGGAGTCTCCATCCATGTTGTCACAGAGCATGTATTATAATGTCTTTTTCCCCAGGTCTATTTTCCATCTGAAAGATAGTGATATGCACATGTTCATATTCATGTGGGGGTCTAGTTATGCAGGGGATTATGTGGACAGTTTACCTCACTATGAACAGTATGCATTCCTGTATAGTACAAAAGTCTATGAAACACTCACTGTGACGTATGCTAATGTGACATATTAAATCTTACAACAATGTCTGCATACATAACAGTTGTAAAATCAACATAACTTATGATACCTGTAGAAGCTGTTTGTGGGATCTGAACCCCTTACACTATATATCTGTTGAATGGAGGTTCACAGACAACAGCATCATGCCACAGGAGTCTACATGCATTTCATATTAAACGACTGCAGAAATTATTAATTGAACAACTTAAGGAAAGCATCGGCAAACCTCAGTATCCATAAGCAGGTCAGAGAGAGTAAGGATCCTTTTTATATTGAACCAGAGGTTATAAGTATTGTGTTAGACACCATCACTGAATAAATATCCTTAACAGCAAAAGGAGATACTACATACGGATAATGTTGGAATTCATAGGTTTCCATATCTACACCACAGAGAGTATGGAATTATCCGCAAGACATATGGATAATCCATAAATCTGTCTTTATGTACTGTTCACTTTTGCTATGTAACTCTGTCTATACAGCTGCATATGAGAAACTAATGCATGTCCTTAATACAGATGGAAACACCTACATGGATATAGGTAAATCAAACATCACTCCAGTAAGTTACAAGCATTTGTTTTAAAACACACATTTTCCATAAAAATAAATCTAAACAGGTACATTTGAGAATGAGTATAACGTTAACAGAGGTAATATTCCCAAAAACAGAAATGCTAACAGGTGCCAATTTACCTTATTAGCTGCCTATGACTCAGGTATAACTGAAAGTAAGGTCTATCCTGGAAAACCTTATGCACATCCATCTTTAAGTACCATTTGTGCTGTACATAATTAATGTTCATTAAAATTCCAGGTTTTGGAATTCTACTTGTGCACGTTCGTGTAAGTTCTCAAAATTTGCTGCATTAACCAACAGCTCAGCATAACGTGAAGATGCTCTCCGCAGGTACCAAATAGATATCGATAAATGGTACCATGTGTAGCAAATGCTCATTATCTTCCAATGATCTGATAACATGACATAAGCTCTACTTTTAAATACCAGTTTTGATACATTTACAGATCAGACCATTGCTACCTGCGAACTGAGTGGGACCTCAGTGAGCATTTTTCCAATTTTTCTACATTTTCCATTGGAGTATCAGCAATATCAAGATGGCTACTTCCAGGAGGCTCCAACATGTCTCGGCACCCAACTGGACCATGAAGGAGACCACAGAGATGCTGAGTATGTACACTAGGGTGGAGCATCGAGTGAGAGACAAGCCAAGGATCTTCACAATGATCAACATTTGGAACCAGATTGCAAGGGATCACTGTAGTGACTGTAGTGCAGGTTCACCACCACTATGATGACCTACATCACATATGGGGATCTATCTGACTGCAGTGCAGGTTCACCACCATAATGATGACCTACATCATACGGACACAGAGGAGCTTCATCAGGGGTTCACCAAGGTGTGGAGACAGCCTGTAGATCCCTACAGTAATTGTCACAATCTTACATATACCTGAACATTACGACAGAATTCAGACATATAATTGAGTCCCAAATATATCATATACCTGGCTTTTATAATCATTAAGTAGTTGTTCTCACAATTAGCTCATCTGGATAATTCAGAAGACAGGATGACTATTTTACATGTGGGTTCTATTCCCATACTATTAATTTATTTACTAATGTTTATAATATACATAATTCTGAACTTTGCAGATGTATAACTGTTTTACACCATATAACAGCATCATTTCACACATCCACTACAGTCATTTATTACTGATGCCTATAGTGCCTAGGCTGCTGCTGATTGCACATTTTGTAGTTATCCATTATACTATGGCAGTATCTCCTACACTAGCTGTACTATATGTCTGAATAGTAACTCATAAATAACCTCTTTACTTCATTCCTCCTAATAAAAGTGAACATTCTTGCCACAGTTCCGTTTATTTAAACCAAGAGGAATTCCTGCCTGACTGATTTCACATATGTTTACAATTACATGTTGATAGCTATTTCTTTAGCTTATAATGGCCAATAAGTGTCAGATGTTTCTGCATTCATCTGTTATCCACAAGAATACAGATAAATGCATGCAGTACCTGTCTGTGAAGAAGAAACATGTGCTGTCTGTTAGCTAGGCCTATGAAGAAACCAACCAGCATGCCTATATTTTGGCATGCTGTGGGCTCAAATCCTCATGGGGAAACATCAATATATTGTTTTCTTGCTTTATTTCACACATTATTGAATATTCTTCTCTACATAACTGCTATTGAAATTAATGTTTATTTTGCATGTTTATGAATAACTTGGCTATTCATCAAATTTATATAAATATATTCATAATCTGTAATGTTCTGTTAGCATTATTTAGTATACTTATATGTAAAGTTTGCAACACATTGTTATATGTCTGACACAGTTTTGTCAATATTGTATTATTTTCAAAAGTGCTATTGAGTGTTCTGTCATTCATCCTTACATTCACTTCATCTACCACCTCGTCCTTATCTTTTGAGGGAGTCAGATGGTCAGACATACAACTGAAATGCAGATCTGGGAGATACAGCAATGTATGCATTTGATTTGCGATGTGCACTTTGTAAAACAATATCTTTAAATTTAGTCCTCCCACATACCTTAATGTGTCCCTGATGTACACCACCTTTTATGTTACTATTAACAGAAGCTATGTACTATACAGTATGACAGTGTCTCACTGTCCCACCATCTGAGGGATGAAGGTTGCTGGTTTTGACCACAATACTGACATGAAATCATTCTTCCTAATTATTTACCTACATGCTCAGTATGCGTTCCTTTTCTGAAATCCTAAGCCATGATCCATATTAGTAGCCTATCTCTGCACAGTCCAAGTTTTTTCACTGCATTCACAGCACACATTGTCAAACAAGATATTAGTGGTATCCTTCAAGGCCCCCGAGCCAGTGGAAACCACAACCCAAGCTGCGGAAGCCCTTACAAATGCCTTCTACGAACACCTCCAGGACTGCATGGATCAGGCAATCCCTAATAAAACCAAGACTCTTTCCACCAAGGGCAAACGTCCAGTCTGGTGGACCCCAGACATAAACAAACTTTACAATAAGAGGAGAAAGCTGTTACATGATAAAGCAAAATCCATAAAAGAGAAGACACCCTTGATCATTATTAGTAAAAAAATACGAGCACTCATAAAATCATCCAAGGCCAAATTTGAGAGAAAAATTGCAATAGATTCAAAAGACAATCATAAGGCCTTCTTCAGCTATGTTAGAAACCTGGGTGGAAACTCTCAGATATGCGCAGAATTAGTCCAAAATGATACAAAAATCACTGAAACCACAGACATTGCCAACATACTGGCAGACAGGTTCAGTGCAAACTTCACCCCCCTCTCCCCCCAAAAGGAGAGATAACTATCCCAGCAGAGTGTAGCCTCCCAGACATCTCTAATGCGCAGGTGAAAGCTGCTCTCTCTAAAGCTAAAAACACAGCATCAATGGGACTGGATGGTGTCCCTGGCTGTGTGCTACACGAACTCAACGAGGAACTAAACCCGCATATAAGGCAGCTGTTTAATCTTAGCCTTACCACAGGATATGTGCCCAAGGAGTGGCGTACGGCAACTGTGGTCCCACTCCACAAAGGCGGTACCTCTACGGACCCTGGAAATTACCGCCCCATAAGCTTAACAAGCCTGGTCTGCAAAGCTATGGAGAGGATCATAATGGAACTCATAAACAAAGACATAGGGGACTTGCAGACATTGGACCCGACCCAGTTTGGCTTTGTCAAGGGCAGATCATGCCTTTTGAACTTGGTCGACTTCTTCAAAACAGTCACCAAGGCCATTGATGAGGGAAAGGCAGTCCTTACAGCCTACCTTAACCTTGCAAAAGCTTTCAACACAATACCCCACTCGGGTATTATAGAGAAACTTACCAGCTTAAATGTAAACCCATATGTCACAAGATGGGTTGCAAACTGGCTAAAGGACAGAACCCACAGGGTTAGAGTTGCTGGCGCCATGTCAGACTCCAAGCCGGTCACAAGTGGGGTCCCACAGGGCTCAGTCCTTGGCCCCCTGTTGTTTGGCATCTACTTCTCAGAAGTACAGGCAAACATAGGAGGACTATGGCTGACAAAGTTTGCAGATGACTGCAAACTGGGCGCCATAGTGGAAAGTACATCGGACACAGATATCCTTCAGAGGGTCTCACGGAAACTGATAACTGGCGCCAGAGCCATGGCCTGAAGTTAAATGCCAAAAAATGTATAGTCATACCCTTCGGGAAAAACAAGGTAACCCCAAGCTACCATATAGGTGGCAATCCATTAAGCACAGAAGAGGTTATCAGGGACCTGGGGACCCAGGTTGACAGTGGCCTTTCTTTTGACACTCACATTGCTAAAGTGGTTAGAAAGACCTTCTACATTGCCCACCTGATCATGAAGGGATTCACATCCAGATCAAGTGAGGTCATTGTTCCCCTGTACGCTTCACTTATCAGACCAGTGATCGAGTACAATGCCCCATTCAGGATGTATCTCACCCGACACCTGCAGCAATTGGAGAGACCCCAAAAGTTCCTCACCAAAAGGATAAATGGACTCCAAAATCTGTCATATGCTGCCAGACTGAAGAAACTCCAGCTCTATTCAGTCGCATACTGCCTGCTCAGAGGTGACCTTTGCCTGATTTACAAGGCCATGTCCAACCCGGAATTAATGGACATGCTCCCCCTCAAAAAATCCAAATCTACCAGATCCACTAGAGCAAGCGACTTAAACTTTAGCACGGATATAAATAGGACATGCTGGAGGGATAGATTTGTCACCCAGAGACTCCCTATGCTGTGGAATAAAATCCCAGTCCATGTGAGGCAGAGCACCTCGCTGGCTCTGTTCAAGAGAAATCTTGACCGGTGGATGGGAGATCGTAGGTTTACCCCGGGAATCATCTCTGTGTCACTGCTGGACAGAGGCACAACAAACTAATGGGCACAGTATTTTTTAACATAAGGGGTGGCGTAAGCCACAAAACTTTGGGCTAGGCTTATAAATGCCTTAGGGCAGATAGCCTAGTATAAACCTATGAACCTATGAACCTAAGATGAATTAGCTAGGCAAGTAGGCATCAGGGTTAGACTGTGGATGTACGTTAGAGTTACATGTTTGAATCTCATGTCCTTCAATCTGTGTTCAATGTATTCAAAAATGTAAAAGCCTGTGTGTAACATTGCAAAATGAATATGGCAAACATCTGATGTTCTTCAGAAGTAAACTTCTTAGAACCTGATCGGACCAATGTACATCCCAGTTATTTGTGGACTACATCACTCATAGTTCTCTTTTCTTTTATCAGGCGATAGGACAGGACCTAAAATCATGCCCTGCCTGTGCATCGAGCGGATGCATAGGCTTGAGAAGCAATGGAGGGAGAGAGGTATGTTGCCTAATTTTTCTGTTTTGTTAAATAAAATGCATCTGCTCCTTGTTACAGGCCCATATTTTTTATATCACTATGTATATTGTTTAGAATGCCTGAATACCCATTATGCATCAGTAAGGTAAGTACAATAGTCATACTATAATTTTTCTTAAAATTCTGATTGAAATAGAAATATGTTGAAATATCTTTTAGTATTAAGCCATGTTTTCTAAAGATAGTTTTTGAAATGTAGGCCACAACCTAAAAGACAGTTAGGTTTGTGTATCAGTCGCACATATTTTGAAATAGATGTTTTATGTACAAGTCAGTAAGGTTTTGACTGCTGTTTTTAAAACATCTGTTGGTACACTTTTTTGTGTGGATGTGTTTTTTAGTGTTTAATCTCTTGTACATAGTCTGCCTAGTAACAGACTGAGATGGTGTCTGCTGTCTCAATGCTTACAGTGTCATTGGAAGACTATATAATGCCCTTCAGTTAAACATTAGTATTGCATCTGCTTACTATACCTTGGGTGTTTGTCTTACAAGATACTTATATCTTGTGTTTGTGGCTGCTTATGCTGATAGGCATTTCTTTCCCACATTTCATTATCTGCAGGCATTGTCAGGATGTTTGCATTTTGCAGGCTACTGATTACTACTAATTGTAGGAAGGTCATGTATACAGTTGTGGGCAGACAATACCGTTTGTACAATATATACTAGATTTTCATGTGTCACAGGCCATGACTGTTTACGAATGAAATGAACATTATAACTATTTGTTTCTATTGTATTCCTTATATTGATTTGTGCTTGGATGTTTATGATGTGGCTTGCCTAATTTCCACAATATTGTCATCTCACTTTGTCTTCATTTTAACAATATTACTTAGTGGCTGTTCATATGACCCATTTCATCCAGAGAGTACAATTTACATCACACACACATATAACTGCTCAGGGGACACGTGTAAGGGAAAAACAATGGAAATAATGACATGCTGTCAGACACTCAGCTGGACAGTTTACTGTAACAGACAACAGTATTAAACAGTACAGGTCTCAATAATATTGTTATCTTGAGTTTACAATATTTTATTTTGTCAGATTTCAATTATGGTAATGTGACATGAAGCAGTGTGGGTATGATTTCATTCAAATGTCAGGATATGTTACATTTGCTTACTTTGCGTATGTTTTCCATTCTTCATGCTTCATGCTGGTCAATAAGAAAATGTTTAGGTGATGTCATGATTTCCACTTGTAAGCTGAGTTATGCATGCCATTGCATGGCCTTGATTGAACTGCTCACATTGGTGATGCATGCATTCTCCCTGGCATGTGCTGTTATTGGTCATGTCCATAACTATAGATAAAGTGACACAGAGAATGTGTTATGTGCATTAGAGCCATTCACTAGAACAATTGTGTAGATAATTATGCTACTTGCTAATGTTTGCACCATTTCAAATTGAACTGTGTTTTAAATAAGGACTTTGATGTATGCTGCCACACCTTCAGTCTCATATTTGTATTTGTAGAACTCATAAGTGCATGGGATGCTAATTAATGTACGTTAGACTTCAGATGTGCACATTAGTTTCATTTTAATGTCACCTATGATCTTCATGGAAATATGCAGCACAATAGACATTTGCTTTTTATTGTTATAGTTTTGACTACTGACGCATCTCATATGGTGGTACAGTGGACTATGGTCATAACATATTTTAACATTTCATGAGGACTATTTTCTGCCTGATCATTGTGTCACAGAGGGTATGTTATGCTGACATGTAGTATCAGGTATGCATATGCAATTTCTGTCATGTTTTGCAATTCATCTTGGCAGAGCATGGGACCAGTTGATGATCACCAATCAACCATAGACAATGAGTGCATGCCAGGCCACTACCAGAGTCCTCAGATGATGATAATGAAGAAGCTGGACCTACATCTGCACAAGCCATCATATTTGTTACACCACAGAGGAGATGATGCCAAGAAACAACAGAGAAAAAATTACTGGGAGGAGAACCAGGAGGTTGTGACTAATGTGTTTCAAACACAGATGAGAGACATGATGGGGAATGTTTTCTAGGATCTGGCACAGGCTATGCATGACTCACTCAGGAAAATAGCCTGGAAGATCATTCATGAGGCTCATCCCAATCAGGCCAATCACTAAGGTCCGTAAGTATTATCTGTGTGCTCATATTGTGTTATGCTTCCAATATGCTGATTTCCATATAACTGATTGGACTGTATATGCACTATTTTGCACACATACCATGTAGCTGCCTTGCTTACGTGTTCCATGTGCATGCAAACCATGTAGATATCATGTGACATTTCATTATATTTCAGTGTGTGCATGACATTCATTAACATATCACACTTTCCTCCCACATTCAGCTGTCCATGCATTTTGGGAGTTAACCTAGGGCTGCAAGATTTACCCTGCAAACATGTGTTAGTCTGCTGGAAACCCACAGAAAGCACATGTTGTCCATAGACCAGCACTACCGCTGTGGTATGGTTCAGATTTGTGTATTGCCATATTCATTTTATTTATTTATTTTACATTTTTTTACTGGGAAAATCCGACTGAACAAAAAGTCCATTTTCAGTGGAAGCCCGGGGAGAAAATCTCTACAAAATACAATAACAGTGAAATAGTACATAACTAATGGAGGTAGATCTATCGATACAGAACAAGGCTTATTAAAGTGAATTAGCAAATGTAACAGAATTTCATGTCTTAATACAAAAACAGAGAAATAGTACCTATATTACAGAGTTATTTGTCTTGGTATATGCGATAGATGTACAAGCAGCAAGGAAAAAAATCATGTATGTGTAACAGAAGGACATGTTATTTACCATGTGTTTTGGATGTCAGTTGTCATGCTGTCCCACTGGCATGATGTAGTCTTGTGTGATGTGTGATGGCAGTGTTGGTGCAATGTGGAGTCATATACAGGTATGTCATACCTATGGGCAGTCCTTTTCTGACTGTTGCTATATACAATGTGGTAAGGATAATTTATTCAGTAACAGTGCATTATGTCAGGTTTGCACTATGTTACATTTCCACATTCATTCCTTATTCACATAAGTTCACATTATCTATCAATGTTCATAAGAATCCTGTATTATTTGTCACATTCATAAGAATCATGTAATGTTACTTTTCTTACACTTTAGTAGAGTTTCAAAGGCAAACTATTTCCACTGCTGCTGTAGTACTTAATTATATTATGTCTGCTAATTTTACAGGACTGTTGTATCTAGATTGTGTGGTTTCCATGCACTTGAGCAGTAAAACCAGCAGTTTTACAAGAGGATTTTCAGACTGCACTCTTGTGGCAAAAGTGTGCTGTAACAAACCTACCTGAGTTGGAGTCTGCTGACTGAAAGCCTATTGTGTGTTTATCCACAAACAAGTAAACCGCATTAAAAAAATAAAACTCAAACTTAAAATGTGACGTGAAACAAGCCAAACCATTTATTACAAAGAATTCAGTAAGCGCTTTCATCATGCAAGACTTTATCAAACTGACATATTCTCCTTTGCTCCAGTTATTTAAAAGATATTCAACCATCACATGACAAAAAGAAACCCCGGGATTCATGAAGTTCAGCGCAAGGACGGTTTTAGCCTTGCACCGAGTGTCCACCTTACAGATGGTGCAGCAGCACCATATGAATATTTATGAGGGCGCACTGCCGCACCCTTGACATGTACAGGAAATGTGTGTGAGTGCAGGGGGTGTGTTTAAGTGGTCTACAGAGGCTTAAACATGCCCCCACAGTTGCACAACGTACAGTGTTTACTATTAGAGCCCACCTCTAATAGTAAGCAATTAATTCAGTGTTCGTGGATAATGAAATGTATGCTAAGCATACAAGAGTCCACGACTGACAAACCGCTAGTGAAGATAGATGAAGTCCAGGGTGTAAAGTAAAAAATCCACAAATGAACAACTGGCAAAAATCCAAACTCGTTTATTCCACTCGATTACGTTAAACACTCCCAGTGTTTTTCGTCCCAGGAAATACCGGAACTTCTTCAGACAACAACTTCCTCTCATCACAGTGCTTATATACTAATGCTCTGACGTAATTAATTAGTTAAATTAAAATTAAAATTAAACAGTAGTAAATAATTAAACAGTATGTATCTATATCAAGTTACTTCTTTTCCAAATAAGGTTCAAAAAACAATATTATTGGATGCTGAACAGTAAAAAGCGTGCATCGCTAGATCTAGTTTTGAATAGTAAACAGAATGTGTTTGTACCAAATTAATTCTTTTACAACTGAAGTTCAAAAACATTGTTGTTAAGTGCTGAACAATAAGAAGCGAGCAATAATATGCATCGCTAAGTCTAGTTTTGAATAGTAAACAAGGAAATGTGTCCTTCTTCCGCTCCCAAAAACATATGTTGTCACATTGTTTTTCATACATACAAGTTTCAAGAATAAGTTTCAAAAGTAATTTTGTTCAATACTTAAAAAAATAATAAAGAAATACAAGTGTCACTGGATCTAATACTAGATAATAAACAAAGAAACATGTCCTTCTACCGCTCACAAAAACATTAACTACCACGTAGTTTTTCAAATTACAAGAACAGGTTTGTTCAGTACTTAACAAAAAGTAAACAGAAGTGGACCTCACTAAATCAAGTATCAAATTCTAAATATCAAAGATGTTTCTATCTTCCACTCGTAAAAACGGACCCCTGTAGGAAAAAATTCGTTGTAAGTGTAACAGGCTGCTATACTTTGCAGCGTGCTCCAAGCTCGCAGGGACCTGCAATAATCGTTGCCTGTCCCAAACGTTGCCCTGCAATACTTAGCCAAAGGTCCATCAACCACAAGTTGGAACCTAACTGTAAGGTATACTCAGTGGAGTTACAAATGGCGATAAGTACCAGTAATAGTGAGTTGTGGTACATGGTTAGCATTTAATGTGAGGTGCTACGCAAAACACGTTCGGATTTCCAAATGTAAAATAAATCCTAAAAGAACAAATAATAAATGTAAGTAATTATAGTTTGTAAATTCCACCCCCGCAGTTATAACAACACTCACTACGGGATGACCCCACAGTGTGTATTCTTAAAAGAATTAACTAAAAACCTCAACATTTTAAATTAATATATAGCAAACAATGATTGAATACTATATGTATTAAATGTTTAATTCATAGTCTAACACTTATTTGTTAGAAAATGGTACTAATATTAAAATGGTTTCAATGTGTTAAACCATGAAACTCATGTTGTGCCTAAAATAATTGAATTTTGTTGTTTATTTAGTTAATAAGCTACATTTTTAAACTGTATTTTTGATTGTGGGTCTGTGTTATTGATTACATGAAAGTTGGACCAATACTTTGTTCTAATATGTTAGGAACTTAAAGATCGTATTATGGCCCACTTATTAAGTTTGTTACATTTGTAATTAATTGTATTTAAATAAGTTAGATTTTATTTTATTTTAGTGATTTTACTGATTACGTAAATCTTAATTGTTACATGTTAACCTTTAAGCCCATCTATTTTTAGAGCCAGACCTTTAAAGTTTTGTATAAAACCATTCCATGTAACCGAAGTGTCTCTAATCTTAAGAGACAGTTAAAAATAGATAATACAAACGATTTGAAATAATATTAAAACTAATAATCAGAGTGGTGTGCGTTAAGGTCAAAATGACCTAACCTTATCTTAATAAGTTCTTAATTTTTAAAATACATGAAATAGAACAGCATTCATTCAGGCCTGGATAAGTGCAAGCCATTAGCCTTATTTGCCATTTCAATTCATTTCTCTCCAGGTCTAATTTCAATAAAATATCATTGACCAACCCTTGGTCATTAAAATTTTGCGTAATTTGATTTATTACCATGAATTTAAATTTGTGGTCTGGATGTTTTGTACAGTGCCTGGCTAGAGCGTTGTCATCCTTGTTTTTGGCAATTGCATAACAATGTTCATAAATCCTATCACGGAGTCGTCTATCGGTTTTGCCCACATAGAATGAAGGGCATTTTGTACATTGAGCCAGATAGACTACTCCTTTGGAATTGCAATTGCCGGATGTACTAACTTGAAAGGTTTCATCCCTGATGTTGAACCTTTCCGAAGTATCTATATAAGAACAATATTTACAATGTCCACATTTTGTCATACCTCTTTTAAGTATTTTGGTTTTAACTTTAGTTTCTGGCATAATGTTTCATCATGCACCTCAAAATTTCCAGACCATGGTTGTTGTATAAATTAGTCAAGTCATTGAAAAAATCAGACCCGAACACAAGGCCAGTGGGATAAGAAAAAAGCCTTAGGCCTTTCGGCACAATTTTCTCCTGCACACATCTATTTAAATAATTTAGTTCTAATTGTAACTTTTTAGCTTTAAAAAGTTTATTGTCAAAAGTTTTGAGTTTTTCAGTTAAATTACCAGTATTTGAACTGTTATCAAGGTGTTCAGTACCTGTGATTTGGTTATCCATGTTTAATTCTGTGTTCAACCACGACCTGATGTTAAAGTTGTTGTCTGTGCTTGTTGAACTCTGTTCCCTGAGTTCTGTAGGTTCCACAGGCTGTCGTTGTTCGTTTTGAAACATACCATGCCTTTGAGGAAGTTGTTGGTTACCACTGTTAGTATTAGTGGGTGATGTAGAGGCCCTCGAATGTCCGCTGGAGTTGGCGGTGGTCACACTGTCTACCTTCTCCGATAAGCGGTCGAGGCGTACGTTGATTAAGTTCAACAGTTGAGTCAGGTTTCCCTGCGATTGGTTCTGGTCCCCTTCATCTTCCATCACGTATCGGCAGTCAACTAAAACGACAGCAAGAAACTGGATTTGAACAAACTAGGAACCCACGACTGACAAACCGCTAGTGAAGATAGATGAAGTGCAGGGTGTAAAGTAAAAAATCCACAAATGAACAACTGGCAAAAATCCAAACTCGTTTATTCCACTCGATTACGTTAAACACTCCCAGTGTTTTTCGTCCCAGGAAATACCGGAACTTCTTCAGACAACAACTTCCTATCATCACAGTGCTTATATACTAATGCTCTGACGTAATTAATTAGTTAAATTAAAATTAAAATTAAACAGTAGTAAATAATTAAACAGTATGTATCTATATCAAGTTACTTCTTTTCCAAATAAGGTTCAAAAAACAATATTATTGGATGCTGAACAGTAAAAAGCGTGCATCGCTAGATCTAGTTTTGAATAGTAAACAGAATGTGTTTGTACCAAATTAATTCTTTTACAACTGAAGTTCAAAAACATTGTTGTTAAGTGCTGAACAATAAGAAGCGAGCAATAATATGCATCGCTAAGTCTAGTTTTGAATAGTAAACAAGGAAATGTGTCCTTCTTCCGCTCCCAAAAACATATGTTGTCACATTGTTTTTCATACATACAAGTTTCAAGAATAAGTTTCAAAAGTAATTTTGTTCAATACTTAAAAAATAATAAATAAATACAAGTGTCACTGGATCTAATACTAGATAATAAACAAAGAAACATGTCCTTCTACCGCTCCTTCTGCTCGCTTCTTATTGTTCAGCACTTAACAACAATGTTTTTGAACTTCAGTTGTAAAAGAATTAATTTGGTACAAACACATTCTGTTTACTATTCAAAACTAGATCTAGCGATGCACGCTTTTTACTGTTCAGCATCCAATAATATTGTTTTTTGAACCTTATTTGGAAAAGAAGTAACTTGATATAGATACATACTGTTTAATTATTTACTACTGTTTAATTTTAATTTTAATTTAACTAATTAATTACGTCAGAGCATTAGTATATAAGCACTGTGATGATAGGAAGTTGTTGTCTGAAGAAGTTCCGGTATTTCCTGGGACGAAAAACACTGGGAGTGTTTAACGTGTCGAGTGGAATAAGCGAGTTTGGATTTTTGCCAGTTGTTCATTTGTGGATTTTACTTTACACCCTGCACTTCATCTATCTTCACTAGCGGTTTGTCAGTCGTGGGTTCCTAGTTTGTTCAAATCCAGTTTCTTGCTGTCGTTTTAGTTGACTGCCGATACGTGATGGAAGATGAAGGGGACCAGAACCAATCGCAGGGAAACCTGACTCAACTGTTGAACTTAATCAACGTACGCCTCGACCGCTTATCGGAGAAGGTAGACAGTGTGACCACCGCCAACTCCAGCGGACATTCGAGGGCCTCTACATCACCCACTAATACTAACAGTGGTAACCAACAACTTCCTCAAAGGCATGGTATGTTCCAAAACGAACAGCGACAGCCTGTGGAATCTACAGAACTCAGGGAACGGAGTTCAACAAGCACAGATAATAACTTTAACATCAGGTCGTGGTTGAACACAGAATTAAACATGGACAACCAAACTACAGGTACTGAACACTTTAATAACAGTTTAAACACTGGAAATTTAACTGAAAAACTCAAAACTTTTGACAACAAACTTTTTAAAGCTAAAAAGTTACAATTAGAACTAAATTATTTAAATAGATGTGTGCAGGAGAAAATTGTGCCGAAAGGCCTAAGGCTTTTTTCTTATCCTACTGGCCTTGTGTACGGGTCTGACTTTTTCAATGACTTGACTAACTTATACAACAACCATGGTCTGGAAATTTTGAGGTGCATGATGAAACATTATGCCAGAAACTAAAGTTAAAACCAAAATACTTAAAAGAGGTATGACAAAATGTGGACATTGTAAATATTGTTCTTATATAGATACTTCGGAAAGGTTCAACATCAGGGATGAAACCTTTCAAGTTAGTACATCCGGCAATTGCAATTCCAAAGGAGTAGTCTATCTGGCTCAATGTACAAAATGCCCTTCATTCTATGTGGGCAAAACCGATAGACGACTTCGTGATAGGATTTATGAACATTGTTATGCAATTGCCAAAAACAAGGATGACAACGCTCTAGCCAGGCACTGTACAAAACATCCAGACCACAAATTTAAATTCATGGTAATAAATCAAATTATGCAAAATTTTAATGACCAAGGGTTGGTCAATGACATTTTATTGAAACCTGGAGAAATGAATTGAAATGGCAAATAAGGCTAATGGCTTGCACTTATCCAGGCCTGAATGAATGCTGTTCTATTTCATGTATTTTAAAATTAAGAACTTATTAAGATAAGGTTAGGTCATTTTGACAACGCACACCACTCTGATTATTAGTTTTAATTATTTCAAATGGTTGTATTATCTATTTTTAACTGTCTCTTAAGATTAGAGACACTTCGGTTACATGGAATGGTTTTATACAAAACTTTAAAGGTCTGGCTCTAAAAATAGACGGGCTTAAAGGTTAACATGTAACAATTAAGATTTACGTAATCAGTAAAATCACTAAAATAAAATAAAATCTAACTTATTTAAATACAATTAATTACAAATGTAACAAACTTAATAAGTGGGCCATAATACGATCTTTAAGTTCCTAACATATTAGAACAAAGTATTGATCCAACTTTCATGTAATCAATAACACAGACCCACAATCAAAAATACAGTTTAAAAATGTAGCTTATTAACTAAATAAACAACAAAATTCAATTATTTTAGGCACAACATGAGTTTCATGGTTTAACACATTGAAACCATTTTAATATTTGTACCATTTTCTAACAAATAAGTGTTAGACTATGAATTAAACATTTAATACATATAGTATTCAATCATTGTTTGCTATATATTAATTTAAAATGTTGAGGTTTTTAGTTAATTCTTTTAAGAATACACTGTGGGGTCATCCGTAGTGTGTTGTTATAACTGGGGTGGAATTTACAAACTATAATTACATTTATTATTTGTTCTTTAGGATTTATTTTACATTTGAAATCGGTGTTTTAAAGCACCTCACATTAAATGCTAACCATGTACCACAACTCACTATTACTGGTACTTATCGCCGTTCGTAACTCCGAGTATACCTTACAGTTAGGTTCCAACTGTGGTTGATGGACCTGGCTGGTATTGCGGGGCAACGCTTGGGACAGGCAACATTGCAGGTCCCTCATGGCAGGCTGCAAAGTATAGCAGCCTGTTACACTTACAATTTTTCCTAGGTCCGTTTTACAGTGGAAGATAGAAACATCTTTGATATTTAGAATTTGATACTTGATTTAGTGAGGTCCACTCTGTTTACTTTTTGTTACTGAACAAACCTGTTCTTGTAATTTGAAAAACTACGTGGTAGTTAATGTTTTTGTGAGCGGTAGAAGGACATGTTTCTTTGTTTATTATCTAGTATTAGATCCAGTGACACTTGTATTTCTTTATTATTTTTTTAAGTATTGAACAAAATTACTTTGAAACTTATTCTTGAAACTTTATGTATGAAAACAATGTGACAACATATGTGTTTTGAGCGAAGAAGGACACATTTTGTTTACTATTCAAAACTAGACTTAGCGATGCGTTATTGCTCGCTCTTATTGTTCAGCACTTAACAACAATGTTTTTGAACTTCAGTTGTAAAGAATTAATTTGGTACAAACACATTCTGTTTACTATTCAAAACTAGATCTGGCGATGCACGCTTTACTGTTAATCATCAATAATATTGTTTTTGAACCTTATTTGGAAAAAGTAACTTGATATAGATACATACTGTTTAATTATTTACTACTGTTTAATTTTAATTTTAATTTAACTAATTAATTATGTCAGAGCATTAGTATATAAGCACTGTGATGATAGGAAGTTGTTGTCTGAAGAAGTTCCGGTATTTCCTGGGACGAAAAACACTGGAGTGTTTAACTAATCAGTGGAATAAACAGTTTGATTTTTGCCAGTTGTTCATTGTGATTTTACTTTACACCCTGCACTTCATCTATCTTCACTAGCGGTTTGTCAGTCGTGGGTTCCTAGTTTGTTCAAATCAAGCATACAAGAGTGTCCAAGAACACTGAAATAAAATCAAAGTAGTAAACACACAAGCACGTAGTAGAATGTTGAGCCCTGTCCCTAGAACTATCACAATTAGATTGTCTATGTCCCTATTTTTCATTTGTATTGCTTTGTTATTGAAAGTGTAAGCAAATCACAGCGTGTCTGTGCATTGTTGGCCTCTGCTTAATGTAGCTTGCACATCAAAATCATCCAAATAGAAAATAACATGTGGAATCAACGTTAATGTCAATAGTGTAGTGGTTACAGCATTCGCCTAGCAAACAGGCATGCGCGGTCCGAGTCCCACTATAGCACATATCATTTTCCATGTGGAATGTGTATATGAACATATTTATACATCCTTTTGCTGTATAACCTACATAATAACATGTAAATGTGAACTGGAGTACTGCATGAAATGTTTAATGTCATTCAAAGTGGGGATTTGGAGCATCCAGGAGTCCATATTCATGGTATGGCTCCTGGTAAAGCACCATGACAGGAGACTACTGCGGGGCCAGTACCAGGGCTCACAGTACAAAATGGAGCCTGGGACAGTCTGTGACCTCACTAGTGCCACAGGTATCCCCGGACTGGTGAGCAGGTCAGGCCCCACCATGCAGACCTGAAGTGGGGGGGATGTCCTGGAAAGTGGATCCAGGAAGCAAGGCAGATGCAGAATGCCCCAGAACTGAGTAAGTACCCCCCAAGAAATAATTGCCTAGCTTGTGTATACTATGGAAGGTATGGTAAATATCACTGTATTCTCTGACAGCTGCAGATGAGTGTGCTGAACCAGCAGCCTATGATGCTAGGCTGCAAAGGATGCGGGAGGCAGGTTAGTAATAGCCTGCATGTACTGTCATAACAAATAAATGTAAGACCCTCAGAAAGTTTTCCCATAAAAGAATTGTGTAATATCCCAAATAAAGTGTAACCCTGCATTGCTTCTGTTTACTCTGCAGTATATTTGTTGTACTGTTGCAGTTATTAAATAGTACTTTGTAGTAAGCAGTGTTACACACTGTGGTATGCAGATAAAATGTGTATGAAGTGCTGTATAACAATGTTGGAAGTGCTAACAGGTCAGTCATATTAGACTAAATACATTTCAAAGCCTCACAACAATTGCCTGATAGCATAGTATACAGTGATCTTAACAGTAATGTTTTGTCACACACAGCAGGGCTTTGGATCCCAGGAGCACCAGTAAGTTGTATGCATAATCATTACACACAACTGCACATAGTTTGTTAGAATGTTCAGAGAAAAAGTTGTATGCATATATACACTTAACTGTACAGAGTTTGCTAGAATGCTCAAATAGAAAGTGGTATGCATATTCATACCCCTCAACTGTTCCAATCTGCCATGTATTTCCTGATAAATGGCCCACATCACCTGCCTTTTGCCCTGTTCCCCTGACAAATTAGTGTGATGATCCAAGAAATGTAGGCAGCTGTTAATGATTTTGATAGTCAATTACATAGAAAAATGTACATAAAACATCCGTTTAAATGTACATAGTCAGAGAATGTACATGCAAACATACCTGTCATCCCAGCATCTCACGCAAAGTGTATGACAGCAGTCTCAAAACATGTTGCATTAACACCTGCATCTTGTCAACCCTGCTAAGACACAGGTCCATACATATTCTACAAACATACCATTGTACAATATAACACCATTGGGTAGTGTAATAATACATGTAAGGACAGACCACTGCAGTGACTATGAATGTTGTGAAACTACAAGGATTTATTAGTTGTTAATTGAACTCTCTCTCCCCCACCCCTACCATATGTGCAAAAATAAATTTACACAACTCATTTGGTATGTCTACACTCCTAACCTTTTTTGGGACATATGTCCTTTTGGGTTTATAAATATTCACATCTGTTTCTATGCATGTGCCATGTTAAAATCCCCATATTGGTGTCCTGTTGCCATCAATGAAACCTGCATGTTGTGTAATGGCCACTGTTTACCCATATATGCATGTGTTCTGCCCTCTGCAACTATTTTATATCTGGTGCCCTGGGTAAGGGGAAAACCTATGCATGCTGTTATAACTAATCATGAATGCTGTTGACTATTACTAACCCATATCTGCCTTAAACATGCTACAACAAATTTTGGGAAGGGGTCCCAGGGGCCCACCTGTCCCACCTCAGGGATGGCCCCGGCACCAGCACATTCCCAGCCTGGGACCTCCCCATTGGCCCCGCACCACCTTTGGGTGGAAAGGGGAAAGGGGGCCCCCCGGGCAGGAGTGGACAGGAACCTGTCACCCATGGTAGGCCGTGGTGCATGGGGGCTCGACAGGGGGATTCAAGACTCATGCCAGCTTGAGGAAACCAAAGAGGGTGAGCCTGCCCCCCAAAACCCCCCAGCCACCTTCTGGGCTGTGAAGGTGCAGTGGTGACTGCCCATGGGTGGGGACCTCAGTCCCACTGTATCCATTTGTGGGCTCATGGCTTCCAAACACCCCCCCATCCAAGGTGCCCCCCATGTGTCATATACCCCTGTACTCTTGTTTGTCTTGTCTGTCATCCTACCCAACCTATCCTCTGAAAACCACTCTCCTTCCCCAACATCCCACTCTACCTAAACATAAAAGAAAAAAAAGGGGAATCTGTTCCCAAAAAACACCCCATACATAGCTGTCCATTTCCCCATGTCCACTGGACACATGTAAACATTTCTAATTGGCATCACAAATACTATTGTTGTCCTCACCCCCCTCTCCGGGTTTTGAGTGTCCAAATGTAAACCCAAAATTTATTGCATATGCACAGCCGTTGCTGTAGAAGAAATGGATAGCTATGGACCTTCCCTACACCCTTCCTGCACATCCCTAGCTACCTTGCCTACTGTCTTTCCCTCTTTGTGCCCATTTTTCACCACTTTCCTATCACCCCTTTTTTCTTTTCTTTTAAAGAAATTAGCACGGGGGTAAGTGGGAGTAAGCACTTTTAAGCAGCAGTGAGCAGGTTTCAGCCTGTTTAAGCATGGGTAAGCACTGCCTACACAGGTTAAGCAATCAAGAAGGTAACTGAATGTAAGGAACTGTAACCAAAAGTAACCACTGCTTACTATCGTGCAAACCTGTGCACACCCCCTCACAACTGCTTAAAAGTGCCTTAATCACTCTGTATCCAATGGCCCTTGTTCTGCCCAGCAACAAAATAAATGGCCCGTGCAAGGCTCAAAACCAGGACCCTGCACACCACAGCCAATGTGATTTACCACTAAGCCATGGCAGATATACAAACATCAGATGTTATCACAAACATATCATCCAGCACACTCATTCAACAGTATAGGAAATGTATTTCATTATGTAGATGTATATGTGTGTGTTTATGTCCATATATATATATATATATATATATATATATATATATATATATATATATATATATATATATACACATACACACATACATAGATATAGATATATCAAGAACATATCATGTGACAACAAAGCATTAAAAAAGAATGAAAAGGGAAACAACAGCAACTCCTGTATTATGTAGTGGTGTTGTCCTATGTAATATCAAGACTCCCTCAGACAGACATGTGTCATTATTACATGCAAACATTGTCCAAATACATTACTTTGAGCATTTTATTTACATTAACAAAACAGTTCCTGTCCAATCATTATGTGAGAACAGAACTCTCTCAAGGTGCTGTGTGCAACATCATCATTAAAAAGTTAAATGAGGTAACCACAGAGGGACCGGTAGTGTTGTGTGTACAATGGGGTCGTCTGCATCATGTGTACCTGGAACCTTTATGAGTCATGTGCATACCCGGATCATGCGCCTGAGAGAGGGGTGAGGACAACAGTAGTATGTTGTGATGAAAATTAAAAAGGTCACATGTGTACAGTGGACACGTGTGTGAAATGGACATCTATGTATGGGGAAAAAGTTGTTCTGGGAACAGATTGGCCTTTTGTTTCCATTTTTGTAAGGTGAGAATGGGATGTTGGGGAAGTAGCATAGGGATGCTCGTGGAGGATAGGTTGGGTAGTATGACAGACAAGACAGCATTCAGGGCTGGTATATGACACATGTGGGGGGGTACACCTTGGACAGGGAGGGGTGTTTGGCAGTCACAAGCCCATGAACCCCAAAATGGAAACAGTGGGATGGAGGTCCCCACCCATGGGCAGCCACCACTGCACCTTCACAGCAGCAAAGGTGGCTGTGTTAGGGGCTGTCTAGGAGAGCAGAGCTCACCCACTAAATGTGCCAGTCTGCCCTCGAGCTGGCATAGCTGGCCTTGAAACCCCGCAGCCCCTATACCCGCGGACTGGACAGCCGATGGCTGACAGGTTCCTGTCTGGACCTGCTCCCAGGGGGGTAAGCCACATCCTCAGTGGCAGTTCCACCAGAAGGTGGTGCAGAGCCAACAGAGGTGGAGGTCCAAGGCTGGTTTCC
>NC_056744.1:1637462644-1637565144 GCF_019279795.1 Protopterus annectens | reverse complement strand
GCTGAGTGAATGGTTTTATCAGAATGCTTGCTTTTATTGTATTATAAGTGGTGGTTATGTAGTGTGTGTGGTGTATTTGCGACTGCATGACATTTTATTTTATTAGTATTCGAGGTGAGGGACTGAGGACTGTAATAAAGGAAATGGTTAGTTTTGTGCGATTAGGTGTAATTGTTAGGTGTTTTTGGTGTTAGGGTTATGTTTATTTGGTGTCGCCGCAGCATGATATTTTCGTGACCGGACTTCTTCCGTTATTTGTTGTACGATTTACTATGTGCACGCTGGTTGGATTAGCCAATCAGCGTGCACGTTTATCGGCTTTTGCGAACATCGCATGGTATAATATATATTATTGCATACGTTTATATGTACCTCCATAGATGTGTAGATGTTTTTAACCTATCTATATATCTACATACATTTATATCTTTATATATCGACATCTCTCTCTCCCTCTCTCTCTATATATATATATCTATATATATATATATATATATATATATATATATATATATATATACATACATCTCTATATATATATATATATATATATATATATATATATATATATATCATGCACCTTTCATTGGGTACATGGCGGTTTGTCGTATTTCCACACAATCCTCCCTTTTGTGTTTTAACCTGTCTGAATACAGAGCTGGCATAGGTCCATCACAGGTAGCTTACTAGTAGGTTACTCTGAGGATGGTGTACATGTTTGTGGGTTCTAATCCTGGAAGTGGTTATTATTTTACTTCTCAGAGCAGGCACTGGTAGTGTGATTAACGCACATTTAAGCAGTTGTAAGCAAGTTTGCCCATGGTCTGCTTGACGGTAAGCAAAGGTTACACCTGTGAAGCGCTTATCCATTTAACCATGTTTAAGTACCGCTTACCATTGTGCAAACCCGCACAAAACCGCTTACAACTGCTTAAAACCTTAATCAACCTGCATCCAACAGCCCTTATTCTGGCCCTCAAAATAAAGTAACAGCCCTTGAACCCGGGACCAAGAACACCACAGTCACTGACTTTACCACTAAGGCATCTGAGATATGTACAAATGTAATGGTGTTTAGAATATACAGTTTACTACAGGCATTCCTCACTACTGAAAACAAATGTGACAGTCAGTTGGTGTACATATGTATGGTACTTGTTAATGTTCATATGTTTGTGGAATTAAATGTTGAAATGTGACCTGACAGGGTGTATTATTGATGAGAATGGTTCTTGTTTTGTGTCCTTTTTTATTGCCCCTATACTCCATGTATACCCCTCCAGTTCACTTATTGAACATCCAACCCAAGCTCTCCTTGATGCATGATTTCATTACCCATCATTCCTCTCCCACCCCAATCTCCACATACACAACAAACATCCCTCCTATGGTGAATTATATTAATATTAATAGTTATAATACCAGAGATGCATGTGTTGTGTACAATTCCTTTGGATTGCTTCTGTGTCATGAAGTGTGTTCCTAGATGTTTATATATATATATGGCTTTATATCTATGTGCAGACATTACTGACATGCGCATATGGATCTACCTGAGTAGATCAAAATGTCAGAACAGCGACAAATCGTCAGAAGATCGACAAGGCAGAAGACCGACGGAGGAAGACACTGACGCTGAGAACACTGAGATGGGGAAAGGATGTGTAAGTATGCGGTAGTGATGGCTGTTGGGGTGCGAGTAAGGTAAGTGTGCGATGTTGGCGGTCTGTAGGGGTAAGGGTGGGATGAGTGAGTTAGGGTTAGCGCGCGGGTTAGGTAAGGGTGCGAGTAAGGTAAGTGTGCGATGTTGGCGGTCTGTAGGGGTAGGGGTGGGATAAGTGAGTTAGGGTTAGGGTGCGGGTTAGGTAAGGTGCAGTAGTGATATATTTTGGGTTAGGGGCGGGTTAAGTGAGTTAGGGTTAGGGCGCGGGTTAGGTGAGTGTGCGATAGTGACGGACCTTAGGGTTAGGGTTTCGGTTAGGGTTGTAGATAGTTGTGTATGTAAGGGTTAGTGTTGGTTTGTAAGGATTTTGGTGTGCTTGTGTTGCGTGTGTGGGTTTTGGATAGGGGATTTGTTTTGTTTGTTGTTGTGATGTGTTGAGTGTATGTGGTGTCGTGTTTGTGAACTGTCGATTATGTGGTGTCGGTGAAGTGCGTGTCGGTGTTATGAAGTTTCGATCTAGTCAGGTAGATCCGCGCATATATATATATATATATATATATATATATATATATTTAGTATTAATTTTTAACAGTTATACATATGTAGACTTGTATATGTTGATTCACAAACTACAGTACATTACAATGTACTGTACATATGTACACAAAGTGACTGTCCCATTTGTGGTCAGTACTGTGGAATGCCTATATTAAAAGGCGTAGTCTAAAGACCATGAAACATGTATATAGCTCAGATGGCTTAGTGGTAAGTTCCATGACTATGGTGTGCATGGTCCGGGGTTCACAACCTGCGCTATTTTAAAAATGTTTTTTACTCCAGAATAAGGCTCATTTAAGCATTTGTAAGCATGTTTAAAAGTGTTTGTGCGACATTAAAACAGCAGTTAAACACGGTTAAACAAAATGTAAAAATGTATAACCTGTGCGCGCAAACACGGCCACATCTGCTAACTACTCAGGCTATATACATTTCAGTGAAGTAACATCTCACTATGTGCTTACATAACATTACAATCTCTGTTGACTTTACTCTCCGGCAAACATAGGTTTATATGGGTGTTTCAAATGTTTATTATACTGAGGAATACTACCTAAATATGCAAGCTGTGGTTAAGGTACACTTTTTAACATGAAAAACATCTCGGACTTTAGCGGGATTTGAACCACAAATGCACAAATACTATGCAAATGCTGTAACCATTACACTACTGACATTAACACTGCTTCTGCCTATTTCCGATTTAAATGATTTTTATGTGTAAGCTGGGCTAAGCAAAGGGAGGAGGCGTCCAAACAAATGTGTTTTGTGTAACAAATGAAATGAGACTATAGATTAAATTCCTAACTACATTAGGCATAGCCCCTCACTGACACACTTCAAGGGAAACCTTGATGTGTGAATGGGTAACAGAATATACACCCCTGGGATCATGTGTCCCAGAACCATACATCCAGGGGGAGGGGGAGCCCCTCCAGTTTTATAGCTGCAAGACCTGTTGGGGAAATTGAATGGTGTTTTTCACGTTAACATGCCCTTTTTAGATCACTAAGTGCCCCTATCACCCTCCGCCACCCCAGTCTTCAACAGCTTCCAGCAACTCTGCCTGGAATCACTTCATTGGCTATGCTTGACAGAGGCTCAGTTACTTCATCAATGGTGCAGAGAAAGCCAACACACTGTAGCTATGCTTCTAAATGCCCTTGGGCAGATAGCCTACTCCCTATCTGTGAACCTCTAAAGTGCAGGCCATCACAGAAATAATATGTGAATAAACAAAGCTTTCAGATCACAATATACAGTGAAAGATCATCATGTAATCAGAAAACAGTTAAGTACAGCAAGAACATACAGAACACTGATACTTAATCTCTCCAAAATCCTATCTTGGAAGCTAGAAGACTTGTATCAGTTTAAGGCTTTCTATTGCTTACCAGAAGGTTACCTACAGGAAAGATGAGAAACAAGCACAGATGGGAAACATGCATGCAACAATACGATACCGGCTTGCATGTGTCAGCCTTAGGCTTTTGAATACTGGCCAAGGCTATTTGCACCCCAATGGTGCCTTTTTTAGGCAATCTCACAGGTGAATCCCACCTCTGTAAACAGCACAATAGCAAAATCAATGAGGGTTATGCTACTCAACACCAGGAGTTGTAATCACAAAATGCAAGCACTCACAGCACTCCTCAGTATGGACAGCGTCAACATCTGTGCAGTAACTGAAACCTGTTTTAAGGCTCCTGAGAGCACACCAGAACTACCGGACTACAACCCATACCACACATTTCGGCCACAGAACGTGGACTGACACAGACATGGAGGGGTCTATCAATATTCATCAGGGATACCTACACCTCCAGGCTAGTGGGGCAGCATGATACCTCTGAGATCATCCATGTGCAGCTAACATCAGCCACAACTGCAATGCAAACTGTGGCCTGCTACAGATAACCCTCCATGACCCAGGACCACCACTCCACCTACCTGGAGACAGTGGAAAACATGACAGTCCTACCGAACACCCTGGTATTGATAGATTTCAACTACCCTACCATTAACCGGGAAACCTACTCGAGTACTCACTTCCAGGCCCAGCACTTCCTGGAATTTATCACCTCAAATGCCCTGTATCAGATGGTAAACTCCCTAACCAGAGGTGGACACATACTAGAAGTGGTAATCACCAACATGGGCGACAGGTGCACCACACCAGAGGTAAACCGGTCACTGGTTAGATCTGACCATGGACTATTCACTGATGATTTCCACACCCAACCATCTCCCTCACCCAAGGTAACCACAGTGAAAACCTTTCCTGCAGCTAACTTCACACTACTAAAGACAGAGGTAGGAGGTTTCACAGCCCCCATGGTAAGGGAAAACACTGCTCAAGATACAGAAAGATTTACAAATGCAGTCTATAAGCACCTACAAGGATGTATGGATCATGCCATCACTGGAAAACCAAGACTCGCTCCTCCAAGACAAGGACACCAGTCTGGTGGACCCCTGCAATAAACAGGCTATACAACAGAAGTAGGACAGTAGTCCAGGAAAACAGCAAATCCCAAGAAGGGCAGACATCCGTGACCAGTATTAGTAAGAAACTTAGGTCCCTCATGAAATCATCCAAGGCTAACTTCAACAGGAAAATAGGCAAGGATTCGAAAGATAACCACAATGCCTTCTTTGGCTATGTCAAGGATCTAAGTGGTAGCACACACATTTGCACTGTGCCGGTGCAATATAGCACAAAATATACTGAACCTACTAATATCATCAATATCCTTGCACATACATTCAGTGCACACTTCACCCCCTAAAGAGCCCACGACAATACCTATACAGTACAGTATCCCAGACATCAGAGACACACAGGTGGAAATAGCCCTTTCAAATGGTAAAACACAGCATCAATAGAGGCAGATGGTGTCCCAGACTGTGTTTTCCAAACACTACAAGATGAACTAACCCCCCACCTAATTAAGCTTTTCAACGTCAGCCTCTACACAGGCTACATGCCCATACAATGGCTCATAGCAACGGTTATTCCACTCCACCAAGGTGGAAACACAACTGACCATGGTAACTACCACCCCATAAACCTGACTAGCCTGGTCTGCAAAGCTATGGAGTGTATCCTCATGGCACTCATTAAGAAAGACATTGGCAACCTCCAAACACTTGACCCAACCCAGGTCAGCTTGGTTGAGTGCAGATCATGCCTACTGAACCTGTTTGACACCTTACAGACAGTCACCAAGGCGTTAGATGAGGGGAGAGGTGGTTCACACATACTACCTGGACCTCGCCAAGGCTTTTGACACCATTCCCCACTCAGGTATTATTGATAAACTCATCAGCCTGTACATGAACCCATACATCACAGGATGGGTTGCCAACAGGCTTACACATAGAACCCACATGGTAAGACTAGCAGCCTCCAGGTCCAACTCTTAACCAGTCACAACTGGCATCCCATAGGACTCAGTCCTGGGACCCCTACTGTTTGGTATATACTTCTGAGAGGTACAGGCAAACACAGGTGGACTATGGCAGGCCATGTTTGGCAATGACTGCAAACTGGGAGCCATAATTGACAGTCCAGCTGACATAGACATCCTTCAAAGGGCTTCACAGAGACTGACACAGGGTGTCAAAGTCATGACCTGAAGCTAATTGCCACAAACTGCATGGTCATTCCATTTGGGAAAAACTAAACACCCACATTAGCACATAAGTGGCAGCCACCTTAATACATACAAGGTAATAGGGGATCTGGGGACTAAAGTAGATAGTGATCTCTCCTTTAACAATCATATCTCCAAAGTAGCTAGGACATCCTTCTATGAAGGCCATCTGATTACTAAAGGGTTCGCATCTAGACATGCTGAGGTTATAGTGCCCCTTTACTCATCACTCATCAGTCTCATCATAGAGTATGATAACCCATTTGGGATGTACCTCAGATGACACTTTGACAGCTGGAAGGTCCACAAACATACCTTGCCAAGAGGATTACTGGCCTCAAACATATGTCCTATGCAGCCAGACTGAATAAACCCCTGCTTTACTCAGTGGCATCTCATTTACTCAGAGATGATCTCTGCTGGCCAACAAAGCCATGTCCAAATCAGGCTTAATGGATATGCTCCACCTATGGGAATCCATGTCACAGTGAGCCACACCCTGTAATGAGCTAAACCTTGCCACAACAATAACTAGAACATGCTGGAGGGACAGATTCCTGTCACAGAAACTCCCCATGCTTTGAAACAACATCCCTAATTACATTATACAGAGCCCCTCACTAACACTCTTCAAGGGAAACCTTGAAGAGTGGATGGGTAACAGTAGATACACCCCAGGGATCCTGCCATTGGCTCTGCTCCATAGAGGGACAGTTAATTAATCAGTGGGGTGGCAAAAGCTGACACATTTTGGCTAGGCTTATGAATGCCCTTGGGCAGTTAGCCAAGTACCTACCTATGAACCTATGAACCTATGCATACAGTATCAGCACATGCTGATAGCTTAATTTACTGTTCAGTTGTTGACTTACCTTGTGCCAATAGCAATTGTGTGTGCAATAGTTGAGGGCTGCCTATGTTGGATGCACATAGTAGACTGCCTATACATGATAATTTACAGGTAGTCTTGTATGTGTGCCATCCATTTTTACTGTGTGTGCAGGTGGAGAAAGGTGTCAGTCCCTAGGTACCTACACTGTCAGTGTGTGTGCTATACATTCCCTCCTTGCCAAGGCATGGGCATGCTGGACACACCTCTGTCTTCCCACTGGGGCTGGCTCAGGATGTTCATGGTCTGAGTACCTCTGTGCCTGTGGAGCCCTTGGCAATGGTGGTTGGCTGTGAGGGCCTTCACCATTCTGTCCCTGCAGCAGCTGTTTCCGCAGGATTATATTGTGTAGCATGGCACATACTATGAAGATGTGGGCACATATGCCTGGAGAGTACTGCAAGGCTCCACCAGATATGTCCAAGCAATGGAACCGTGATTTAAGCATCCCAAACACATGCTCTATGAGGATTCTTGTTTGTGTGTGCCTCATTATGGCATTCTTGCATGAGTGTGTGTGCATTTCTGATGGGAGTCATCATCCACAGTTCCAGTGCATAGCCAGCATCCCCCAGCATGTGGCCATTTGGGATGTCCCCCCTGGCAAATACCTGATACAGCTGTGAGGCATGCCAGATGTGGGAGCCGTGATAGCTTCCAAGACTGCCAGCGCACACACATCCATGATAATGCCCAGGGCATTGCATACAACCTAGCAGTTGATGGAGGGGTATCCCTTGTGGTTTATGTAGTGCTTACCCTGCTCACCGGGTGGTGGCTTGATGTGTATGTGCGTGAAGTCTATTGCACCCAGTACCTCTGGGTTTTCTGCCACATGGTGAAAGAGACTCATATTGCTGGCCATCTCCTTCTGCATTCGGGGGAAGTATATGTGCTCATTGGCATGTCATAACATGGCATCCAGGAAATGGTGAAGTACCCTGGATGCTGATGCCTGTGAGATCCCCATAATATCCCCAGATGGCCTTTGAAAAGTATCTGTGGCTAGTATTCTCAGGCTTACACATACCTTCGTATCCACTGGGATGTGTTCCCGTCTGTTTGTTCTGGCTCTAAGGCATGGCCGGCACAGCTCCACAAGTTGCTGCAGGGTATCCCTGTCCACCCTGTAATGCTCTACTATCTCCAGATCATGTAACCCCTGGTAGGTTACCCTGGGTCTGAACACTCTTCTCCTCCTCTGGTGCCTGCGGTAGTTGTCAGCATCATCCTCCACACCACCTTCAGTCTCCAGCACATGCTGGTGGAGCAAAGCTATGGCAGCCCCTAACATGTACATATTAAAAGTTCCCCGTATGTATGCACCAATGGTGCAGAGTGTATGGGAATACACAAGTGTGCGTGAGGTTCTTTCACACTTTATACTATTGTGCTATGGATGCTGCTGATGTCATTAGCTGTGTATGAGCAATTCCAGCTACAGGGTATCTTAATTATGGGTTTTACAGTGAGTACTGCAAGTGTGGGGCCTTGAGTGTGGGGTTATGTTTGCCTGCCTTGATTAATCTGCTGCCCTTTAATTCGCTTTTAATCCTGGATCCCCCTCCATGGTCAGGCATGCATCCACCTGCCAACTTTCTTGTTTTGTACTTTCCCTACCCAGTCATGTGTTGCAAAATGTGTTTTGTAGCTGATATAATACAATTCTGCTTTATTCTGCTGTGACACTTTACTGTTTTCTTTGCAGGACAGCCCCTCCCCTTTTTTGTTCTGCAGGTAGCTGCTTGCAGCCTTGTTAGCTGTTGTCAATGGCCCACTGTAGGTTTCCAGGTGTTAATTAGACATTTGTACTCCAATTTCCCTGCTGCAGCATTTCCTTACTTTTTTCCTATATCCTTCTTGTTTCAGCTCCCATGCGCGCCTCACAAACCCGTTTACCGAGTTTAAGTGCGTTTTAATCTCTGTTCACATGCATACTCGGTTACCTTTTGTGCTCTCAGCTAAAGCTATAGCCAGTTCAACACACCCCTTTCCTGCAGCTTTGCTTAGCTACAGGAAAACCGGATTAGTGATGCTCCAATCTGCTTACAGCAAAGGTGACACACCCATCTCTTGATGTCATTTTTATCTCAAAGGCACACCTCAGTGTTATAACACTACGCTGTGAGGTGCATCCTTACATCAGCGGGGAATCTGATTCACTATTACTCCTCTCATTTGCATGGCAATGCCTACTAATTCCTACCTACCACACAAAACACTGTCACAGCCCTTTAGCAACCCTTGCACCATGGTGTGGTGTAACATGCCTGCCATTGACTATTATGGGGAAATCATGATATGTGTTACATTGCAGTTTTATTCTATATTTTTCTATTTTCCTTGCGATCCCATTTGCACGCCGCTGCCCTGCACTTAAACTTTGCAATAGTGCCATTGGCATATATTAACAATATAATACATGTGTTTGGTCAGCTGTCATGGCTCCAATTTTATGTTTGCAAAAATGTAAACTGTTTTTTACAGTTTACATTTTCGCATGCTTACACTACACCTGCACCACTTCATGCACTGCATGCTTCTTTTTCAGCTTTTTCCTGGTTAGGGGTCGCCACAGCAGATCATCTGTCTGCTCATGATTGGCAGTGGAGCTTTATGGTGTTGAGTTGCAAGCCCAGCACCCAACCTTCCACAGCAGGCACACACATGCACACTTAGGGCCAATTTAGAGTGTCCAGTTCACCTACTGCATGTCTTTGGGAGGAAACCGGAGCACCCAGAGGAAACCCATGTGACCACAGGGAGGACATGCAGACTCTGCACAGAGGGCATCCCAGCCAAGAATCAAACCAGAGAACCTATAGCTGTGAGGTGGCAATGCTAGCCACTGCACCACTGTGGCCACCCACCTTCATTTGCATGCTACACTGCTGCAAATTGGGGTAATTAGCATACAGGGGCCGGGTGCTGTGCGGGTGTAGCATAGCAGGTAGTGCACATGGAAACAGCTCGTACCTGGATCGCTCGCAGGCCATATTTGGTGTTGGAATGCCAATGCTATGCCTGCACCTGGCACAAGCTTCATGAAACCCGGGGAAAGTCACCTGACAGTCAACAACACTAATGTTTTAACTTTTTTCTTTTGAGATAAGAAATAAAATCCTCTCTATTGTTTAAACGAGGCAAATTGCAAACATTAACTTTCACCTGCCATGAATATTCATGCCATCCTGACATCTTCTGCATCAAGAAGTTGTTCATATCCTATGATATCATCTAATACCAAAAATTTAAAATTAATTTTACATTTACCCCTTTTTTTAATGTTTGGCCCAAACGTTTCTATCATCACCTATTGCAACAGCATGCTTGTGTTCATATATACTCTTATGAAATTCTCTAGTCGTCTGGCCTATATAAAATGCAGGGCAAGACAAACATTTCACTTAATAAATAAAATTTGACCTACATGTATAATAACCATTGAGTCTGATATCAAAAATCACTGATATTTATTCTATCAGAATCAACATAAAAATAATCACAAAAATTAGAATTGTGACATCTGAACATCCCCAGCTTGTTGTTATTTCTCATTCTGGGCATCCTTAACTTCACTTGGAAAAAGGTCTTAAAAAAACTCTTACCTCTTTTTTGATCAAAAATTGTATTTTCTCCAACAATTTCTTTAAGTTCTGGGTTACTTTCAAAAATCTTCCAATTATTTGTGATAATGTTTTTGATAGCCCAGGCATCCACACTGTTACTTATCTGCATGAACGTTCTGAAATCTTTTGATCTGACCTCGTTCCACATTTCCAGCCCTGATTTCTTAAATTATTGACATTGGTGGAAACATTCACCGATAATTTATTTGGATTACCTCTACTAGAGAATGTCCCACATATGGCCTCACTTTCTTTGATGAAATCCTCATCTTTGTGGGTTAAATTCTTACCCCTCATCAACTGCCCTTTTACAATATTCTCTTTGATTCTTTTCAGGGGCGTACAAGCACTTGGAGAAGGGGGGAGACTCTATTAAATATTTTTTGTGTTATTTAAAATGGGTTAATTCTTTCTTGAAATTTACTTGTAATTATGACAGTGAATGCATTAATTTTTGGATGTCACAGTATTTGAAGGCAAAAGAATGTTTATACACTAAAATCTATAAGAAATCTGTTCAGAATAATGCCTTTTTGTATTATACCAGCATGCAGAGAAGGTCTGGACCTGTCACTGCTAGGCTTTCGGATACTGGCCAAAACATTAGGCACCCACATAGTGCCTTTTGTAGGCAGTGTCAAACCAACAGACCTACCAACATAACAAATTCTTCTAATGCCAAGCTAAAGGTACTACTGCTGTGTGCTAGGAGTCTTAAGAAGGAACTGCACTCCTTGGAAGCTCTCCTCACCCTGGAGAATGATGACATCTGTGTAATTACAGAGATGTTGTTCACGGCAGAAATCATCCCAGCAGTGCAAGGCTACAATGTGTATCATACATTCAGACCAACCTCTTTTCCATTTACATAAAAAACAATCATACCACAAGATTGGTCAAGCAGAAGGACTTGCTAGAGCTACTCTATGTCCAGCTGTACATAGGCAAAATCCCTCACCATATCATCACTAGCTACAGATCCCCAACCATGCCCAACACAGTGCTCATGGGCAATTTTAACTACCCCTCTTGGACCTTGTTAATGCAAATGACCTGAAATAGCTGGTCTGCACTCTCTCTAGAGGCTCAAATATCCTTAACAATGTACTTACAAACATGGGGTAGTGCTGAATTCCCTCCAAGCTTAATGTTCTCATTGGTAAGATCAGGTCATAAATCGATCTCCTTTGAAATAAATGTAATGGTAGAACTCCTATCAAACCCTAAAGAATTTTTCCAAGGCAAATTACCTTCTATTAAGTGAATTTTAAAGCTCCCCTTAACCCTGAAAACATGAAAGTCTATGCAGAGGTATACACAAATGCCTTGTACAACCACTTAAACAACTGCATAGAAACGACTGTACCTGACCAAACTAAACTCAGGTCTAGACATAAAAACAAGTCACTCTGGTGGACCCCTGGCTTAAATAGACTATACAACAGAAGGAAAAAAATCCTGTGTAGAAGTAAGTGGGAGGAAATACAACAGAGAAAAAAAAATCCCACAGTAGTCTTATTAATCTTAACAGGCAAATTAGGGAACTAGTCATGTCCTGAAAAGCTAAATATGAGACTAAAATAACCTGCCAAGCAAAGCATAACCACAAAGCATTTTTAGTTGCATCCAAAATCTTAAGGGTAACATTGCTGTAAATATCACTACCTATACTCATCCAGAAGAAAAAGCAAACCTACTGGCCGATAAATTCAGCTCAGATTTCAGTCCTCATCACCTCCAGTCACTCCCCATAAAATACCCCTACCATTCCTTTGCCCATTATCACAAAACAGACCATCACAGCACTCTCTAAAGCTAGAAACATAGCAGCACTGGACCCTGATGGACTCTTGGGGTGCATATTAAACAGTTTGAAACATGACCTAGTGGACCCACTTGAATCTTTATTTAACCAGAGTCTCCAAACAGGCTTTATCCTGGTAGACTGGATGACAGCAACAGTCATCTCACTGCTCAACAGGGGACCATCAATGGATCCAAAAACTGCCAATGCATAAGTCTCATATGCAAGGCTATGGAAATTATAATCTTGGACCTGATTAACAACAAAATAGGAAATTTCCAGACTCTAGACCCAACCTACTTTGGCTTCATCAGGGACATGTCCTGCTTGTTAATTCTGGTGGACTTCTTTGAGAAAGTCACCAAGGCCATAGATGAGGATAAGACAGTGCATACCACATACTTTGACGTGGCCAAAGCATTTTACACAATACCCCACTTAGGTATTACATATAAACTCTTAAAATTGGGCATAAATCTCTATGTCACTAAATGGATAGCCAAATGGCTCACAGATAGGATACATTATTAGAGTGGATGAATCCACACCCAGGAAGAGGCCAGTCATCACTGGAGTACCACAGGACTCATTTCTTGGCCTCCTTCTGTTTGGGATATATTTCACAGATGTCAAGGCAAATGTAGATGGCCTTTGGCTGTCCAAGATTCTGATGATTGCAAGCTAGGCTAAATCATTGACTTCCCAGACAATGCTAATATCCTACAGAAAGGACGGACACAGACTAATGATTGGTGTCAGAGCCATGGCCTCAAACTAAATGCAAAGAAATGCATAATAATACCCTTTGGAAAATCAAATATGCCTACAAATTGCAACATTGATAGCATCCCCTCAAGAGTGTACCCAGTGGTGAGAGATCTGAGTACTCAGATAGATAGTAATCTGAACTTTGACCATCATGTGTCTAAGGTGGAGAGGAAATCCTTCTATGTGGCTCAGCTTAAAAGTAAGAGCATAGCATCCAGATCTAAGGATGCCATAGTACCACTATACTCAGCCTTCATCAGACCTGTAGAAAAGTACAGTGTACCCTTTGGCAAACAGTTTGAGCATCCTCAGAGGTTTCTCATCAAAAAAGTATAAGGTATAACCAACATGTCATATGCAGAATAAAAGCTCTATCAGTTTCTTACTGATTATTAATGAATGATCTATGTCTGGCTTACAAGGCAGTCTCTAAACCAGCCTTGATGGAAATTTTGTATATTTGCAAAACTAACTGCACAAGGCTTATCCACTGCAATGATCTAAACCTAATCTCTGACATGAATACTTCATGCTGGAGAGACAGACATATCTCCCAGAGATTGCCTCTCTTCTAGAATGGGTATCCCATTCTTGTGAAGCAGAGCCCTTCCCTGCACATCTTTAAGTACAATCTGGACCAACTGATGAGAATTACAAATTCACTCCTAGGATGGTGCCCATGTCCATTATAGACAGAGGCAGTCCATAAAAAATATCAAAACCCTGTTTGCTCCTTGTTATATTTCCTCTAAGGAGAGAAAATTGGTTAAAATCTGGGTAAAACTGGCTAGGATTGTAAGGGCTCTGGAGCGGTTAGCCTAGTAATCTCCTATGAAACTATGCTTGTACACGTTAACTGATAACTGTACATGTCTCTCCACATAGTCCAATCACTACTGAACTACCACTGTACCTTTGACATAATCATTTATCATTGATATGCGGTAATGATGTTCAAAGAGTGTTCTGTGCTCAGTAATGAGCAGGGTGTGTGATGTACACCTGTGGTTGTTTACTCAACATTGGCATTACAGGATATGTGTGTCCTAGAAATTCTTAGCTTGCTTACCTATGCCTGTTGATGCTACATGATTGCACATTACTGTGTATGGGTGATATATACGTGCTCACTTTTCTGGACAGCGGTAATACGGTCTACCCATGTGACATGGATTTGCCATTTGGTTAAAGGTATTTTGGGTTGGCTTACAGAGCAGCCTGTGTGGTGTACCCCTGCATTTGAAATGTGTAACCTCACCTCGTCCTGCTTTATCATTGTCTTCCTTGATGTGGGCCCAGATTGTCCACCTTACACCCACCTTCATATGTACATATTTTGCAGATGTTTGCCTTTGTTGCAGTTATTAACCAGTGTCATGTATTACATTGCTGACATGGTGAACATGCACCAACTGCATGACCATTGTACAGATGCACAACATCTGCATACAACTTGCTGGCTACTGCTCGCAATACATCCTTGTCCATATTATACTTGTGTGCTAGCCAGTGTGTCATCATCTTCTTTTGGTTGTTCCGTTTAGGGGTCGTCACAGCAGATCAACTGTTTCCATTTCTTCCTGTCCTCTGCATCTTGCTCTGTCACACCAACCACCTGTATGTCCTCTCTCACCACATACATAAACCTTATCTTAGGCCTTCCTCTTTTCCTGTTACCTGGTAGCACCATCCTTAGCATCTTTTTCCCAATATACTCAGCATCCCTCCTCAGCACATGTCCATACCAACGTAATCTTGCCTCTCTGGCTTTGTCTCCAAACCTTCCAATCTGGGCTGACCCTCTGATATACTTATTCCTAATCCTGTCCACCCTCATCACACCCAGTGCAAATCTTAACATCTTTAACTCTGCCACATCCAGCTCTAACTCCTGCCTTTTTGTCAGTCTCCAACCCATAAAACACAGCTGGTCTCACTACCCTCTTGTAGACCTTCCCTTTCACTCTTACTGGTACTCATCTGTCACAAATCACTCCTGACACTCTTCTCCACCCACTCCATCCTACCTGCACTCTCTTCTTCACCTCTCTTCCACACTCACGATTACTCTGAACTGTTGATCCCAAGTACTTAAACTCATCCACGTTCACCACCTCTACTCCCTGCATCCTCACCATTCCTCTATCCTTCCTCTCATTCACACACATATATTCTGTCTTAGTCCTGCTGACCTTCATTCCTCTTCTCTCTAGCACATATCTCCACCTCTCCAGGGTCTCCTCCACCTGTTCCCTACTCTCACTACAGATCACAATGTAATCTGCAAACATCATAATTCACGGGGACTCTTGTCTGATCTCGTCTGTCAACCTGTCCATCACCATTGCAAATAAGAAAGGGCTCAGAGCTGATCTTGATGTAATCCCACCTCCACCTTAAATGCATCTGTCATTCCCAACACAGACCTCTCCGCTGTCACACTACCCTCATACATATCCTGTACCACTCTTACATACTTCTCTGACACTCCCAGCTTCCTCATACAATAACACAACTCCTCTCTAGGCACTCTGTCATATGCTTTCTCTAAGTCTACAAAAACACAATTCAACTCCTTTTGACCTTCTCCGTACTTCTCCTTAAACACTCTCAGAGCAAACATTACATCTGTAGTGCTCTTTCCCAGCATAAAACCATACTGCTGATCACTAATCATCACTTCCCTTCTTAACCTAGCTTCCACTAATCTTTCCCATAACTTAATGATGTGACTGATCAATTTAATCCCTCTGTAGTTACTACAGCTCTGCACATCACTCTTATTCTTAAAAATTGGTACCAAAACACTTTTTCTCCACTCCTCAGGCATCGTCTCACTTTCCAAGATTTCATTAAACAATCTGGTTAAAAACACCACTGCCATTTCACCTAAACACCTCCATGCTTCCACATGTATGTCATCTGGACCAACAGCCTTTCCATTCTTCATCTTCTTCATAGCTATCCTTACTTCCTCCTTGCTAATCCATTGCACTTCATGATTCACTATCCCCACATCATCCAACCTTCTCTCCCTCTCATTCTCTTCATTCATCAGCCCCTCAAAGTACTCTTTCCATCTGCTCAACACACTCTCCTTGCTTGTGAGTATGTTTCCCTCATTATCCTTTATCACCTTTACCTGCTGCACATCTTTCCTAGCTTGGTCCTTCTGTCTAGCCAGTCAGTACAGGTTCTTTTCTCCCTTCTTAGTGTCCAACCTTTCATACAACTCTTCATATGCCTTATCCTTAACCTTCGCCACCTCTCTCTTTGCCATGCACCTCATCTCCTTATACTCCTGTCTACTTTCTTCATCTCTCTGACAATCCCACTTCTTCTTTGCCCACCTCTTTCTCTGTATACTCTCCTGTACTTCCTCATTCCACCACCATGTCTCCTTGTCATCCTTCCTCTGTCCAGATGTCATACCAAGCACCTTTCTAGCCATCTCCCTTACTAGCTCTGCTGTAGTTACCCAGCTATTTGGTAACTCTTCACTGCCACCCAGTGCCTGTCTTAACTCTACCCTGAACTCCACCTCACATTTACCATTTTTCAATTTCCACTATTTGATCCTTGGTGCTGCCTCACACTCCTCCTCCTCTTCTTGATCACCAACGTCATCCTACAAACCACCATCCTATGCTGCCTAACTACACTTTCCCCAGTCACAACTTTACAGTCTCAAATCTCCTTCAAATAGGCCCTCCTACATAAGATATAATCCACCTGTGTGCATCTTCCTCCACTCTTGTATATCACCCTATGCTCCTCCCGCTTGTTAAAATATGTATTCACCACAGCCATGTCCATCCTTTTCGCAAAATGCACTACCATCTGACCTTCTGCATTCCCTTGCCCACCACACCTAACAATCACTTCCTCATCCCCTCTGTTCCCTTCACCAAAATGCCCATTGAAATCTGCTCCAATCACCACTCTCTCACCCTTGGGTACAGTCATCACCACTTCATCCAACTCACTCCAAAATTTTCTTTCTCATCCATCACACACCCACCTTGTGGAGCATATACACTAACAATATTCATCATTACACCATCAATTTCCAGCTTCATAAACATCACTCTATCAGACACTCTTTTCACCTCCAATACACTCTTAGCATACTGTTCCTTCAGGATAACTCCTACGCCATTTCTTCTCCCATCCACACCATGATAAACAATTTGAACCCACCTCCAATACGCCTAGCCTTACTCCCCTTCCATCTGGTCTTTTGCACACACAATATATCAACCTTTCTTCTGTCCATCATATCAGCTAGCTCTCTCCCTATAACAGTCATACTGCCAACATTCAAAGTTCCGACCCTCACTACCATAGTCCTAGCCTTTTTCCACTCTTCCTGCCTTTGGCCATGTCTCCCCCTCTTCTCCTCCTTCGGCCAACAGTAGCCCAATTTCTGTCAGCACCCTGTTGGCTAACAGTACTGGTGGTGGTCATTGTTAACCCAGGCCTCGACCGATCCAGTATGTAAATATTTATTGCTATCCGCATGAATGATTTGATGAAGTTTTATGCCAGATGCCCTTCCTGAAGCAACCCTCCCCATTTATCCGGGCTTGGGACCGGCACAAAGAAATGCATTGGCTTATGCATCTCCAGTTGCTGGGTTGTGCTAACCAGTGTGTACATTTTTGAAATTCATGTGCACAACCTGATATTTTTTAAGCTGTAGTGTTGGATTTTTGCATATATTCTTACATGTCATTGGTGTATAGATGTGTATTGACATTCCTTTTTTAGGCCACTGACAGTCATACACATACTCCTACACCTCTGTGTTGCCTTTTACATGGCATATGTGTGTCACATACATGCATTCCATTACATTTGTGTTATGTACACCTACTTGTGTATTTAGCTGTCATTTTGTTGCTTTGCTGCAGTACTGCTGTTTGGCACTAGGCTTGGCTGTTTGCCTTTTACATGCAGGGTTGGAGGTTTGGTTTTGTCCTCTGCTGGAGCTATTTATCATTCTTAGATCTGCATTTGCTCATCTGTGCTGCTTGGCTTACACTTGCACTGCTAATGGACTACTTGGGTATGTGTTTATTTATCCAATGTGTATTGCAATCCCTATTTATTACCTTACCACACACATCTACCATTGGTCATAGACATCCAGGTATGAGTGCCACAGTTTGCAACATGTCATAATGTGATAGTGTATAGGTAGATGTGTTTTTCTGCATTAAACCTTGGCTGGTATGCATTCCTACCCTGTTTGACAACGTTTAATTGCCCATGTTGTGCAGTGTGCCATCTGTGTAAATTACCTATCCTTACTGGGTTGTTTTTCAGCCTTTGTCTGTCATGTGTTGATATTTGTTCTATGGGAATACCTGCTATGATGGCTTTCTCATCCTCTTTCCCTATCTTTACCTTTTCTTCTATTCTTAAAAAAATTTAAAAAATGGGGCCTATTCCTATCAAAAAAAAAAAATGACCCATGCTCCTCTGACTTCCCCCCTGATTTTCCCATTCCAACATCCCTCTTGTGTATCCCTCTTCGTCACCCATACCCCACATTTTCTTTTCTATCTCTCCTACTTTCCTTGTGAGTATGGGTTACCTGTGTTCCCCCACACAAGTCCCGCACCCATTCTTAACTAATGTTAGCTGTGGCGATGTGGTCATTGCCCGTCATCATTATTAATTTTAATTAAAAAATGTATGGATTCCATTGGAATTGATAAGTGATAGCTAGTATATTTTTAATAATAATGGAATTGTGATGATATTCCTTAGTTGTCCTTAAGCTTACTGGAGATTCCGTTATGGATACGTATTTAAGACTGCCTTGATGCTTAACTGTGATATTCTTTCTGTAACTCTGTTAATGTATATCACACTTTGACAGCGATTTTTTTTATTTCTTACGGATTACTTCTGGGTAACATGCAGTGCACCATTACTGCTGAGATATTCCTTTGTAAGCCAAGATATTCTAAGTTTACTGTGGCACATACAGATATTAGATTACTATTTGCATCTTTGCCGCTGATATCAGTGTAATGCAACAGATTCCACAAATTTTATGGAATTCAGCCCTGTCTTTCTTAATGGGTTTAAACCTGAAAGCTCCTAGTCTGAATATGAGCACTGCAGTATGCTTGTCCAGTTGTGCTCCTGCAGACAGGCAAATAGGTAGACTATATTATTTTTATAATACAATGGCTTTTAAATTCACATGATCATTTTCCAGCATTAAGTATTCCTAATCTATCCTACCGAAACAATTTATTCTCAGTGCTGATGCTGGTGTTAAAGTCTAATAAATAAACAGCATGAGCATGAAGACCAAATGGGCAAATAAAAGTGCCAGATAGCCATCAGTTGCACAACAATCTGTGTATCCTCTGAGTCCAACTGGTCATCTATTATAAAAATGCAAGGAATATGCTGCTGCTTCCACTGTGGAGGACAGTTTTTGTGTTTAAAGCAAATAAGCATAGATTCCTGTTAAACAAAGCAGTAAAACGTGGATTAGACATCAAAAGTCACAGTAAAGAGAATACTCTTGCAATTATGGCATTGCAGTTGCAACTAAGTAAAGATATGAACTAAAGTCTCAAGTCTCTAGAGTGACTGTTATATTCACAAGTCAGATGTTATTTCCTACTCCCTCATCTCTGATATGCCCATTTGTAAGGGACGCAATAGTATGTTACCCAAAATGAACTAATGGAACTGTAATAATCAGTGAAACTTGATCTGCTCAGGTGTGCTTGGATGATAGCAGTCTTTAAATACATTTTTATGGCAATAAAGATATTGGGTAACAATGCTAATTATATCACAGCCTTTTGTAAGGGCAAAGCACCCTCTGAATCTGCAGCTGAGTCACAATGACTTAGACTTGTTTCTTTTTTTTTTTTGTATTTATATTTAAGTCTGAAATCCAGCAAATTCTTGTTTGCTTAAATGTAATGGAACATTTTTAAAAATGTTTTGATCTTAGCTTCACCATTTTGCAGAGAAATATAAATAAATGTCAACCATTTATTTGCTATGCAGCAGTCATTTGTTCAGTTTACTCCTCTATGAAGCTCTTCTGCAGCACCTAATTATTATAAATATTGTAAAAGGAAATTGCTTTATTTCTGCATATTTTTAAAGTTTGATAGTGCAATTCTTTGCTATATCTTATGGATGTTTAGCGTCCCACAAGGCTCAGCCCTGGGACATCTCTTGTTTGGTATATATTTCTCGGAGGTACAGGCCAAGACAGAAGGATTGTGGCTAACCAAGTTCGCAGATGACTGCAAACTAGGTGCCATAATCGACTCTACAGCCGATACAAGCATCCTACAAAAGGGCCTCATAGAAACAGACAACTGGTGCCAGAGCCATGGCCTCAAGCTAAACGCCAAAAAGTGTATAGTCATCTCCTTTGGCAAAACAAAGTGCCCACAAATTACCACATAGGTGGTAATCCATTAAGTACGGAAGAAGTAATTAGGGACCTGGGGACCCAAGTTGATAGCAATCTCTCATTTGAAAACCACGTGGCCAAAGTGGTTAGAAAAACATTTTATATAGCCCACCTAATCATGAAGGGATTCACATCTAGATCAGGGGAGGTCATCGTGCCTCTTTACTCATCCCTCATCAGGCCCATAATTGAGTACAATGCCCCTTTTGGGATGTACCTTACCAGACACCTGCAGCAACTGGAAAGACCCCAAAAGTACCTCACCAAGAGGATCAAAGGGCTCAAACAGATGCCATACACTGCCCGGTTAAAGAAACTCCAGTTCTACTCAGTGGCATACCGCCTGCTCAGAGGCAATCTGTGCCTGACGTATAAAGCCATGTCCAACCCGGAATTAATGGACATGCTGCACCTCAGAAAATCCAAATCCCATCGAGCTACGCGCTTGAGAGACTTGAACCTCAGCACTGAAATAAACAGGACATGCTGGAGGGACAGATTCATAACCCAGAAGCTCCCTTCACTCTGGAATGGAATCCCAGTCCAGGTTAGGCAGAGTCCCTCATTGACTCTCTTCAAGAAGAATCTTGATGAGTGAATGGGAGATCGTAGGTTTACCCCGGGTATCACTTCTGTGTCACTGTTAGACAGAGGCACAGTATACTAACTTCGAAAAAGGGCATAGCAAAATTCATTTAAAATGGGTGGCGAAAGCCAAACACACTCTGGCTAGGCTTATAAATGCCCTAGGGCAGATAGCCTAGTATGAACCTATGAACATTGTGATATTGTGATAAATCACACTGTAACCATATCTATATCTAACAGATAATAATAATCATATTTGTTAACCAGCTAGGCCCATTGGGCAAACAATCCCTTTTTATATTTGTTCTGGGAGCAATGTCAGATTAAGTGACTTGTTCAAGGTCACAGACTAAACAAACAAGGGTGAGCAAATCAAACCCTGTACCACTGGAACTATAGCTCACAACCTTAACATATACGCCAACAGCAGGTTCTACTAATGCACACACGCATACATATATATTTATTACAATTTTCCTAACTGCTTGGAAAAAAATGATTCTCTACATTACAACATCTTGTTCAGTTCTTCTCATCTGCACTATACTAATTATAAATACATTCTACCATCCACATATTAAAATAACAAAAGTAGACTCCTTCATAGCCAGCTATTTTAGTTCATTAACTTAACAACAAACCCCCTTTGTTGTACTTATTACATCTACCACAATAACAATTTACATCTCACCAAAAAAATACTTTCAACAAAATAACACATTTCAATAAATTAAAATACATTTCCTAAGACATGTCATTCCTGTATTTGTTAACCTTCTAAGAGGCAATACCATGATCTACTAAAACATTTCAGGATACTCTGTTCTGTACTTTAGCTAGCCAGTGTAATGAGACCCCTGTGAAATTTCACCCTCTAAAAAATACGGTTTAATACTTAAATGTGACATTTCTCAACATACTAGATTCTGTAGCACTAGTTCAAAAACTAAAAAAAAAGAAGAATCTAACACCACACAGCTCCCTGGTTAAGTTACAAAACCGAACAAAAATGATCATGACGGATACTTATTGGAAACAATTAAAAAATATGAACACTTCAAATAGCCTCCAACAGTATAAAGCACTTCAGTACACAGTAAAAAAAATGGTACAAGAAAAAAAAAACAATATATGTACAAACTACAAAACAAGTGTAAAGCTAAACCAACCCTATTATACGAGAATAGCTTAAGTAAAGTGTTATTTCCTCACTCATAAACACAGCCAAATCCATTACATAATTTAACTGATTAAAACATTACTAGCATACAGAATTCCTATTTCCTAACCGTCTTACTTCCTTTACTGGGCAACAGAGTACATCACAATTTACCTAAACATCCCTTCAACTAAGAAAAGTTTTTTGTAAGGTAATAAGTAGAGCTGGGAGTTAGTGGCTGCAGGAAAACCCTGCTGCTGCTCCTATCTCCAATCCTGTATATTACATTAAGAGTATCCATTTCTCTAGCAATACCACTACACAAGACACACACGTGTGTGCATACACATCACATGACACTAAATCTATTCCATTACCTAGCCCTTACCATGCGCGCACACACACGCACCCCATTAGCTAGCCCTTACTGTAACACACATAAACATTTGCACATGTGCACACACATATATACACACACACACACACACACACACTCTACCCATAATGCCACAACTTTTATTATATCTAAAAGTTTTGGCATTACTAACTAGACCCTACTTGCCTGCATGGAAACAGAGCTTATACAGCCTATGAAATGTTCATGTTTTGAGCATCAACACTTCCTACATTTGGTATTACAAACATATACCAGCTCAAAGAGTCCACAATATCGATTTCAACAGTCTGCAGTACACATATCTAAATCTAACTATATGCATCTATATATCTATATGCATCTATATGTATATATATACTATATATATGTGTGTGCGTGTGTATATGTGTGTGTTTGGATCTGTGTATGCGCATGTATGTACATGCACACTGACTACTGATCAACAGAAGCACATTACTTATTGCAGAAGAGGATGTGTCAGAGGGTCTTATAGTGTGAAACAAGCAGCATTATGAAGCAGGCAGACAAACAATACCCATAGAAACTAAGAGGAAGCAGCTGCCTCTAGAAGTATATTAGTCATGTTGCCACTTGGGCAGGTAGATCTCTGAACTCTGTGTAGAGGAAGTATTCCACACGGCAGACTTAAAGGAGTATAAGGACTGCCTAGAAGGTGCCCCTGAAATCTGACCTCTAGAATGTGACCCTGAAAACTGAAAGGAGTTAGGAGCTGCTCTCTTGTAGTGGAAACACTTTTGGAAACTGTCCTTACTTGTGTGGCAAAGTACTGACAGACTGGAGACTGTTAATATTGCTTGCTTTGAAAAGCATTGTATAAAGAAATGCTGCAACTGTGTGTGGACCTCTAAAAACATTTTTATGAATAAAATGGATTTTTGTTTGTCAGCCCATGTTTTGTCAAAGGAAAGTGCTTTATCTCTGTAATTAACTCTCATTAAAAAATTAAAATGCTATCACTGTACACTATTTTTACTGCCACCAGCATTGTTAATTCTACACTGGTGACTGCAGTGAGCAAAACATTTTTAATATAAACAGTGGTGTTGCAAGCTTCTCCACTCTTAGAAAGTGAATGCTGCAGCTTACATGATAAAGACCTTGTGGTGCGCTGCATGAGAAGCTTCCGGACTGCTGAGTGTTAAAACCCTTGTGCCTAGACAGAGATATGCTTTTGGTGAAGGTATGCATATACCACTGAAAGTGGTTACTTTGAGGAACTGTTAAAAATCCTTGTTATCATGGAAAAAAGGATCCACATTGCTGTGAGAAGGGTTGCTTTGAGAAGAAGTTTCCATTTATTGTGTATCCTCAACTTACAGCTGGAAAATAGAAAACATAACTGAGGCTTTAGTGAACTACAAAAAGGCTTTAATGAGTTTTACCATACTCCCGGAAAAGATGTGCAGACTCTAATATTCATCCTCCAATACTAGGCATTATCATTACTACATCATCCATTCACCTTACTGGGAATCCCAAAAATGGGCCTAACTGACGAAACTCTGAATAGAAGACAATATGCAGGCTTAATGGTAAAATTTGATAGATATATGCATAGGGAAACTGGCCCCAGGCTGTCAGAGATAGGATTCGGATATCACATTTAACTGGGGACTCTTTCAAAGTATGCCTTTACTCTGAAGACACTGCAGTATTGTAACTATAATTTTTTCTAGAGCTGCCACCAGCATTGTTAATTCTACACTGGGGTTTCACCTGAGGCACAGTTACTTACATTTTATAACTAGACATTTAGCATAGACAGACAGATAAGGTCACAAATGGCAGATGTAATGCATATTTTGAAATCTTGGCTAGAACCTTATATAAATAATGTAAGTAAAACTCTAGAACTTTTGACTGTAAACAAATTTAATGGGGCACCCCATGAAACTTATAAAATTGGTTATTTCAGAGTGACCCTTAGTCCTCTAAACAGCATTTTCTTTTAGTATAAGATCCAAATATCTCTGTTAACTAAAATTACAAACTCCAAGGTAGACTTGCATGCACCATGCACATATGTTAACCTGCATATGTCTTCTTACCTAACATATGAGTTGGTTTATTCTAAATGTTCTAGAAAATGGGACATAGAAAAATACAGCTTTGATACTGTTAGCAATACTGCACCCGAATAAACCGTTAATGCTAGCCAACAAGCTATACCTCAAATCATGCTACGGAATGTGATAATTCTGAACTTTAAACTACCTGAACTAAAGAGTCTGTTCTTCATGGTGTGCTGTTACTAAATTTGTTAATTTTACCATCGTGGTGGCGTGTGGTGGGGAGATGCAAGTGTTGTCGGAATCAGGAAGCCTGATTATATTAGTTAAATCACAGAATGTTTGTAAACATAAAACAACTAGTAAACACAACATTGAAATGGTATGTGTACATGGAGACAAAATGGAGTACCTAAAATACAAACTCTTTTTGACAAAGTGTTACACCCAGTAGTTCTAGTGCCTAACATAACATGTGATGTAATATCATAATGGGCTAAGACTTTCCCCAATTTAAAAACAACATGGAAGATTTGGGGAGAAAGGTTTGACTAGATCAATTGCCATGAATCCATGGACCTGGTGAAGAAAAAAGTACAGCAGTAAAATATACAAAATGAGCTAGTATGTGGCTCTGAGTAGAAGGGCTGGACTTTTTGAAATTGTAAAAAAAAAAAAAATAAGTAAAGTAAATTAAATAGTTAGATAACCAGGACAAAAAAAAAACAGAACAGTTATACCACACAAATGTTCTGAAACCTTGGAGAGAAACTGATATTTCTGAGGTAAGTATATTTTCAAAGGAAATTAAGGCCTTCACAGCATGTCTTGAAGTCAAAATAGGGGACACATTATGAATGTTTCAGAAACAAGAAGTACAGAAATTTGTGCTTAAGATTTAAGACACATTTTCAGAATTGTCTGGAGGAACCTGTTTAGTTTAAGACAACATAGGAACCATACTTGGTCAGAGAGAAAATGAGAGACTATATCGAATACCAGAATCTCAGTGACAAGGAGTTAAGGAAGAGATACAAAATAAATCAAACCCATGATCGTAAAAGAATGCCAAAGTAAGTGAAATTACCACATTATGATTGTCTCCAAACTTAATGTATACATAAAATTTTGCATTGACTTAAGAAAAATAAGCAACATAATTAATTCTGATCCATTTCTTATGTCCCGAGTGGATGAAATAATAGAAAAATTAAAAATATTGTTTTTTTTTCCTCTACTTTGGACCTTATATTAGTATATTATCAGATTTCATTAGACCTGAAGCTGAAGAAAAATATCTATTTCCCTATCAAGTGGGATCTTTTATTACAGACTCCCTGTTTTTTCATCTCCATTGATCAACTAAAAAAAGCCAGCAGCTGATGGACAAAATTCTAGACTCTATACCAGATATTCAGCAGCAAATCTATGTGGAATAGTAATATTTGCTGAATCATGGGAAAGCCATCTTCATAAAGTTCAAGCCACTTTTGATTCCTTGTATCATGCTGGGTTGATGGCTGACCTAGTTAAGTGCATATAAGGCATGGCAGAAGCTTGCTATCTGGCTTATGGAACAGGACAAGGGACAGTGAAATCGCAGTCTGAGAACATTTAAGTAATAGAAAACCACCTCACAGCACCCATTAAGAAACAGGTTAAGGCTTTTTAGGCCTGGTGAACTAATGCCATAAAATCCTTTCTAGTTTTAAGTTACTGCCATTTTTTGTTCCTCTCCAACTGATCTCTCCAGCGTTAAGGATCCTTAAACGTTAAGGGGACAGTTGAAGCAGCACAAACCTTTAGACAACTAAAATATATGCTGCATTCAGAATCCGTACTAATGGATCCAGATTTTTCCAAGCATTAACCACTGACTACGTCCTTCTACAATGCCTCTACCATCAGAAAGATTGCAACTCAATATTGTCCAGATGGGGTTTAACTGTCCCTTCTTTTAACATTAGGATCCAACATCATCCAGACCACAGCCCCTTAAATGCAGATGGACTGTCTCAGACTTCCATTCCATTCAATAAGGCTAGAACAGGGGGGCATGTGAAACACTGACTGTTGAAAGAGGGAAGCACAATGCTTTTTGAAAACAAGTATATGTCAGACACTATGAAAGAAAAGAGACTTTTTGTTGGCAGTGACAACCACCACACAGACTGTGGGGGGTTTGGGGTTTGAGCCCCAGACAAGGGTCAGAGTTTTCCTTTACTGTTGAGCAGTCAGACTGAAGGAGGCAATCAAACCATTACCATAGCAACTAAGATGGAATGACTATCTCTAGATGAATTTTAGACTATTATCCCTAGAGGAGGGAGATTCCTAAACTTTTGAGTCAAGAGAAGGATTCACAGATGAGTTTTAAGGGGGTACAAAGGCAGCCCAAAATATTCCCCTGAAATATGAAATCTGTAATGTGTCCCTGAAGTCTGGGAGGAATAAGAAAAAATAGTGTAAATTGTACTGGACAAACAGAGGGAATTGCCCCTACTTGTGGGGTACATTTTTGTGGACCTAACATTGTAAGTAATGTTTTCTTTGAGAAAAAAAAATTCATATGAAGAAGTTGTGCAGTCATATACAGAATACTTCCAAAGACTTTTGTGACAGACTCCCCCGGATTTACGAAGCCCTTTATAGCATGCAGGATTAGTCTAAGAGCTATTTTTGGCAATATGGCTGACGTGCGATCCAGGAACGAGCTCCCGGGATGTGCACGTGAGCTCTTAGACTAATCCTGCACAGACTGAGCTCCTGTATGCAAATTAGCCCCATTTGCATGTGAAAACCATGCAAATGAGGCTAATATGTGATCCAGGAAGCCGGCAGCTGTCAGTGCAAGATGAGTGCAGTGTGCAGAAATGTACTTGGTTAGTAACCAAGTACATTTCTGCAAACTACAAAACGGAGCTATGGCAGCTCCAAATAAAGGCTGCATATCATTGATGAAGCATGCCATTGGCATTGTAAAATGTGTAAAAAAATAAATAAAAGAACTTTTATTTTTTTTCACCGATCTTGCCTGTTTAAGCATAGGGCTGTGGCACGCAAACAGCATCGAGGGAAAAATAATAAAATAAACCTAAAATAAGCACTCTATTATTCTGCCATGCAAGTCAATGGCAGGCATAAGACAACCTGACCAGTGAGCAATGGTTGCTAAGGGGGGAGGCTCAGTGTGGGACATGTAACTATGCATTAGCTGGCAATCCTATGCAAATGAGGGGAAGGATAGTAAATCCCAGATATCCCGAGGGTGTGAGGCAGGTCCCAAGAGTGTAAGAGCATAAATAGCTTGGTGCAAGACTAGGATATAGGTGACATCATGGGGGGGTGTCAGGCATACTGTAAGTGGATTGGAGCCCTGTGGCTCAGGATTGCTCCTAGCTTAGCACAGCTAAGCTAGGGGGCATGTCTAAACCTGCCTAGCACTCTTTGCAAAGTTTAAGCGGGTGTGCGTGCCGACCACCAGGTTTTACAGGAAGAAAAATTAAGTTAAACCAGGGAATAGGAGCTCTGTGCACATTTGAGCACTCCATTTGCGTGGTGTGCACACGGGCTTAAACAGGGAGGCAATGGGAAGGGAAAACAGCAGTAGGAAAGTAATCAAGGAGATCTAGCTTAGCTGACAGGTGAAATGTATCAGAATCAGCCAATTACACATGCACCAGACCAGACCAGCCCAGCACACCACTATAAACTATGCAAACACCTTTCCCCCTTGTTTTTTTTTCCCAAAAACTCTGTGCCACCGGCGTATACAAATGTGGAAATTTTACAAAACAAAAGCAAGAGAAAAAATGTTAGGGGCTGCTTTTGCTATCATAAACCAGCATGTGTAAGAGGCTGAGGGTGGTGAGGATGTGAATACTGCTGAGCAACTCACAGTGAGGAGACAAGAGTGTACAGACCCAGGGTAACCTACCAAGGGCTACATGAGCTGGAGATAGTGGAGCGCTATAGGGTGGACAGGGACCTCCTACAGCAAATTGTTGAGCTATGCCGGCCACGCCTCACACAGAGAACTAACAGAGGGGAACCCATCCCAGTGGATACCAAGGTATGTGTAGGCCTAAGAATACAGCTACAGGTACCTTCCAAAGGCCAACTGGGGATAAAATGGGAATTTCACAGGCATCAACATCCAGGGTACTCCACCAGTTCCTGGATGCCATGTCAGCACGTCAGTGATCACGTATATTCCCCCATCACCCATGAGGTGTTGACCAGCAATATGCGTCTCTTCCACCAAATAGAAGAATACCCTGAGGTAGTGGGTGCAATAGACTGCACGCACATATGCATTAAAGCACCACCTGGTGAGCGGGGTAGGGCCTACATCAATCGCAAGAGCTTCCCCTCCATCAACTGCCAGGTCTTGTGTGATGCCCAAGGCATAATAATGAATGTGTGTGCTGGCTGCCCTGGAAGCTACCATGATTCCCACATCTGACATCTGACACAGCCATACCAGACATTTGCCAATGGGGACATCCCACAAGGTCACCTAGTGGAGGATGCTGGATATGCACTGGAGCTATGGCTGATGACACCCATCAGAAATGCACACACTCCCGAACACGAACTCCATAATGAGGCACACACACAAACATGAATCATAATAGAGCATGTGTTTGGGATGCTCAAGTCACAGTTCCAGTGCCTGGACACAGCTGGTGGAGCCTTGCATTACTCACCCACTGCATGTACCTAAATTGTCCTTGTATGTGCCATGCTACACAATATGATCCTGCGGAAACAGCTGCAGGAGGAACAGCATGGGGCAGGGCCACACAGCCCCCCTCCATTGGCAAGGTTGGCACAGGCACAGAGTGACTCGAAGGAGGAACAACCTGAGCCAGCCCCAGTAGACAGGAGGCATGCCCAGTATGCCCAGGCCTTAGCAAAGAGGCAATGCATAGCACATGCACTGACACAGTAGGGACCCAGGAAATGACACCTTTCTCTGACTCACACATACAGTAAAGGGGATGCCAAACATGACACTACCTCTGCTCAACCATGTATAGGGAGTGTACTATGTGCATCTGACATAGGCAGCCCTGCAGCACCACCCTCAATACTGGGACACCCACAAGGTAAGTGACTCGCACATGCCAGTCGGGGGGGAGGTCACATACCCAACAACAGTTGCAGCCAGCAAGATAGGTGTAGACAAACACAAACAAATGTTGTACTATGGCTTCTGAATGCACCCTATGGGTAACCCCTCCCCAGGCCTACACAGACTACAGCAGGTCAGGCAGTTGGATGTACATTGTGAAGGCTAGGAAGTCAGAAACTAATATGTAGGTAGTTAAAGCTAAGCTCTGTAGTACACTGGTATGCCTCCAGCCAGCGCAATAGGTAAGACTACAGACTGAAATGGAGTACCCGACATACCAGTACAGTCCTAGCAAATGTGTAAAAGTGTCAGGTGTGTCCCCCATCCTATGTACATGTATAGTAACAGGCAGGTGTGCCCCCCCACTCCTGTGTAGAAATGTAGAAACAGTCAGGTGTCACCCCCCAATATGCAGAAATGTAGCAACAGTCAATGCCAAATGATTGATGTATACCCTGCAGACACAGCATGCTACCTGTCAGTGTACAACACAAAGGTCTGCACCGCAGTACAAACTACCTGGACTTGATCCACACATGCAATATAGATGGCCATACTGGGCATGCTCACACACTTAGAGGAATGAAGGCAATGTCAGTCAACAACATACTGAAAGGTCATACTGGGCATGCTCACACACTGAAACACATGAAGGCCATGTCTGTAAACACCAGTGGACCAGACATATCTGGCAGTCGCAGTTCTTAGTGCAGACACATGTCAGTATGCACCACTCCTGCCTTGCACACACAGTGGATAGGAATACAGACATATATGTAAGGACAACACACTATAATAAGCCAAAGGTAGACAGACATAGATGTGTTGAAGGGGGTGACCATGACAAGGAGCCATCTGGGCCTGTCCCACCCAGCACACAGCCAAAGGGCCCCAAACACATAAGGTGCAGATGTCACTCACTGCAGATACTAGCCACCAGTATCTGTCAGCATGACAGACAATGTGGTGCAAGTGCCAGCTGTGCAACATGACTGTACAAGGAAGTAGTCATCTAGTAGCTGTATACACGTACCTGTGACATATGACCCTGTGTGTGCCCACATGTGGCGTGTCAACCCCTACATGAATGGGTTATGGCGCATGCACACACCACCCTCTCCATAGCAGTATTACAACAAGCCTGCAGAGGTCATCCAATGTGAAATACACCTTTGGGAGAGCTGTAGCTCAGTAATCTCCATGGTGCATCCCATAACTGTATCCTGCTGTAGTGATAAACTAGCAAGGTAGTAGTTCTAACCCCACACTTGGCAACTGTGTGAGTTTGTGTTTGTGTGCGTGTCTGACTGTGTAGAGAGAAATGCTTTTTAGGCTACTCACACTCTGTACAATTCATATACTCAACTTTGGCAAGGCTGCTGATGTCACTCACCTAGAAATACACCTCTGGGAAAGTCATAAACTAGTATTCTCAGTAGCGCATCCTGTAACTGCATACCACTGTAGTGTGATAAAGTAGTTAAGTAAGTGTTCAAACCCCATACCTGGCAATTGTGTTTGTGCCTGACTGAGTAGAGAGCAATGCTTTTTAGGCTACTCAGTGTACAATTCATATACTCAACTTTGGCAAGGCTGCTGTTGTCACTCACCTAGAAATACACTTCTGGGAAAGTCGTAGCCCACTAAGCTCTGTAGCGTGTCCTGTAACTGCATACTGCTATAGTGTGATAAAGTAATTAAGTAGGTGTTCTAAACCCAAACCTGGCAACTGTGTGTGTGTGTCTGACTGAGTAGAGAGCAATGCTTTTTAGGCTACTCACACTCCGTACAATTCATATACTCACCTTTGGCAAGGCTGCTGATGTCACTCACCTAGAAATACACCTCTGGGAAAGTCATGACCCAGTAATCTCTGTAATGAGTCCTGTAACTGCATACTGTTGTAGTGTGATAAAGCATTTAGGTAGGTGTTCTAACTCCAGACTTGGCAACTGTGTGTCTCTGACTGAGTAGCGAACAATGCTGTTTAGGTTACTCACACTCCTTAGAATTCATATACTCAACTTTGGCAAGGCTGCTGATGTCACCCACCTAGAAATACACCTCTGGGAAGGTTGTAGCTCAGTAATCTCTGTAGTGTGTCCTGTAACTGCTTACTGCTGTAGTATGGTTTAGAACTGTGATAGGGTTCCATCTCCACCCCATGGTAGTTCTGGATGTTTTGTGTGTGTTTCAGTGTCTGTGTATGGAGCAATGCATTACAGACTACTCACTCGCAGTACATTTCAAATCTCCTGCATTGGCAATCCTGTTGATGTCATTCATTGTAAAATACAACTTTGGGGAGAAAGTTCTTTAGTAATCCCTGTAGTGCGACCTATAACTGTTCTATGCTGTTGTGTGATATAGACCTCAGTTAGGGATTCTATACCCACACATGTCAGTCTTGGATGTTTTGTGTGTATCTCACTGTCTGCGTAGGGAGCAATGCATTTTAGGCTAGTCACCCGCAGTACAGTTGAAATGCCCTACTTTGGTAATCCTGCTGATGTCATTCATTGTGAAATACACCTTTGGGGAAAAAGCACTGCAGTAATGTCCATGGTGAGTACTATAACTGCATAGTGCTGTGGTGTAATAAACTAGTTAGGCAGGGGTTCTACTCCAGACATGATAGATGTGTGTGTGTGTTTGGTTGTAACTCATATTCAGTGTAGAGATGTGTGTGTGTCACACCTGTGAGCAATGTGGAGGGAGTTTTGCTTATTTCTTTTATGGTGGCCCTACTATATATCACAATGTCATCCATACAGGGATAACAGATGTAAATTAGCTGAGAGGCTGGGGTGCAAAGCCATACCCATACTTGTGACATCAAGGCCAGCCAATCACAGTTAACAACCCCACTATTACCCAAAGCACACACTCAACCCATGTGTCATACGCACACACATGTCTAGGCAACAGGCAATATGTGGGTAGTACACTGCATATTGGCCACTGATAGTAACTATGCAGTGATAGCAGTGGGCTACAGAGGGCATGTCAGCCTGCCAATCTATCCAATATGCACGTACATGCAGACAGTGCACCTCCACCATGTTCTCCAATGGACACCTGCACCACATGGGTGCCTTCACATGTGACTCACAACGGACATACCATGCCTGACAACATGCCCTGTATGGACAGATGACACTGACATTAGGGAATGCTGTTAACATGCTATCAATGTAGGTGCAGGGTAAACCTGCTGCCCATTACCAGTTCCTGCCACAGATGGGCAAGACTGGCACATCTGATGATAATTTGTGTTCACAACATGGGTCAGACACCCCAGGTACAGTTCCACATGTCACTGTACATGCATGTAGGAGGTGTGCACATCACAGACACCATCCATGTCATGGACTAAGGAACACATACATGGCATGTGATGTACAGCATTGGCCACACACAATAGTCACCCAGGTGACTGGATGGGGGGATGCAATACCCACCTTTTGTGAGCAAATACAGAAACTACAGGCCTGAGCCACAATGCAGACCATTGTCATGTGACCTGATGCCAAAGTATACCCATCGCCTACCCTTGTACAGCCTGCTGGCACAGTTGACCACAACACACCCATGCATGTCAGAATTGGCACCCTGTGTGTTCATGTGTGTGTGTTGTATGGTGCGTATGTCCACATCCACACTCACTACAACCCCCAGGGCATACTGAAGCATGCTGTCAGATGGTTGACACCTCATCATACTCTTTGCCCATACGACCTCTGTATGACCCGTGTGGTGCATGCGATACCTGCACATTGATGTGTTGTGGCAATCCTACTAGTGATGAGCTGCACTCCTGGCTCTGCCAAGTGTGTCAGTGTGTGCGTACCTCTGTGAGTGTGCCTGTATTGACGCTGGCACCTGTTCATGCAGACAGGCACGTGTACGTCACCTGCCGTATATCTACCATATCTCTGTTGCAGATGTCACTCACCATCACATATATGTTCTGAGTGCTCCACATCAAGTAACCCATGTGGTTCATCCAATAACTACATCGAACTGTGATAGCACTACATAGTTGTTGGGGATTTGATACCCTGTGCTGGTAGGTGTGTGACACAAACATACTTCAATTTTACTCTCCCACCCCTCCCTGACATGCATTTGCCTCTGTCTGCCTCCCCCACTCCCTCTCAGGTGGAAGTGGAGACCAACACCTGCCTTGCTTAGGCATCAGCATGTGTATTTTAAGTGATGCTCATGATCAGATGATGGCCTCTCCATGAATTGCAGCCCTCCCCTATCTGATTGCATGTGGAACAGCTGTGGTGCTATCCCCATAGCCAATTGCATGAAAACACACTCCAATACCTAGGAACATCATGGTGGTGTTGGCCCTTTTTAGTCACTGTAAGCAGGAGCTAGTTCTGTTGTTTGGCAAACAGCATCTCAGAAAGATTGGGGATTTACCTCTAACAACATACCCTGTGGAAAGAGGGCAACCAACAGGAGGGGAATGTGCCTGACCTGACTACAGACTGTAAGTGCTGCTATACTGCATGTGGAGTAATGTCAGTTTAACAGTATTTGTCTGGATATGCTTGTCGTACATGTTGCAATACCTGCCATATCAGTTCCATGTATATGAGGAATCCCCATCGGCAGTGTCATCTGCAGACTGAGCAGTGTTCTGCCTTTGGTTTCATGTGTTAGCCACAGTGCATCTATCTGTGGAATGCAGAAGGTAGTGTGAGGATTGCAGTCTGTAGATGGTGAAGGCTGTGACAGATACTGACTTCATATCCCTCAATGGACATATGTTGCAACAAACCCCATCACAATGGAAAATATATGAGGTTATCACAGCAACATGTCTATACTGGCCCTGTGTATGTGCTGTCAGCCATACCTCTGTCAACCTTTGTATATACGGCATGCATGAAGTGGTGCATATGTGCTGTACACCATAAATAGTGTCATCATATCTGATAACAAGCCAGTGATATATCAGATTGCTACACATCATGTACAGTAGGGGTTATATTTCATGACATAAGCTGGACATCCTGTGGATGTTTGTACAGTACTGAAGTCTGTGTAGTGATGGTGAATGTCGGCAGTGTGTGTATTGTTAATATATACTTTAGCCTGTGTACAGACTGTGATAGATGCCATTGTTCTAGCTCCCATTCTATCAGATGTTACATGCTACCCCACTGTATGGTACCATTTTGCCGTACATGTTTGTAGGGCCATACACACACATGTCCCATATCACAGACAGCCATCAGACCAAACTGTGTAGCAGCTAGTCATTCTGTGAGTGGCACATATGAGGATAGTGTAGAACAGATAGTCCATATACTGTAATATTATACTAGCTTACCATATGTGGCTGTGTTCACATTGGTTGTGGTTATGCACTGTCACACAGGAGTATCTTACTCTGTGCTGTGACATGGCTGTTGAGCCTGCTATATATGTAGGTACATGTTCATTCCCCCATACGAGATGTAGGCCATTGTTGAGTCAGTCTGCTTGTAGCCTGCACAGTGCATTATTACATGCCTAGCAGCTTAGTGTACTTAACCAGTGGGATGTCATGTGCAGATACTTGCCAGATGTACTGCTGCTGGGCCTTCCTTAAAAGTCATGTGTGTCAGACAGAGCAGTGGGATGCTGTACAGATGTATGTCAATATCTAGTGGGTAGTATGTGTCCATGGCACCCCTGTACTAGCAGTCATTATGTGTCAGGTCAGACAGGAGTGTGTGAATCCAGCACCTATGGTGCCAAATGTATACCAGTCATTATGTTTTATGCCCAACTACATGGCTGTCTACATCCATATTGTCAGGCCTGGTACACATGTTGTGCACTAAGGGATTATGTGTATAGCTCTGGACTGTACAGGGTGTGTCCGACATTCCACATATAGTGGCCAATATCTCTGCTGCACTCCACAGGGGCATTACATGCTAGCGGCGGTACTTTACAATGATTTCCTTAGAATGTCTGTCAGTAGCCAATGGCACGCATGTTATAAGCAGATGTCACCCTCTACACACACCATGTCTGTGAAGACAATCCCAATGACAGTAGCAACAGTCTAGTAATATACCTGCTATAATACCTGATATCCCCTTGCAGTACGAATTTGAGGCAATATGAGCTGGGGTAGGACTACACTCCATGTCCAGGACATATGGTGGAAATATATGTACATATACTTATCCAGATAGCGATATATATATATATATATATATATATATATATATATATATATATATATATATATATATATATATATATATAATTACACGTGTACTACTTCCAATTACCACTGTCATGGTAACCACCCACTATGAATCCCTACAGCATGTGGGCGTGGTCCCTTTAAATTTCCTGTTTGATGGACATCCTTCCTGTGTGTGGGCATCAGTGTTATAGAGAGCAGGTAGCAATACCTCTTACAGGACAACCTGCAGACTCAGAGCGGCCACATATTTGTAGGAGGATCAGGAACTACAGAGATACTGTGAGAAGAGTTGTCTTATGCTTTGCATAGTACTAGTGTTACAGGATGTGTGTGTGTACATACTAGGGTAACTTGTAATGCAGTCTGTCTGCATAGCTCACTACTGTGGGCCTATCCTCTTGCTGGACAGAGGTATGCCTATCATGTGTTGCCCATCCACCACACAGGTCCTGTGTCAGATATTACACTGGTAGTGTGTGTGTTACGTGCTGTCAGTACATGGCTACACCCATTTCTATTTCTAACCTTAATTCCCTGACTAAGGATATGTTGCAGACTATCCTGTAACACCAGCACCTTGCTAAGTGTATGACACACAGTGTTCCACATATGTGCCTGTGTTCCAGCCTCTGTCCCCCATCTTCTTACCAAGCTTTGCACATATGTCATGCTGTTGGGGGTTGTTCTGTAGTGGGCTGTGAATATATCACACTGCCATTGCTGCCATTAGTCCACTGCTGTTGTATCCCCCACACATACAGTGTGGCTGGGGTCATATATATGTGGGCGTTACCTACACAACACATGTGTGCTCTTATGCACTGCGGAGGCCAGTGTATGTAACAGTGGTAAATGGGCCTGTATTATTGAGTCTAGGTGGGGAGCATCATAAATGACCTAGGCTGTTACAAAACGTGGGAGTATCAGGGGTGAGCTGCAACAAGGTATCTGGATGTACAGTACCATATATTTCACCTATATTGACATTACTTATATGAACTGGGTTACTGCAAGCCTACTGCCTCCTGCCATACAGACTGTTCTGTTTGTTATGCCTTGTTATGTACCGGTTACAACCCATATGATCACAAAACATCTTTACCTCCTACGGAGTTTGTAGAGAGTGTAGATAGAGGCTACACACCTGCAGTACATACTGTTGATTGTTTGGTATTCTGTGGCCCAGTCTGTCTTCACTATTGTACATTCTGAAGGGCTTGGCCTGGACAGCAACAGTTGTGAACCTTTCCAGACTACTGTATTAGTGTAACTGATTCACAGTTGCAGTACTCTGTTTATATGGTTGTCAGTATCTGAACAGCTATATGACATGGCATATAGAACTGTTATAGTACACAATTAAAAGATTCCCATTTCTGCAAACCTGTGTGTGGTGTCTTTCCTATGACCTTTCTATGGGTATATGCTGCAGGCAACGATTGACATTAGTATGGGTGGCCCATACAGTATCCAGTTGTTCAGGTGTTAACTGTAGGCATAGTGGCTGTTCCATATTGTGTGCACCTTCCACATATGTATCTTACTGTACATATATCTGCATGTGTCTGCGTAGTCACATATATATATATATATATATATATATATATATGTGTGTGTGTGTGTGTGTGTGTGTGTATCTGTATCTGCATATCTGTGTCTGTGTATCTGTATCCTGGGGATGTTGATGGCTTCCACATATTACATGTCCTATGGGAGGTGGACTGTACTTGGTAGTGTATTGCAGGGCGCATGTGTTTGGCTGCGGGGGGGATGCCTATTCGTACAAGACGTATAGTGTGTGGGGCCTCTCAACCCCATTAATGGTGCATGTGGAGATATGTGTATTTGTTAATCTGCAATTGCTATCTACAGATGCATGGCCATATATACCTATATAGATATATATATCTGCTAACATATATATAACTATGTCCGTATATACCTACATCAATATATATCTGCGCACACATATGTAACATGCTGTGTATATGTAGACATATAGGTGGCAACACATATATGTGTCGATTTAGGCATATGCATGTATATATGTGCATATATAGTGATATATATGTACACAGAGTTAGTAAAACAAAATATATATGTATATATACATATATAGATATGTTGTATCTGTTTAGATTTTAATATAGTGACACACACAGACATCTAGATGTTGGTATACATTCTCTCTACTGTTGCATGATAGGACTGGATGATATGTTTCTGAAAACATTGAATTTCTGTGTATCTGTCATGGCTTAGTGGTGCATCCCTTTGTCTAGTGTGTGCAAAATCCTTGGTTTGAACCTTGCAAGAGCTGTTTATTTTGTTGCTGGGCAGAACTTGGCCCGTTGGATACAGAGTGATTAAGGCACTTTAAAGCAGTTGTAAGCAGGTGTGTGTGGGTTTGAGCGGAGCTAAACATTGCCTACACAGGTTAAGCAATTTAGAAGCTAACTGAGTGTATAAAAATGTAACCGGAGGTTAGCAGTGCTTACCATCACTCAAACCCACGCAAAACCACTTACAACTGTTTTAAAGTGCCTTAATCACTCTGTATTCAATGGGCTGTGTTCTACCCAGCAACAAAAGAAACAGCTCCTGCAAGGCTTGAAACCAGGACACTGCACACCATACACAAAGTGATTTACCACTAAGTCATGGCAGACATTTGCTATCAGGATGTTTTCACATACATATCATCCAGCCCAGGTATTCAACACTACAGGGAATGTATTCCACCATGTAGATGTATTTGTGTGTGTATATATATTCATATTTAAATGGATATAACATATCTACATATGTAGATCTAGCTATAGAAATATATACATATATGTATATATATATATATATATATATATATATATATATATATTTATATATGCATATATAATGCATCTATAGATATATATGTATACATCCATATGTCCACATATATACAGCACTAAAATGCATATATGTAAGCATATATATGGTTCGCCTTTCAGGTGGAGAAATCCATGCCTCCAAAAGCTGGAAGGCCGAATGTATGTTTTCAAAATTGCACAATCTTTCTATTAATGCATCGAATGTGCAATGAGTGAATGTCACTATGCATTCGCTCATTGCAGATTCAGCCATTTGGGTGCAGATGGCACTATAGTGGGGATGGGGAATATTTGCCTATCCCTACTGTAGTGTGAACTCAATGTTAGTATATCACAGTAGGGGGGGTTGTGGGGGGGCCCAGCCCCCCAGATGGGGTATGCAGGGGAGCTTCCCCCCTGCATTATGATATGTATTCCAACTTGCAGTTTGAGAATCAGCAAAGCTGCTTTTAGATTTGCTGTGTTTTGAACTGTGGTGCAATTAGAAATGACTGACTGGTCCTTTTGTTTTACAGAAAGGGGCATTCGAAAAAATGATTGTCTCCCTTTCAAAGGTAAACACATATATATCTATATAGGTATATATGGACATACATCTGTAGATGAAACTGGGAATATAACCACAACATATATGTCCACATGCACCATTGATGGGTTTGAAAGACCCAAACAACATACATCTGGCACAGATAGGTATCCCCCCCACAGCCAAACATGTCTGGCCTGCAATACACTACCAGCCTTAGCAGATCCCATAACCAGGACCCTACACAACAATGGCAGTACATGTTAATAGTACTCCATCCCACCTGTAGGATGTCAGGCTGGCATTACTAACATATCATGCAGTACAGCCAAGTGAAATGTCATACTTGGGGGAACCCCCCTGGTCAGGTGCAGTAAGTAGCTCGGATCCCTCATACGATCCAATAGGCCTATACCCGACAATGGATTCACCAATGTTGGCAAGGACAACCACAAATCCACCATGTCGGCTAGGAGCTACTACCCAGTAGCCTGATGACCCTATTCTGCAGGGACATGGAACATATCAACAGTGAACCCATGGCCAATGTCAATGGCAATCTTAACACAAGGGACCCCCGCCAATGTTGGACTTGTCAAAGGCAGAGAATACAACCTGAACCTGTTATACCTCTCGACACAATCATGACACGTGTAGATGAGGGTAAGGAGGTGCACAATGCCTATGTAGATCATAGCAGGTTTTTGTACACCATCCCACATGTAGGAATGTATGTAGATGTTAAGGGATCTTTCTCCGTTCACAGAATATGTTTCCACCAGGACTATTTGTCAAATGCCAACATTCCACAAGTGCCATCCCATGGACATACAGTCATTCACAGGTCATAGATGTGTTAATGCCCTCCTCCACACTGTAGAGGTGTGCAGCACTACTGGAGTTGCTATGGCTCCCTGGATGTGGCTGTTGTGGACACATCTGCCATCATTGCAGTTACTGTTGCATTTATCCCCCCACATAACTGTCTGTAATATCGTACAGTGTAGATATTCAGATTGTTAGTTGTTGTTTACACCATTCACAGTAGTTGAGCGCCTCACACCCTCCTAAGGGTAGGGCTATGCCACTGGCATTGGCACACTCATGTTACTGAGGTGAGGATCACAGTAGAGTGGGGAAAGGGACATGCACCCTGCTGTTAGCATGTTCAATGTCATCCACATTGCAGACTGCATATATAGCAATGTGTGGTTGTGTCTACCCTGTCTTGGTGGGATTACATGGGCAACAGATGTGTTGCCTGCACGGGGACATACCTCCATGTGTACAGTCTTGTATCTGTACAGCATCCAAGCCAAAGGCTCTGTGTATTGTACCCAGCCATGTCATGTGTACCACCCACTATACTTACTGGTGTCCACTGTGGAAGGCCTGCTGACACCACTACACCGATCAGCCATGTGGCGCACAGACAAACACAATCAGAATAGATAATGATGACAACAATACAACATTGTTAATTACAGCTATGATGCATCATGGCTGCACAGCTACACCTTCCAAGATATTAGCATTTTACTTTACTGCTGACAACATGCTACACTGTTGTACAGTCACCCTGTGCATCAGCACCATGTTAACCTGTCCCTGCATCGATGTTACAGATGTCAGGAAGTTGCACAGGTATCATCATATGCACAGGGCGTGTTGTTGTTTTACCAGAGGCCTAGGCTGAGCCATACAATTGACAACATATGTGTGTGTGTGTGTGGGGGGGGGGGGCTGAGTACTATTATGGGCCAATGGTGATGTTGTGTGTGCAGGTATGTGGTTGCCATACGTTTGTTGTTTATTGTGTGTGCCTGCATGCACACAGTTCCACCATGTGGCTGCCCTTTATGGGGATTTCTGAGACAGCTGCAAACTGTACCTGGCAGGGTTTGCAGTTCACTATCTCCAGCCATGGACATGGGATCTGTGTCTGGCAGGGGTGCTACAGGCAGTTTCAGGTACAAAGCCAAATTGAGTACTGTCCCCCGAGATTGACAGATGTCCACTGGATCCAGGTCCCTCCTGGGTCTGGCCAGGGCCACATGCACGTGGTCTGCTATGACGGTCTGTGGATAGCACTCACCCCACAGTGCTGGGGCTGGTGCCACCACTACAGGAGCAGCTGTGACTGGTGTGATGCCCACAGTGACCTCCAGTTGCTGGGGTTGCGGGCATACATCCAAGTGGCCGTCGCAACTGTCCTGCCCTGTCATGATGCATAGACATGACATTCTGGATGAGATCCAATGTCTCACCCCACCGTCTATCCATGACTTCGGTGTAATTACTAATGGCACCTGCTAGGTCATGGATGCTGTCAGTTACAGAGGTGTGATGAGCCCTCTGCACCCTTAGACCCTGTCTGGTGTACCGTTCCATTTGTGCCTGTACCTCCACGACAGCCTGGAACATGCGTGTGGTTGATATAGATGTGGCACATCTGCCAGGGGCATGATGACCATCAATGCTCTGGTGAGCACCCCTGGACATCTGCCTATGTGATACCCTGCCAGATATCTGGCTATGGTTGCTGTGTCCTGACACACATGCCATAGATACCACACTGTCCTGGCCAATGCCACCTGTAGACTGTCTCTCAGCTAAGGCCAACGGTGATGAGGTATGTAGAGGCAGTGTGACTGTGTGCGTGGATGGGGTGGGTACTTGTGGGATATCAATTGGTTGCCCAGTGGCAGCCACTGATGACCCTGCCTGTGCCTCAACACACATATCCTCATGGTCACTATCTGTATCAGTGACATCAGATTCCCTGCGGGAGGGACCCAGACCCACCTCGCCACCTGTGAGGGGAAAACAGGGAACAGACTGTAAGACCTGTACATCACCACTAAACAGTACACACACACACACACACACACACACACACACACACACAAACAATGTGTGCAGACATGGCCGCACACACAGACATACACACATGCAGTCGACATACATGGCAACCCATACACTCTACCAGACAGCACCTACAGACAGCTCCAGCACCCCCATAACACGCACAATAGCAGGTGATGGTGCAGTACAGTATCACATACAAACCTGTAATTACACACATGTCAGCATGCAGGACATGTGGTGGTCAACAGCATGCAGTGCAACTGTAGTCAATCCCTGTTACCAACATTATGCATGGCTGTGATGCATATGGCTTCTGTAAGTAGGTGATGGCCCTCTCCCTGGAACACACTGCACCTATGTCCACAGCATTGCTGTGCATCTGTTCAGCACCCTGGTATGTACTGTGCACCATACCTCACAGATGTACAAACCATTGCAGGATGTGTATCTGTGTGTCAATTGTGTTTCTGCTGCTGCTCACAACCTCTGTGTGTTTCTGGATTACATGTGGACACGTGTTTAGTGAATGCCTGATGTGTATTCACAGATGTCATCATCAGTGGTGCATGTATGAGTGATAGACTACCATTAGACCGACTGCAGACACAATGTACTGTACCTATGGTGAGTGTCAAGACCATTATTGATCATTATTGAGCCCTGGCTGATGTTGCCTGTGGTACACATAGGTTCATAGCTGAGTACTGGTCTATTGGTCCTGGGGCCTACATAAGCCTAGCCACATGGGTTCCCAGCCAGGCACCACCCAATAATGTTATTCCCCCATGCCCCTGTCAGGCTGTGGCACAGACATACTACCCAGGGTGAATTCCCCATTTCACATCCAGTTGTCAAATGTTTTTGTAAAGAGGGCCAATGAGTAGCATTGCCTGACATGAATGGGTAGTCCTTTCCAGAGTGTGGGAATTCCCCAGGACAGGGCTCTATCCCTCCAGTATGTTCTGTGTAATGTGTTGATGTGGTTTAGAACCCTGGAGCATGTGTTTGCAGAGGGAGTGGAATTTCTTTATATGTACCATGTTCAACTGTTCTGTGTATGACATAGCTGTGTATGTTAGGCGGATGTCAGCTGTGCCTGGGCAATGTGCACTGGAGTGTAGCCACAGTTGTCTGAGATGGTTTGTGTATTGCATGTGTTTGAGACTGGTAATCCCATTAGTGAGGTGTGTGCTCTGTCAGTGAACATGTACAGCATGCATTATGGGTAGGTGTGTTAGATGCGTACATGGCCTACACCTTAGCTATGACATGTACAGTGAATTGCCAAGCATAACCTTAAACCATACTCACTGGCATTCGGCCACTGCCTTGCTGGTATCCCAGAGTTACCTACATTGAGATGAGATAGTGTTGATGTCAGTGGCCACAGCTGTGGTATTGCTACAGGGTGGTTGTAATATTACAGTAAAACAACAGCTGAACTCCACAGTGCTACAGATTATGCATAACTGCTTATCAGTAATGACACAGCAATACACTCCACCTCTCACATATGCATGATCTACCCGTACAGATGCATACACAAACGTGGTCTACTGATATGCTCTGGAACCTTATCTGCATGCTCCATGTCTGGTGTGTATGTAGCACCCACCTCCATGACTGTATATGTATGTAGCTCTTGTGGGTGGGCAGGTGCTACCAGGCTCATGAGCAGCTCCTCCACTGTGGTGAGGTGGGATGGATGTTATGGCCCCATCTGTTGCAAGATGGTCACCCCGCACGGCAGCGGCATGGTGACATACATGGCAGAGCAGGTCACTACAATGATGACGGACCTGCTCATGCTCATTCACCCTGCGGGCCACATTGTTCCACATGGCTGGCCACTCATGCTGGTCCTGGCTTGTCCTTGAGAACAGCAGCTGGTAGTTCTGGATGATGCTGGTGAATATTATGTCATCCTCAGCGGCACTGTAGATGGGATTCCTCAGGTGCGCCATACTCCCTGAAAGACATAAAGATGGAAATATGTCTGAGCAACTCATATGGCACATTTACCATAATACAATACACATATCAATCTCCTGCCACCATATCAGCTCCAGCTTAATGGTCACACAACACAAGTGGTACGTCTCTAGTATATCTACCATTGGGACATATATTGCATTGTACAACACTTTCTGCTATGTGTTTAGAGACATGCTCCCTGTGGGGACACTAGAGTTGCTGGGCTGTTACACAGTATTTCACCTGCATGCCATTGTCACTGCCACTATGTTTCCACATATGCATGTGATATGCTTGCTATTTGATTGCTACATATCTGCCATTCTGTGTTATTGGAGATATCTATGCATGCTGTTGGACATGTTCTGGGATTGTGTGGACTATTACAACCCACATATGTTCCATGACAGTTACACAACAGTATGTGTAGAGGTTATTTGCCAGAAGGAACACCACTCCCACCTAATGTGCACATGTTACCAGCCCGCATCACATCTGCCATGGAACCTCATTATCTACTGTTCCATCACTACCTTCATGTGGAACCACCTCAGGGGATGGTGTCCCCCCATGGAGCACACACAGACATATGTCTGTCACCCAGTTAGGCCCAGGGTCTTGTGCACAGGGAACTCCACAGAGACATGGGGTATGTGCTACATCACCTGGAGGCATGCAGTACACATACACAAGGTTCAACATGCATGTTCTTCCTGCTCAGCCCACAGCCCAGGCAGCGTTATGACCATGTAGATGCTGTTCTGTCTGTCCATGGGTGGGTACCATGTTCCTTTTGTTCCCATATAGGGGCTCAATGGCCTCCACATTCCAAATGGAACTAACCATTCACAGTGTTTAACCACCACATGTGTCATATACCAGCCCTGTATGCTGTCTTATTTGTCACCCAACCAAACCTACATACCAGTATGTGCCTAATACCCTTCACCAACATATATATCCCACCTTCTCAAACAATTGCGATAGGTTCCCAGCATGGGTTACACACCACACTCCACTTTGCAGCCATGTACTGGTGTGTAGATATGTTTTGTATTGATGTGTGATGTTCTCTCACATATGTCATAGCAGGGGACATGTATTGGCATATGTGTATGTATGTATATATATATATATATATATATATATATATATATATATATATATATATATATATATATATATGTAGACATACACACACACACACATATACATATTTGTATACATACACATATATATATATATATATATATATATATATATATATATATATATATATATACATACATATATGGGCATATATGTGTAGATATCATTATGTGTTGTTTATATACCTATATATATGTACAACTGTCAGAGGTTCCATAGACATACATAGCTGTGAATATGTATCACATATACGTATCTGTATGTGGGGTGCATACAAACATCTGGTCCACACTCTTGTAACTCTCTTTACTTCACAGATGAACTGTTCTGCCTTGCTGCAACACAGATAAGTGTCACATGTGAACACAGATTAACATTAGAGGGGTATATATGCTGACATATTTTAGATAAGCATATTATACTGCTATGGCAGTTGGGCATGCTATGCCACACTTTAACATGACTGTCCTGCAGGTGGTGTGGTCTCACACCCATGTGTCTATCATGGCAGTATTAATTCCCCCACCAGCCGTTAGCCACAGTAATGTACAGAACACAGATATCATGGGTCACATCTTTATCATTCACTGCTGATCTGCACAGTTGACAGGTATGTCCCACTCCCCACAGGGACTGACACTATTGTCCAGAGCAGTTGTTGAGCAGAACATCATTACAGGAACAATTACTGATGGCACATATAAATCCTTTCACATTATACATCCTATTATTCTATGCCATATACTACATGCAAGTAAATACATATCTGTTTCACATACCTTTTATGTTTTTTCCACTGTAACACAACCCTGAGCTTTGTTACTTTTATTAATGTTATTTTTTCTTTCTTTCTTTCTCTCTCTCTCTCTCTCTCTCTCAGTCTCTCCAGTAGAGTGATTGAGCTGGTTTGAATAGATTGCAGCATGCTTTTGTTGGTATTGCACATGATCAGATGATGGCCTCTGCACCAGTCAGTGTCCACCAGTTGCTAATTGCATGCAGCCTGCTGTGTAGTACTTCAGATAACCACTGTCATGGCAAGCATGTAGTTTAAATTGCTGACTTCTGTGGGCATTGTCCCTTCACTTTTACAGTATGGATGACATCCTTCCTGTGTGTGGACATCAGTATAACAGGCAGCAGGTAGCAATACCTCTTACAGCAGAACCTGCAGACACAGGCCAAATACACATTTGGGTAAGGTTCCAGACCTACAGACAGTGTGAGTAGTGTTGTTGTGTGCATTGTATCTTGCTGGTCTTACAGGGTTTTTGTGTACATGGTACTTCTTCATGGAATGTTGTCTGTCTGCATAGCTCTCAACTGTGGGCCTATCCATATGATACCAGAGGGACTGGCTGTTAAGTTTTGTCTGTGCACCACACAGGTATTGTCCCAGATATATCAGTGGCATTTTGTCTGTTGAGTGCTATCAGTACATTGATACATCCATTTGTATTTCAATGTCGTATTCCTGCATAAGGGTATGCTGCAATGAATCCTGTAACACCAGCAATTTCCAGGGTGTGTAACAGCAATAATTCAAATATGGCCCTATGTTTCTGCCTCTGTCCTCCACATATATGCCAGTCTTTGTCCTGTGATACAGAAAGGAGTTGTTAGGTAATGGCCTATCATTATTTACTGATAGCATTACTGCTATCATCCCTGTCATGTCATGGACTCCCACACCAACTGTTGGGCCAAGTCCATATATATGGAGGTAACAGCTGGAGAACACATATGTGCCCTTGTACATTCCAGAGGTAGGTGTGTGGTACACAGTGTCCCTTGCCCTTGTACAGCCTTTTAATGGGGGGGGGGGGTTCAATGCAATTAACCTAGGCTATGACACCTTTTCAGGGATATAACTGTTAAGCCAATGGTCATTCAGTGTGATAGTGAGATGTTAAGTTAAGAAATGTTATGTACAAGATACTGTGACATTAACACAAGTGCTACTTTTCCCCCTAGGGCTTGACTACAGGGTGTAGTTGGAGGCTGCTGAACTACATCTGTAATTGTTGATTGTTACGTATCTTGAAGGCAAATCCTGTTTCTACTGTTGTACTAATTGAAGGCCTTGGCCTGGAAAGCATAGTATGGTATATATCCACATTGCTTGCATCTACTGTTTTGTGTGGGCTTTGCATTCATCACTGATTACATATTTCAAACCTTATGTGGTGTAAGTAGTGGCATACATTATTGTATAGTACACAAATAAAGGTTATCTGTGTATGCATACCTGTGTGTCATGTCATGTCCTTTGAATTGTGGGTGGGTATATGTTTAATGTCAGTATTCTCATTTGTGGGAATGGTTGCCCAACTACACATTTCACAGGTGACAGTTGAAGGGCTTGTGGCTGAGGGATATACTTTGCACCCAGTACTTCCACACTACTTCTACATATGTATGGTTACTGATACTTTTTGTCTGTGTATGTACCTATATATATATCTCATATAGCTATATCTAGATATATGTATCTATATTTCTATATATCTGTATATATATATATATATATATATATATATATATATGTATATATATATATATATATATATATATATATATATATATATATATACATACATATGAACATATGTATATATCTATATACAATTGATGTTATATGATTATTTGTGAGTCATAGATAAATATATAACTACATATAGCTGTCTACCTGTCTACATTTACAGATATATATCTGTCTATATGCCCATGCATGTTTGGCTCATATTTTGGCCTGTACCTCATTCTCTTGGCAATTAATATGGATGATCGCAGCACTGAAGTCAGTAACTAGTGCCAACACTTGTGTGTTTCAGACATCATCTCCTTCTACCTATGTGTTTTAATAGGTATAACTGTGTAACTAGCAACATTTTAAATGGATTAGAGCATTAGTTGACATATATCCCTATTTGTACCCACAGTGTGGCATACTTTGTCCAGACTTCTTGCATTAACAGGTTGTGTGGTATGATAATTAATAAATTTCCTATACTTTTGACTGATTGTGGGGATGATATGTTTGTTAAAACATCAGGTTATGTATATATGCCATTGTTTAGTGGTAAATCACTTTGTGTATGGAGTGCAGGGTCCTGGGTTTGAGTCTTGGAGAGGCTGTTTATTTTGTTGCTGGGCTGAACAAGGGACATTGGATACAGAGTGATTATGGCACTTTTAAGCAGTTGTAAGTGGGTTTGCATGAGTTTGCGCGACAGTAATCACTGCCAAGCTCCGCTTATGTTTTCTTACAGTCAGTTAGCTTTGGAATTGCTCACCCTGTGTAGGCATAGCTTACCCCTGAGCAAACCTGTGCAAACCTGATTACTGCTGCTTAAAAGTGCTTACTGCTGCTTACCCTTGCGCTAATTTCTTTAAAAGAAAAGAAAAAAGGGTTGATAGGAAAGTGGTGAAAAAAGAGGCACAAAGACGGTAAGACAGTAGGGAAAATAGCTAGGTATATGCAGGAAGGGTATAGGAAAGGTCCATAGCTGCCCATTTCTTTTACAGCAACAGCTGTGCATATACACTAACTTTGCAGGTACATTTGGACCCTCAAACCCCTGGGAGAGGGGTGAGGACAACATATATTCATTGTGATACCAGTTAGACCAGACTACATGTGTCTAGTGGACACGTGTGCAAAATGGACAGCTATGTATGAGGCAAGATTTTTTGTGGGAACAGATTGCCCTTTTTTTTTCAGGTGATAGTGGGATGTAGGGGAGGGGTAGTAGGTATATTTGGGGAGGTAGGTTAGGTAGGTTAACCGACAAGACAAACGAGATGCATACAGGGCCAGTATATGACACATGTGGGGGTAAACACCTTGGACTGGGAGGGGTGTTTGGAAGTTGCAAGCCCATGAGCCCCCAACTGGAAACAGTGGGACTGAGGTCCCCACCCACAGGCTGTCACCACTGCACCTTCATGGCCCCAAAGGTGGCTGTGCTGGGGGCTGTGTAGGAGGGGCAGACTCACCCTTTAATAGTGCCACTCGGCCCTTAAGCTGGCATAGCCAGTTTCAATACTCCAGATCAAGCTCCCTACGCACCACAGCCCGGACCTGTTGATGGGTGACAGGTTCCCATCTGCACCCGCTCCAAGGGGGGATGAGCCCCATCCCCTGCAGCGGTTCCAACCAAAGGTGGCACAGAGCCCATGGAAGAGGAGGTCCCAGGCTGGACCCCAGATGTGCTGGTGCCCGGTGCCATGGCCACATGAGGTGAGACAGGTGGGTCCGCTGGGACCAGCCTTCCCATATGAGCTATGTTGTCGCAGGTTTATGACAGATATAGGTTCATAGGTTCATAGATTAGTACTAAGCTAACTGCCCTTGCAAGCCATTTTAAGGAGACTCAAACCCTGCACCTTGTGTTTGTAAGGCAAACACCTTAACCATTAGGCCACCCTCCCATGGGTTAGTAACAGTCAACAGCATTCAGGAGTAGTTATAACAGCATGCAGAGGTATTCCTATTAAACCAATGTACCAGATTTAACACAGTTGCAGAGCAAGCAGAACACATGCATATATGGAACAGTGGCCATTACAAGAGCATGCAGGTTTCATTGATGGCAACAGGCCACCAATATGGGTGTATTTTAACATGGCACATGCATAGAAATAAATGTGAATATTTATTAACCATTAGGACATATGTCGCAACAAAAGTTTGGAGTGTACACATACCATTTGAGGAGTGTCATTGGGTTATTTTGCACATATGGTAGAGGTGAGAGAGAGAGTTCAATTAACAACTAATATATCCTTGTAATTTTCACAACATTCTTAGTCACTGCAGTGATCTTTACCTTACATGTATTATTATAATACCCAATGGCCTTATATTGTACACTGGTATGTTTATAGATTATTATATAAAGTGATGTTTATGAAGCTGGAAATTGATGGTGTAATGATGAATGTTGTTAGTGCATATGCTCCACAAGTTGGGTGTGTGATGGACGAGAAAGAAACATTTTGGAGTGAGTTGGATGAAGTGGTGATGACTGTACCCAAGGGTGAGAGAGTGGTGATTGGAGCAGATTTCAATAGGTATGTTGGTGAAGGGAACAGAGGGGAGGAGGAAGTGATGGGTAGGTATGGTGTTAAGTGAAGGAATGCAGAAGGTCAGATGGTAGTGGATTTTGCGAAAAGGATGGACATGGCTGTGGTGAATACGTATTTTAACAAGAGGGAGGAGCATAGGGTGACATGCAAGAGTGGAGGAAGATGCACACAGGTGGATTATATTTTATGTAGAAGGGCCAGTCTGAAGGAGATTGGAGACTGTAAAGTGGTGGCAGGGGAAAGTATAGTTAGGCAGCATAGGATGGTGGTTTGTAGGATGACAATGGTGATCACGAAGAGGAGGATGATTGTGAGGGCAGCACCAAGGATCAAATGGTGGAAATTGAAAAAGGGTAATTGTGAGGTGGAGTTCAGGGAAGGGTTAAGACAGGCACTGGGTTGCAGTGAAGAGTTGCCAAATAGCTGGGTAACTACAGCAGAGCTAGTAAGAGAGATGGATAGAAAGGTGCTTGGTGTGACACCTGGAAAGAGGAAGGAGGACAAGGAGACCTGGTGGTGGAATAAAGAAGTACAGGAGAGTATACAGAGAAAGAGGTTTTCGAAGAAGAAGTGGGATTGTCAGAGAGATGAAGAGAGTAGACAAGAGTATAAGGAGATGAAATGCATGGCAAAGAGAGAGGTGGTGAAGGCTAAGGATAAGGCGTTTGAAGAGTTGTATGAAAGGTTGGACACTAAGGAGGGAGAAAAGGACCTGTACTGATTGGCTAGACAGAGGGACCGAGCTAGTAAAGATGTGCAGCAGATAAGGGTGATAAAGGATAATGAGGGAAACATACTCACAAGCAAGGAGAGTGTGTTGAGCAGATGGAAAGAGTACTTTGAGGGGCTGATGAAAGAAGAGCATGAGAAGGAGAGAAGGTTGGATGATGTGCGGATAGTGAATCATGAAGTGCAGTGGATTAGCAAGGAGGAAGTAAGGATAGCTATGAATAGGATGAAGAATGGAAAGGCTGTTGGTCCAGATGACATACCTGTAGAAGCATGGAGGTGTTTAGGTGAAATGGCAGTGTAGTTTTTAACTAGATTGTTTAATGAAATCTTGGAAAGTGAGACAATGCCTGAGGAATGGAGAAAAAGCGTTTTGGTACTGATTTTTAAAAATAAGGGTGATGTGCAGAGCTGTAGTAACTACAGAGGGATTAAATTGATCAGTCACAGCATGAAGTTATGGCAAAGAGTAGTGAAAGCTAGATTAAGAATGGAGGTGATGATTAGTGATCAGCAGTTTGGTTTCATGCCAGGAAAGAGCACTACAGATGCGATGTTTGCTTTGAGAGTGTTGATGGAGAAGTACAGAGAAGGTCAGGAGTTGCATTGTGTCTTTGTGGACTTAGAGAAATCATATGACAGGGTGCCTAGAGAGGAGTTGTGGTATTGTATGAAGAAGTCGGGAGTATCAGAGAAGTATGTAAGAGTGGTGCAGGATATGTACGAGGGTAGTGTGACAGCAGTGAGGTTTGTGGTGGGAGTGACTGATGCATTTAAGGTGGAGGTGGGATTACATCAAGGATCAGCTCTGAGTCCTTTCTTATTTGCAGTGGTGATGAACAGGTTGACAGACGAGATCAGACAGGAGTCCCCATGGACTATGATGTTTGCAGATGACATTGTGATCTGTAGTGAGAGTAGGGAACAGGTGGAGGGGACCCTGTAGAGATGGAGATATGCTCTAGAGAGAAGAGGAATGAAGGTCAGCAGGACTAAGACAGAATATATGTGTGTGAATGAGATGAAAGGGAGGATAGAGGAATGGTGAGGATGCAGGGAGTAGAGGTGGCAAAGGTGGATGAGTTTAAATACTTGGGATCAACAGTTCAGTGTAATGGTGAGTGTGAAAGAGAGGTGAAGAAGAGAATACAGGCAGGATGGAGTTGGTGGAGAAGAGTTTCAGGAGTGATTTGTGACAGACGAGTACCAGTAAGAGTGAAAGGGAAGGTCTAAAAGAGGGTAGTGAGACCAGCTATGTTATATGGGTTGGAGACAGTGGCATTGACAAAAAGGCAGGAGTCAAAGCTTGACATGGCAGAGTTGAAGATGTTAAGATTTGCACTGGGTGTGACGAGGATGGACAGGATTAGGAATAAGTATATTAGAGGATCAGTCCAAGTTGGAAGGTTTGGAGACAAAGCTAGAGAGGCAAGATTACGTTGGTATGGACGTGCTGAGGAGGGATGCACAGTATATTGGGAAAAAGATGCTAAGGATGAAGCTGCCAGGTAACAGGAAAAGAGGAAGGCCTAAGATAAGGTTTATGGATGTGATGAGAGAGGACATGCAGGTGGTTGGTGTGACAGAGCAAGATGTAGAGGACAGGAAGAAATGGAAACAGTTGATCCGCTGTGATGACTCCTAACGGGAGCAGCCGAAAGAAGAAGATATGCATGACCTGTGTCTTACATACAGGTGTGACAAGATGCAGGTGTTAATGCAACATATGTTGAGAATTGCTGTCATACACTTTGGGTGAGGAGCTAGAATGACAGGTTTGTTTTCATATACATTCTATGACTATGTACATGTTTGACTATCAGTTATATGTCCTTGACGGCTGCCTACACTTCTTGGATCATCACACTGATTTGTCAGGGGGATGGGTTACCAGGCTGATGATATGGGCCATTTATCTGGACATGCTGGACAGATTGGAACAGTTGTGGGGTACGAATATGCATACAACTTTCAATTTGAACATTCTAGCAAATTCTGTACAGTTGAGTGTAATTATGCATACAGCTTTCTATCTGAACATTGCAACAAAATCTGTACAGTTGTGGAGCATGATTATGCATACAACTTAGCAGCACTCCCAGAATTCAAACCCCTGCTGTGTGTGACAGAAAATTATAGCTAACATCACAATACACTGTGCTATTAGGGGATTGGTGTAAAGCTTTCTACTGTTTTCTAAGTCTCCCTCACTTATACAATATGACTGACCTCTTGGCACTTCCAACATTGTTATACAGGACTTCATACACATGTTATTTGCATACCACATTGTGGGTGACACTGCTTAAAATACAACAGTACTATTTATAGTATGCAACAGTTCGCCAACATATGACAGAGGAGTAAACAGAAGCACTCCAGGGGTTATACCTTTATTCACAGACTATTACACATTTATTTCTACTGGTACAACACTTTCTAAGGCTCTTATATTTATTTGTTATGACAGTACATGCAGACTAATTACTAACCTGCCTCGTGATGCAGCCTTTTGCAAACTAGCATCATGGGCTTGCTGGTTCGCAGCCCACTCATCTGCAGCTGTTGGAGAAATACAGTAATATTTAGCCATACCTATCCATAGTATACACAAGCTAGGCAATTCTTAACTACTTAGTAGAATGAGTACTTACTCAGTACTGGGGCATTAGCCATCTGCCGATACTCCTGGATCCACTGTCCCAGTGCATCCCCCCTCCGCCGCTTCAGGTCACCATGGTGGTGCCTGACCTGCTCACCAGTCCAGGCGATACCTGTGGCACTGGTGAGGTCACGGGCGAGACTGTCCCAGGCCTCAGTTTTATACTGCGAGCCCTGGTACTGGCCCTGCAGTAGTCTCTCCTCATGGTATTTTACCAGGAGCCATACCATGATTTTTGACTTCTGGATGCCCCAGCGCTGTGCTCTAAAATGAGTGCCTTCACCCACATCAGCCATTTTGCCTGCAGTAGGATGCTACAACCAGTTATGGAATATATTCCCGCCTGTGTGGTTTAAATACGGCCAATTACCCGCACTTTTCTGTGATTGGCTGGGTTTGAAAAGGCTAAGCTATGGGCACACCTGCTTACCTAAGGTTGGCAGTGCTTAAAGGGGTATACCGCTAGGCAGATTGGATTGGCTCCCCTACACATTGCTTACTCTTACTAAGTTGAGCTGTGCTGCGGTTAGCATTGCTTAATAGTTAATTAACACTATATTTGCCTTTTGGCACTGATTTGTTATTCATTACAGGTTCTATATGCTTCTGGTATTCATGATTCTACACTTCTACTACTTCTACACTTTATTACAATAACACCTCACATCTATTCTTACTGCAGTACTCCAGTTCACATATTTATATTATGTAGCAGGTTATACCACTTCACAATGTGCATATATTTAGTTCACATTTGGTTTGATTTTTCCTGTGATGAGGATTATTTTGCTGATACCTCATTCATATCTGTTGTTATGATGGCTTAGTGGTTTACTGTGAGTATAGTGTAGAGGGTCCTGAATTCTAGCCTTGCAGAGATGGTTTATTTTATTGCTGGGCAGAACATGGGCCGTTGGGTACAGAGTGATTAAGGCACTTTAAAGCAGTTGTAAGCAGGTTTAGGTTCATAGGTTGGTACTAGACTATTGGCCCTAGGGCCTATACAAGCCTAGCCATAACAATTCCTTGGATATTTACTTCTCTGGACGCCTGTCTAGCTGACATGATCCCCGGGGTGAATTTCCTATCTCCAATTCAATCATCAAGGTTCCTTTTGAAAAGGGCCAATGAGGTGCTCTGCTTGACATGTATGGGCAGTCTATTCCAGAGTATGGGGAATCTCTGGTTCAAGAACCTATCCCTCCAGCATGTTTTGTTCATTGTGATGACAAGGTTTAGATCCCTGGAGTGTGTGGCTCTGAGGGATTGGGATTTCTTTAAGTGGAGCATGTCCAACAGCTCAGGGTTTGACATGGCCTTGTATGTAAAGCAGAGACAACCTCTGAGTAGACGATATGCCGCAGAGTATAGCTGGAGTTTTTTTAGAGGGTCAGCATATGGCATCTGCTTTAGGCCTGTGATCCTTTTAGTGAGGTATTTCTGTGGCCTTTCCAGCTATTGCAGATGTCTTGTGAGGTACATACCAAACGGGGCATTATACTCTATAATGGGTCTAATGAGGGATGAGTACAGTGGGACAATGACCTCCTTTTTTCTGGATGAAAAGCTCTTAGTGATGAGGTGTGCTACATAGAAGAATTTCCTGACTGTTGTGGCGATGTGGTTATCGAAAGTGAAACTACTGTCCACCTGTGTCCCTAAGTCTCTCATCACACTTTCAATGTTTAGTGTACTGCCACCTATGTGGTAATTCATGGGTACATGTTTTTTTCCATAGGGGATAACTATACATTTCTTGGCATTAAACTTGAGCCCATGGCTCTGGCACCAGGCATCTGTTTCTGTAAGGCCCTTTTGTAGAATATCCACATCCTTTGGGGATTCAATAATGGCTCCCAGTTTGCAGTCATCTGTGAACTTTGTTAGCCAGAGTCCCTTAGTGTTGGCCTGTACTTCAGAGAAGTAGATGCCAAACAAGAGTGGTCCCAGGACTGAACCCTGAGGTACTCCTCTTGTCACTTGTCTGGAGCTGGATTTGGAGTCGGCTACTTTTACAGTCTGGGTTCTGTCAGTAAGCCAGCTGGCAGCCCATCGAGTGATGTATGGATTTACACCCAGCTTAGTAAGTTTATCTATGATTCCAGAGTGGGGGATGGTGTTGAAGGCCTTGGCAAGGTCCAGACAGGCTGTGTGGACTGCCTTACCCTCGTCCACAGCTCTGGAGACTGATTCGAAGAAGTCAATCAGATTCAGGAGACAAGATCAGCCCTTCACAAACCCAAACTGGGTGGGGTCCATTGTTTAAAGGTTGCCAGTGTCTTTGTTTATAAGTTCCATGATAATGCATTCCATGCCCTTGTAGATCAGGCTTGTCAGACTGATGGGACAGTAGTTCTCGGGATCCAAGGTGGATCCCCCCTTGTGGAATGGGATAACTGTAGCTGTGTGCCACTCAGTGGGCACGAAGCCTGAGGCAAGGCTATGATTAAACATGACACTTAGGTGAGGTGCCAGTTCATTTTGTAGTTCATGTAGTATGTAGCCTGGGATGTCATCTGGTCCCATGGATGCTGTATTCTTAGCTTTGCAGAGTGAGGTTTCTATCTGTATGGCCATGATTACCAGAATTTGGCAATCTCTTGGTATTGAGATGGGCCCTTTAGGGAGTGAGAGGGGGGTGAAGTTGGCACTGAATCGATCTGCCAGGATATTGGCAATATCCTTGGGATCAGTATATTTAATGCCATTCTGTTATAGTTTAGAGCAGATCTGAGCATTGCCATTTAGATTCTTGACATAACTATAGAATGCCTTGTGGTTGTCTTTGGAATCTTTGGCAATTTTATTTTCGTAACCAGCTTTTGAGGATTTTATGAGGGATCTCAGCTTCTTACTGAGGCTGGTGAGGGAGTTTTTTGCATCCTTGGATTTTCCTCTTTTCTGCAACAGTTTCTTCCTTCTGTTGTATAGTTTGTTTATAGCAGGAGACCACCAGATTGGCTTCCTTTTTTGGAGAAGAGCATCTTGGTTCTATTTGGGATGGCACGATTCATGCATGAGTGGATGTGCTCATACAGTGCCTTAGTGTAGGATTCTGCAGTCAAACTTTCAGATCCTGTCTGCATGGGTATCGTGAAGTTTGTCACTTCTGACTTCAGTAGCATGAAGTTGGCCTTGGAGAAGTTTTTTAAGGAGGTTTCCTTACTGGGGGGGGTGGGATGTGGATGTCAAGGGTGATTTTCTTATGGTCAGACCTGACCAATGAGGGGGTGACCACTGGTGTGGGGTATCCATCTCCCATGTTGGTAATGACCAGGTCTAGGATATTGGAGTCCCTGGTGGGACAATGGATTAGTTGATCCAGGGCGTTGGAATTTATGAATTCCAAGAACCGTTGCGAAAAGGAGTTGGTACCCGAGTAGTTTTCCCATTTAATGGCAGGGTTGTTGAAATCACCCAGTATTAGGGTGCTTGGTTGTATCTTAATATTTTCCAGTATGTTTAGAACGGTGTAGTGAGAATCTTGGGGCATGGTGGGAGATCTCTAGCAAGCTACAATTTTGATTGCAGTTTTGTTTGGATTTGCATGACGGTAAGCACTGCTAACCTCTGGTTACAGTTTCTTACACTCAGTTAGCTTCTACTTTGCTTAATCTGTGTAGGCAATGCTCACCCCCGTGCAAACGCACTTAAACATGCTTACTAGTGCTTATATATGCTTACTACTGCTTATTTGTGCTTAAACCTGCTTACTAGTGCCTTATTCATTAAGACACTGACACTTCACATGTGCATTTAAAAATGTTATTATGTAGGTTATACAGCAAAAGAATGTAAAAATATGTTCATATACAGATTTCACATGGAAAAACAATATGTGCTGCAGTGGGACTCAAACCAGGAATGCCTGCTCGGTAGGCAGATGCTCTAATCACCACACTATTGCTGTGTTGCGTCATTTGCATATATATTCCTTGTTATCCTCTTCAGCCTTTTTAGCTGCTTTAACCGGAGCTAAGCGATGGGTAAACCCATGCACCTACGGTTAGCTGTACTCGGGGTTTTAAAAATATAAATAAAAGGGTTTCTTCATTTTATTTATATGCACTGTTGCTGTTGAACACATGGGGACTGTTGGTGGGGATATGCGAACACCTATGAGGGATCCCGCTCATTTATTTACAGTTTCTGCTGTTCTACTTTGCAGGAACGTGTTTATTCTGAGTGCTCTGCTCTCAAACATGCCCCTTGCACTCATCGCTCCATGTAGGAATAGGAGGTCAGTTAGCGCGCCTTCATTAATATGCATGGTGCGTTGCCATCCTCCTCCTAAACTGCCACTTCCGTACAGGACTAGATTAGTCCTGCACGGAAGATTAGTAAATCTTGGGGACTGTTTTTTTTCTGTTACCCAAAGTTTTGTTGCAAGAAAGTTCTTTTCCTTTATCCCTGCAAATAAAAAAAAAATCTGTTTCCATAAACTGGTTCTATTCCTATCAGCACTGTGAAATGCTACAGCATTTTATAGATATTGATACAGATATAGGTATGTGTGTATGTGTGTACATAAATACACATATATATGTATATATTTACATATGTATATATGTACCCATATGAACCCATATACACATACATGCTTACATTATTGTCCACATGCACTTACATGATTACACATATGCATGCGCGCACACACACACACACACACACACACACACACACACACACACACACACACACACACACAAAACATAATTCATGGAACACCCTTTTTTTTATTGGCCCACCAACTTTGGGAAATCACACCCAAAAATAATAAATCATTACGACTGATCATTCATTTTCATAAACAGCTGAAACACTTCCTGCTTAGCCAATCCAAATGCAATAAATTTACCACCAGCACTTATTCTGTTCCACAAAACAGTTCAACAACAGTCACTGCACTCTCACTGCTGTCAAATCTCTGAGGCCTACCAGCCCTCCTTACTCTCCCTACATTAAGATATGGAACCTACTGCAGCAAACACACGTCCCAGCAAATTACAGATACAACAAAACTTTTCTTCCACAGCCTCTTAGACACAAATCTGCACTCTCCCAGGTCCACACAAGCTCAGGCCTTTTCCCATCAAGTTTGGGCCACTCCAGACAGCAATTACAGCAGTAACAAATTTACTGCAAACCTCACAAAAGTTCCCCTTCACGCACCCTTTTTCTGTCTCCTCCCTCCTGCACTTCTTAAACACAACCTCTACATCACAGAAAATTAACAAACTGGGCTATTCAGTATATTCCAACAGTATTTCCCGCCCATAAAACTTTAGTCATACAAGCTTCCGCATTTTTTCCCTTCCCAGCCTCAGATCATGTACAATTTTTGTTCTCACCTATTACATCCGGGAGCCCTGTCACTGCTACCCTCCTCTTTCTGATGTATATATTTCAGTGTAAAACATGTGCTTTTACTATTTTTCATAGGTTTGCAGAAGATTAATTGTATTAATACGATATACTATCCATTTACTAGAAAGCGTTCATAGTGTTGTACAAGATTCATTGTGCAGTATAAATCTCTTTACTAGGCCATGTACTGCTACTGTACGAAGTTTAGCTACCTAGAGCCAACCTTGCGCTGAGTAATCCTATAACTGCTTTTGTATCTTAGATTGTATTACTATTTTCTTAATATAAACTTGTATAACCAACTTCTTATATTACTGTGTATCCTTTTTTATCTGATTATAAACCTTTAGCTGAACACGACAATGGTCCTTTTAGCTCAGTGTTCTACTTCAGCCAACAAATACATAAATAAATACACACAAATATGCATAAAATATAAAACATTACAGTAAAACATTCTTAATTTAGTCTTAATATTTCAAATAATTGCAATAAGCTCTATACACAAAAATGAATACAGAATGTTATGCATGAATTTTATCTTTAGATTTTTCACTATTATATGATTAATATTCCCAGTTTTAAACTAGTGCTGTCATTGAACATGTTCTGATGCAGTTAGAGCCACCAAATTCTGTTTTCTCTGCATGTAACTTGTATTTATTTTTATTTAGGTAATCAAAATGCATTAATTGGTAATATGTTGTACAGGTCATTTTATATTTGCATTGAGCATTAACCAGTGCTGAGAGAGTTAAACAAAAATTACAGCTGGAAATGAATATTTCCTTGAGGGAACAGAATAGTCATTCCTTAAATACCATTCTGATCACTTAACCACAAGCCCAGATGGGTGGATGTCTCTTCTTATTTGGTTTTCTAAACTTTTAGAAATTTTATAGCTAAAGCAATCAGGAAAACAAAAAAACATTTAGGCTGACTCAAGTTTGGTACTTACTATATCCCATTACAGCTTCCCCACTAAAGCTTAAGTAATACTGCAATTAAATGCATCTAAGTCTTAGCGAATCAAAATTAATTTACAAGGTGTTTACAAAAGACAGCATTGTTTCCTGACATTTTCATTAATTTGATTATTATTACTGCTTTGATGTATAACTGATATATGACTAGAAGAATGGGCCAAAGAAAGTAACTTATTTCACATCTGCCTTACCACTAGTGGTAAAATTCTGTAGCAACCGATTGTTGACAAAGTTTTATCAGTCATATCACATAAGGTGCAAAATATACTGGGAAGTTTATTTAGCAATCAGTCAAGCACTGAGCATGTGACTCAGCTAAAATAGCTAAAACCAGAAATCCCACAGTGCATGGACACACGTTACATGCATGACGTGGTTCTTTCAGAAAGTATACAAGTGCAGAACTGTTTCAATATATTTCATTGCACCCAAACATGTCACAGCACCTTCCCAAAATGAAATGCTTCAAGTGTTTTTACATGGCATGTGCTGTTATGCAGCTGTGCTACAGAGGTCATTAGTGGATGAAGCCTAGAAACTTCATCAAACAGTGAATGCAGCTGGTGAGGAGAGAACGGTTCACTGTTAGTGAAAACAGAAATCACTTTAAAACATGTTGTAGTTGTTGGGTGCATCAAAAACAGTCATGGTGGTTAAGTTGAATAAAGTCTGATTTAAGCACTTAAGAGTCCTGTCACTACAAAAGCAATGAAAGTAGACATATAACTATGTAGCTTTATGTTCCAGGTACTCTAGGATATTTTGAAGTGTAAACAACATACAGAAAAATGCACACAATGGAATACTTTAGCACATTTAAACAGTCTTTTCTATCATATGTATTTGTACATGTATTTATGTGTATGCATGTGTGTATGTCTGTGTGTGTGTGTGTGTGTGTGTGTGTGTGTGTGTGTGTGTGTGTGTGTGTGTGTGTGTGTGTGTGTGTGTGTGTGTGTGTGTGTGTGTCTAAGAATGTGCTTATGTGTATTTGTGTGTGCATGTTTGTGTGTGTGTGTGTGTGTGTGTGTGTGTGTGTGTGTGTGTGTGTGTGTGTGTGTGTGTGTAAGAATGTGCTTATGTGTATTTGTGTGTGCATGTATAAATCTGTATGTGTATTTGTGTATGTTTGTGTGTGTGTGTGTGTGTGTGTGTGTGTGTGTGTGTGTGTGTGTGTGTGTGTGTGTGTACGTGTGTATGTATTTTCTGTGTGGACGATTGTGCATAAGTGTAGCATATATGTCTGTATGGTTCTGTGTGCATGTACGCACTTGTGTACTTGTATATTTTTATGTGTATGTATGCGAATGTGTGGGGAGAGCACACACACACACACACACACACACACACACACACACACATGCACAGTACTACATCACACTATGCTAACAACTATAGATAGTCTGGTTTAATAAATGTCTCACAGTCTCATTAAAGCCAGCAACCAAAACAGAGATAAATAAAAATGGACTGTTTATTAAACAAACGAATTACAAGTTTTGTGTAAAAACATTTCCTTTGGATTGATGCAGAATTTCCTCTTCCTTATTAATATCTATCTATCTATCTATCTATATATATATATATATATATATATATATATATATATATATTATATATATATATATATATATATATATATATATATATATATATTTATTTATTTATTTGCAGTTGGTTTACCAGGATAGTCCATTGGGCCTAAAAGAACCCGTTTTCAATGGAGTCCTGGGGAGAAAAGCTCCAAAACAGACACACAAAATAGGTACAAACAATTTAAAAAGCCCTTAAAGCAAACCAGAGGGCAGGAATAAACAATAGATAGCTTAGATACTTATACAAATGTAAAATAGGATACAGTCATTGATTTTGCATTTGAGGTAACATTCATATAATACAGTGTAATAGAAATAGGTAAAATAGATGTGAGTTGTGTATGACTTTAGAGAGGTAGAGTTGTTTTGTTATAAATGAATGTAGTTATGAAGGGAATGATAAGATAAATAGGCTTTGTTGAATAGCTTAAGAATGGATGAAGGATTAAGAGTTCCATATTTTTATGATGGATGAGAACAGGAACATTCCCATTGCAACTTTAGATGTGTGTGTAGAGATTTTTTGAATGAATAAAGATTAGAGGTGGTACGAATGGATGGTGGGAGTGAGTTCCAAAGACAGGCTAGGTTAGAGGATAGAAGGTATTTGCCTGGGGGACGTGTTGGTTTATGTACTTCTAGTAGGTTTTGGTTGTTAGACCTTAAGACTCTGTCTGGTAGATGTAACTTAAAAGCAGAAGACAGGGAGGGACAGAGAGTGGTTATTTATGAGCTTATGGGCTAGGGTGAGCTGAATGTAGTTGAGCTGATGAGGAAGTTCAAGCCAGTTTAGTTTTTGAAGAGAGGAACAGTGGTGGGTTGATGACCTGTGGCCGCTAGCGAACTTGGCGATCTTATTGTAGCAAGAGGAAAGTTGTTTCTTTAGAGAGGACTGAAGATTTGTTAGGAGAGGTGAGCCATAGAGCAGGGAGGGAATAAGAAAGGAAGGAGAGCGATTTTAGAGGTCTTTGTGAGGTAATGGTTTTGACGGTAGAGCATACCCAGCTTTTGGTGGGTTTTTTTGATATTTAGTTGAAGATGAGAGTTGAAATTAAGCTGGTTGTCAATTTGGACACCAAGTAACTTAGTTTGGACACTAGTTCTAGAATTGAGTTGTTTTGACTTATAATCAAGAAATTGTTTGTATTGAAGGGAGTAGTTTTAGAGGGGGTAAATACCATGAGTTTGGTTTTAGAGGCGTTTAGCGCTAGGTGGTTTGTTTTCATCCAATGCTCAGTAATTGAGAAAGCTTCTTGTGTGAGCTTTAGAAGCTTAGGGACAGATGAGGCAGAGCAAATAATGGTAGAATTGTCAGCATATTGGATAATGTCAGAGAATGGGATAGATTTATGAAAATCATTTATAAATATGTTAAAGAGGAGAGGACCAAGTATGGAGCCTTGGGGAACTCCGGTGGGGGTATTGAGAAAGAGGAAGTGGCTTTTTCCATTTTACAGCTTGGTGTCTGTTTGATAGGTAGCTGGAGAACCAGTTTAAAGAGGAGGAGAAAGGTTAAGGTTGGAAAGTTTAGTTAGGAGCAGACTGTGTGAGATAGTATCAAAGGCCTTAGAAAGGTCAAGTAGTAGGGTGGAGACAATTTTCCCGGAATCACGTGCTTTATTGATGGTTTCAAGAAAGGAGAGGAGGGCTGTCATGGTGCTATGGTTTGGCCTAAAGCCATGTTGTGTAGATGTAAGAAGGTTATTTTCTAAAAGATATGGTAGTAGTTGAAGTTGGACACATTTCTCTAGTAGCTTAGAAATGGGGACAGGATAGCAATTAGGCGGAAGTTGTTAACACTGCAGTTTTTCCACCTTTATGGAGGGGATGATGAAGGCTTGTTTCAGAGTTGCGGCACTGTACATGCCAGGATTGAGCGGTTGATGAGAATGCTTATGGGATAGGCAATGCCACCGGCAGCTGTGCTTGGGAAGTATGAGGCGATGTTATCAGGTGCATTAGTGCGGGCTTCAATTTTGAAGGGTTTCTTTATTGTAGAAGTGGATATAGGTTTTAATGAGAAGGGAGCAGAGTGGGAGGGAAGTATTTGATACTGGTAAGGATGATGAGGAAGTTGGAGTAGGTGAAGAGTTAGTAGCTGGGAATGGGGAAGTAAGAGAAGTGCATGGTGGTTTTTTTGCGGGAGAGGGTGAGGGGTAAAAGGATGATAAGGGGGAAGTAGAAAAGGAGGAAGTTAGTTTGCTAATAGAGACAATGAAGAAGGAGTTAAATTGAGTAGCTAAGTCTAGGTCTGGGGCATTTGGATCAGGGGTGGGGGTTTGTGGTTTGCTAGGGTTAAGGAGGGTAGAGATTCCTTTCCAGAATCTCTGTGGATTTGTTTTATTATTGTTTTGAAGGGTAAAGAAATAATTTTGTCTGTCAGAGATAGTAAGCTTTTTACTTTGTTTCGCAGTGTTCTATATTCAATGGGATTTGGTGGTCTTAATTTTCTAAAGTGCCCAGGCTTTATCTCTGAGGCATGGTGCTAATGTATTTTTGGTAATCCAGGGGCAGAGTTATTTTTATTCGCTTTGTCCTTAAGGGGGCTTGGGAATCAAGTATCTTTAAGAATGTAGAGTTAAAGTGGGAGACTGCATCATCTAAGGATAGTGTCTTTAGATTGTTCCAATTAATCGCTTTTAGAGATTTGAAAAGTTTGTTGGGTTGAAATTTTTGTGGTTGCGGGTAGTAATATAAGTGTGGGGAATTGAGAGATGCAGGAGTCGATAAGTGAAGATGGGCAAATGATCACTTAGGCGGAAGAATACCACTGTCAGAGTGATAGTGTGGGTGTGAGACAAGGATCCAATCTAATATACTGCCACAGGAAAGGTTTTTAGATGGACGAGTTACTTGTTGATTAGCTGGGAGAAGTTATATAGGTTAATGTTAAGGGGTTGGTTGGAGATTGAATGGAGGTCCAATTGATATTTACATCACCTAAAATTATGGTTTCATTACTAATGTTGTTGGAGAGCCAAGAGAGGATGTCTTCTAATGTAGAGATATTGTCACCAGGGGATATAGAGAGATACAAGACATATGTGTTTATGCTTGTTGACTTGTAGGAGGGTGAGGAGTATTTCAGCATTGTTGAATTGTGGAATTTATTTGTCGTAGGGGGTAATTAACAAGGATGTTGAAAATAAGAGAGCTACACCACCGCCTTTTTTATGGGACCTGTCTTTTCTAATGATAGAGTAGTTAGGTGGAATTATTTCAGAGTCTTTTATAGAGGGTTTTAGCCATGTTTCTGAGATAGATAGGATGTCAGGTTTATTATATGTGAGCCAGGCATGGAGGGTTGCTATTTTGTTGACTATGCTTTGGGAGTTTAAAGAAGTAAGTAATAGAGGCTTGTGTATGGTGGTAGAGGTAAAGGGGCCTGGGTTGGGATGAATATCGCCTGATAAGAGACAGGTAGCTAGGTGAAGGATGTGGTTGGAGAGGTAATTAAGTAGTTTAGTAAAAGGGTTGGGTACTTTGACTCAGTTACTGTTGTGATGGTGAAGGGGTTTTTCGTAGTAGTGGGGATGGAGAGTTTAGGAGAAGTGAGTAATTTGTAGGAGAAGAAATAGTGTTGTTTTATAGGAAATAGATGGGGAGAGATAGGTGAGTGTGAGTGTGAGAGGGGGGAAGTTTGATGGCCGGTTGTGTGATAGAGACGTGAATGGTGGCAGTTTCTAGGTTGGGTGAGGTAGTGAAGATAGGAAAGGTTTAGAAGTAATAATAGTAAAATAGAGATAGATGAAGGTTTTAAAGCATGATGATCAAGGTTACTTAGTTAGTAGTAAAGCAAATGAATTAAGTATGTTTTAAAGGTAAATATAGGAGGATGTGGTGGTATAGGCGAAGACTGTAGTGGAGTGCAGAGTTAAGAAGGAGGTGGTAGAAATGGTAGAAGCTGGTGTAAGTGGAAAGATAGGTTCAGTTATCAGAGTTAAAGTGTAGATCTGAGTCTGATGATGTAGTTAATTAGAGGTGTGGTAACAAGGAGGTGAATAGAAGATACTGGGTGTGTCAAGGGTATCGGTGATGGATTGGTGTAGGGAGGAAGTGGGTGTGGTAAGAAGAGGAAATATAGCTAGTGGTGCTGGGGCGGTGGGAATTGGGGCAGGGTAGGGGCCGTAGACGGAGCGGAAAGAATAGGAGAAGGATGAGAGCCAATCAGTGGAGCTTAGATTTCAGGAAAATAAGCTGTAAGAGGGTAAGTAAGGTTCTGGATGTAATAGGTGGAGTGGGCTGAGAGTTCGGTGAGAGATGAAAGTAAAGGCTAGTAAGGAAGAAAGCAAAGTAAGTAAAGTAATGGAATATCAGTGGGGAGGGGTACCCTCTTGTGGTAAGTGTAGAAGTACACTAGGTCACTAGGTCACTACATATATATATATATATATATATATATATATATATATATATATATATATATATATATATATGGCTCTACCTGACAAAACACGTACCACTAACACAATATAAATCACCGACACCACATAACTGAAAGTTCACAAACATGAAACCTCACATGCCCGACACACCACAATCCCGACAATCAACAAACAAAACAAATGCCCTGTCCAAAAAGCACACACACCAAAATCCTTTCAAACCCACACTAAACCTTACATACACATCTATAACCTTAACCCAAACCCTAACCCTAAGGTCCGTTACTATTGCACACTCACCTAACCCGCGCCCTAACCCTAACTCACTTAACCCACCCCTAACCCTAAAGACTGTCACTATCGCACACTCACCTAACCCGTGCCCTAACCCTAACTCACTTAACCCACCCCTAACCCTAAAGACTGTCACTATCACGCACTCACCTAACCTGCCCCCTAATCCTAACTCACTTAACCCACCCCTAACCCTAAAGACTGTCACTATCGCACACTCACCTAACCCGCGCCCTAACCCTAACTCACTTAACCCACCCCTATCCCTAGAGTCTGTCAATATCGCACACTTACCTTACTCGCACCCTAACCCTAACGTCCGTCACTTACACATACTTATACAGCCTTTTCACATGTCGGTGTTCTCAGCGTCAGGCATTGTTAGGTAGTCATCTGTATATATCTATATATATATATATATATATATATATATATATATATATATATATATATATATATATATCCTATTGACAATTAATGTTTGTGAATGGTATTTCTTTGCACTCCAAACTAACCTTGAGTACCTGGAACATAACGGTATGTAAATTAGGAATCCCGATGAAGATTTTGATGAGACTGTACAGTACAGGGACTACCACTGGCAAACCTTATTGTATTCATATCACTCATCCTGTAAACAAATAAATTAGTTATCATTAAACCATTGTTTGGAATTTGGTCAATGAAAAGTTATGTGTTAATCTTATCAATGAAGTAGAAAACATGCTGTATGAGTTACTGATTAAGTGTAAGTAATCCATATTTATTGCTATTGTGTTTACTGACAGTTTTGTAGTGTGTTATCTTAGCATGCACTGTATGGCATTTGTGTTGGTAATATTTGTCAATATCATGATTTGCAGGTCCATGACATATTGGAAATGAATGATGACATGACAGTATACCCAATTATATTATGAAAAACTCACACAAACACACACACACACACACACACACACACACACACACACACACACACACACACACACACACACACACACACACACACACACACACATCATATTTATTTATTTATTTATTTATTTATTTATGTTTACTGGGAAATTCCGACTGGACACAGGTCCTTTTTCAGCGGAGGCCCGGGGAGAAAAGCTCCACATACTAGTCAGAAAAGCAGTGAGATTACAATAATGAATAATGAATTAGCAACATAAAATGTACTGACAACTGTTTGCAATTATTTACATTAGTTAAGTATATAATATAAAGAACCACTGTAGGAGTCACATGGAAATAATGGATTTAGCAATGTTACTATCAGTATATTCTGTACCAGGAAGTAGAACCACAGTCATGTAAACTATGTTGAGGAGAAGAATTCGAGCAGGTAATATTTTGGATAGGGGGAGGAATTTAGTCAGGTTTGGAACAAGGACATAGCCAGTGTATTTTTAGGATAGATTTAAGTGTGGTCATGAATAGACAGCAAGAAGGTAGCATGGTTATAGAGGGTGGGAGGTTGATCCACAGTTTGGATATGGCACAAGAGAATAGAGCATCACTTGCTGTGTTTCTGGTTTTGGTGATAAGAAGTAGATTTTTGCTGCTGGAACATAGAGGTCTAGCTGAGCTGTAGGGTTGGAAGAGGTTTTGAAGGGAAGGAATTTTAAGAAGATGGTTTACTAGTTTGTGGGAAAGTGAGAATTGATTCAGAGGGAATTCAAGCCAGTCTAGTTCCCTAAGGGGGATGCAGTGGTGTCTGCAATATGATGCTCCTGTGACAAATTTTACAATTTTATTGTAGCAAGCTTCAAGCTTGTTTAGGTCTCTCAGCCTAAGGTTAGTAAGTATAGGAGAGGCATAAAGTAAGGTGGAGATTAGTTAGGAATTTGCAACCGAAATTCTGGCTGTCTTGGTGAGGTAATGTTTGTTTCTATACAGAGTGCCTAGCTTTCTGTGTACTTTTTATGGTAAGAGATATTTGGGTGTCAGATCTGAGATTGCTGTCAACCTCCACACCGGGTAGTTTGGTGTGATCTGCTGGGGAGATGGAAGTGTTGTCTTTGGCTAGAATATTAAAGCAGTTAAAGTGGATAGGTTTGGAGGGTTGGAAGATAAGGAGTTTGGTTTTGCTGGGATTGAGAAGCAGTTAAGCACTGGATAGTCAGGTTTTGACAGATAAGAATGATTCCTGTGTGATCTTTTGGAGTTCTGGTATAGTTGGGGCAGAGCAGATGAGAGTGGAGTCATCTGTGCACTGTATGAGTGTAGCATGTATAGTGGTGGTATGTAGGTTATTGGTGAAAAGGGAGAAAAGTAGGGGACCAAGAATGGAGCCTTGAGGTACACCAAGTGTAACAGGAAGTCGATGGGATAGGTTTTCTTTCCAAACAACTGATTGTTGGCGCCCAGTTAGATAGCTGTGGAACCAATCAGTGGCAGCTTGGGAAAAGGATAGGTTAGAGGGGACAGAGATTAGAATTTTGTGTGAGACCATGTTACATACCATTGTTTTTGCTATGAAGGATAGTATTTGTGAAAGAGAGTAGTGCAGTAGTTGTGCTGTGGTATGGTCTGAAGCCATGTTGGGTGCTGGAGAGGAGGTTATTAGCTAGGAGATAGTTTAAGACTTGAGAGTTTATGCTTTTCTTGAGTATCTTGGAAAGAGGAGAGAGGATGGCAATGGGACAGTAATTGGAGAGATCAGAGGAGGAACCAACTTTATGGAGGGGAATGACGTGTGATATTTTCCATAGAGTGGGAACATAGCTTTCAGATATGGAACAATTAATTAAGATGGAAATGGGATATGCTAGAGTATCACCTGCTATATGTAGGTACTCTGCAGGGAGATTTTCAGTTGCTACTTTTGTAGGCTTAAGTTTTGTCAGAAGTTTCCTGATTTAAGAAATGGGTACTGAGGTGAAGGAAAAAGCAGGGGATAGAGTATTTGGTTTGGGTGTGGGGAGGGTGGATGTAGGGCTGTGCTGTTTGGCTAAAGTTAGGATGGTTTCAGTGAAGTGTTTATTGAATGAGTCAGCAATACTGTTGGAGGAGGGGGTTTCTACTTTTCCTGGGTGGAGGATGGAGTTTACTGTGGACCAGGACTGCTGGGGGTTGTGCTGGGAGGAGTTTAGAGTGGACTGACAGTTGTTGTTTGTCTTTTTAGCTTTTCCCAGTTAGGGGTTGCCACAGCGGAACTCCAGTCCACTAATGATTGGCAGTCGATTTTTATGGTGCCAAGTTGCCAGCCCAACTCCAGCAAAGGCACGCCCATTCATGCATGTCTTTCAGAGGCCACTCGACCGCGGTGAGAACATGCAGACTCCACACAGAAGGCACTCCAGCCAAGAATTAAACAGGAGAACCTCTTGCTGTGAGGCAACAACGCTACCACTGTACCACTACGGCTTAGAGTGGACTAACAGTAAAGGTCTTTATCAGTTTTAATTTGCTTTTTGGCCTTATTGCTCAGCTCAAGGAAGGATTGTCTAGATGGGTTTTTTTGTTTGTTGCTAGTGTTCCCAAGCCTTATCTCTTTGTTTCATAAGTACCCTAGTGCTTTTTTGTAGCCAGGGGGAGATTTGGGTCCTGGATCTAGCATTTTGTATAGGGGCGTCGGTGTTTAGGATGTTTAGGAAGGCGCTATTGAAGAAATGGATGGTTTCAAATAGCTTGAGGTATTTTAGCGGTGCCCAGTTACATTTTTGGAGGGATGAGATATAGGAGTGAGGGCTGAAGTTTGTCTTGTTATGGATTTGTCTATGGATGATGGGCTTAGCACTGGATAAATTGTGTCTAATGAGGAATATTGGGGAATGAACACTAAGGCTGTCAGGTATCAGCCAGCTTTGTAGGAGTGAGGATTTTTGTTGACTAGTATCCAGTCAAGGATGGTATGATTGTTTGGATTTTTATTTATACAGGTAGGTGCTTGTATTAGTTGAGAGAAACCATGTAGGTTTATGTGGTGGACTGGGTGATTGCTACTACAAGATAGCCAGTTTATATTAAAGTCGCCCAGGATTATGGTTTCATGGGGTAGAGAGTGGTTGGCCAGGTTGAGAAGATTTTCTAGGAGAGGTAGGTTTTGTCCAGGTGGGAGGTAGCAGCCTAGGAAGTTGATTGTTTTATTTGGATTTAATGTGAGATTGCCATAAAGGATGTCTTTGTTTGAAATCTGGGGGGGGGGATTTATTGAGAATCTGGATGTTGAGTTGGTGTTTAAACATTAGTGCAACTCCACCTCCCTTCTTGGATAGTCTGTTAATACAGAGGATGTTGTAACCAGTAGGGAGTATTTCTTCATTTTTGATGTGTGGTTTGAGCCAGGTCTTGGTTAGGATGAAAATATCAGGGGAGTATAAGGTTATGTTGACATGTATGTCTTGGGTTTTATTACTTGTACTTCTGATGTTTAGACACATGAAAAGGAAGTCAGATGACTTTTTGTTAGACTTTAGTATTGAGATTGGGCAGTTTTTCAGGGTAGTGGGGGGGGGGGGTTGGTGATGGTGGGACCTGGGTTTGGGTAGACATCTCCAATGAGCATTAATTTTATAAAACTAGTAAATAATGTGTCATACTATAGGGATAGTTTTTGTTTAAAAGTAGTAAGTATCTGATAGTGGAGTGAATGTATTGGGATGAAGAGATTTGTGGTGGTGGGAATGCAGTTAGTGTATAGGTGTTGGAAGGGGGTTGGAGTGACAGTGCAGTGATGGTGGTTGGGAGCAGTTATTGTGGGATGTGAAGTGTGCAAGAAGAGTGCAGGTAAGGAGAGTAATAATCTTAGGCAGTAGCATGGTCGTCAGGTGAAAACTGTGTAATGAAGTAGGTGGATCTTGTGTAATGAAGGGAAAAAGCTGTAACTATTACCTGATTGGTTGATGTTTAAGGGTGTGGCTATGGCTAAGAATAAATGTAGATGTAGCAGGGGCAGGTGGAGTTTGGGGGGAGGATGATGCGTCAAGTGAGTCTGTGCACAACATTGGTGAACAGAGCTGGGCCTAAACCCCAAACTATGGTTTAGCAAGGTAAGTAAATATACAGCTAGAGAATCCAGCTAGAGATATCTTGAATCTTACGTTATTTATTTTAGCAGGGATTTCTGGTAAGGAAAGATTGTGGGAGTGGAGGGAGGGGATTTAAGAAGAGGGAATTGGGTTAAAACAGTGATGGCCCGATCGAGTGCGCATTACCATTATTGGCAGCACATCATCAGAAATAACACATACACTTATATCATACACATATCTGATATCCCTCAGCCGCATGTCATCAGTGACAAACATGTGCCGTGTTTGTTTTCATTAACCAGTAAACAACCTTGGGGGGGGGCAATAAAAGGCATATATATATTGTGAAAAACTGCAGTAAATATTGTTATTCTAATTTTCATGCTCTTAAACTAGCATGGTAGGCAAAATATCCAAACTGATGTTCTCATGCAAATAAAATACACCGATTATGGAAAGAATGGCATTAAATATGATAGAGAAATCGGGACATTTAAAACAGTTGTGCAGCACCAATGTGTAGACCTTTTTTAAATGCTAAGGATTGAAGTGTACCATGTGCACAGACAACCCTTTACTACTACCATCTAGGAACACAGTTTGTGAGAGATGCAATTACATCAACCACCTAGTGTCATTGCTGTCTCCCTCACAAACCAGTATATCTTGCACTGAAAAGGTTGGTAACACGAACACACCTCAAAACCTACACAACACACTCCCACATATGCGGAGGTCCTCAACAAAAACATACCAAACAAAAGAGACCTCCGAGGCATAAACGCACCAAACTCCACTGCCCACCACACCACACATAGTCCACACACCTGTGTCTCACAGCCAATAAGGCCTAAACTTAAATCCAACATATTAGTCAAAGGAGACTCCATTGTGAGACACACAGATGTTCCCCTCACCAGGCTGGATAAGGAGAAAGTCATGGTTAGTTGTTTTCCAGGTGCCAGAATCCACCATATCACCAATGCACTCACGTCTCTCAACAAGTACTGTTATGACTCTGTCATAGTCCACGTTGGAATGAATGACTTGAGACGTACCTCCCTGGACTATATGAAGAGAGACATAATCGAGCTCGTTGAGTATGTGTCCCAGGCAGATATGTTCCTAGCCTTAAGCAGCATTCTACTGTCACCCAGAATGATGCCTCAATGCAAACAGAAAATGACTGACTATAACAATATGCTTAGTTTTTGGTGTCATTACATGGTGATCCAGTACCTGACAGCTTGGGATGACATGATTGACAAGCCATGATGCTCTACCAGAGATGGCCTGCATCTGTCTCCCTTGGTCTTCATGCTCCTGGCAAAGGCTCTTGCCTCCCCCATAGTGCTTTTATTAGGCAATGCCATGAGGTCAAAACTATCAACATGAAAATTTCATCAAATTGTAAATTAAAGGTCATGCTGCTAAATGCTAGGAGTCTAAACATGAAACTGTGTTCATTGTAAGCATTTTTAATCCTTGAAAAAGCTGACATTTGTGCAGTCATAGAAACCTGATTCAAAGCTATGGAGAGAACCCCAGCAATACCAGGTTACTCATCCTATCATTCATTCAGACCCCAAGCTGTGGGCAGCAAAACAAAAGGAGGTGGAGTTGTAATATACATAAAAGTCATACACACCTCTAGGCTGGTCAAACAGTATTATGCACAGAAAATACTCCAGGTGCAGTTAACAATTGACAAGACCCCTATTCAAATCATAGCTAGCTACAGGCCTCCAACTTTGACTCAAGATGCCTGCTCCACCTATCTGGACCTCTTTGAATCTATCAAGATTCAACCCTTTACCGTAATCCTGGGTGACTTTAACTATTCAACTATAGATTGGAATAAATACTCATGCCAAAACACAAATGCCCAGATATTCCTTGATTCCTTCAAAGCAAATGCCTTGGACCAGTTGGTTGACACCCCCACAAGAGGTGAAAATATCTTGCACTTGGTATTAACCAACATGAGTAACCACTGCAGCATCTCTACAGTGTCATCATCCCTAGTAAGTTCAGACCACAGAACAGTCAACCGTCTCCCCTGACCCCCCCCCACCCGGCTAGGGTCAAACAAAAAACTTCTCCAAAGCTGATTACAACCTCCTGAGGGAAGGTTTAAACAGCTTTACAGCTCCCTCACCCTCCACAAGAACTGGCACTTATGTCCAGACCTACACCAAAGTACTGTATGAGCATTTATATAGCTGCATGGGCTCAGGAATACCAGACATGATGAAATCATTGTCCTCAAGGAAGAGTAAACCTGTCTGGTGGACATCTAACATAAGTAAACTCTATAATAAAAGGAAAACATTGCTGTCCAGGACCAAGAAGGAGCAGGTGTCTAATTGGAAGCAATCTCTCATTAGCCTGAACAAGAAAATAAGAGCACTGGTGAAATCCTCCAAAGCAAACATCGAGTGCGAACTGGCCACATCTACTAAAGACAGTCATAAGGCTTTCTTCACATATATCTGGACTTTCAAGGGAAGCACCCAGATCTGCTCAGAACTGGTGGTCAAGGATACCACATACACAAACCCTGTAGATATAGCCAACTTGCTGGCAGACAGATTCTGTGAAAACTTCATTCCTCTGCCCCCCTCATCAGTGAAACAGGACACCCCCAGTACCTGCCCCTGTCCCCTTATTTCTATGAAGCAAGTCATCACTGCCCTCTCAAAGGCAAAACATACAGCCTCCATGGGACCCCATAACATCCCAGGCTGCATCCTGCATGAACTCAGGCAGGAACTTGCAGCAACATTAGGCACCATATTCAACTAAAGCCTGAGTACCAGCTTCATCCCAGCTGAGTGGAGGACAGCTACTGGCATCCCTTTGCACAAAGGTGGAGCGTCTACCAATCCAGGAAATTTTAGACCTATCAGCCTAACTAGCCTGATCTGCAAGACCATGGAGCGGATTATCATGGACCTGATTAACAAGGACATTGGCAACCTCCAGACACTTGTTCCCACACAGTTTGGTTTTGTCAAGGGGAGGTCATGCTTGTTAAATTTGGGTGACTTATTTGAGACAGTCACCAAGACTATAAAAGAGGGGAAGATGGTGCACACCATCTACCTTGCCCTGGCCAAAGCCTTCGGTACTATTCCCCACTCAGGTATAATAGATAAACTCTCTCAACTAGGCATCAATCCATATGTTACCAGATGGGTAGCAAACTGGCTCATTGACAGAACCCACCTAGTCAAAGTAGGGGAAGCCACCTCAAGTAGTATACCCGTAACAAGAGGTGTACCCAGGGATCTGTCTTGGGGTCTTTACTGTTTGGGATATACTTCTCAGAGGTGCAGGCCAAATCTAGTGGGCTATGGCTGACCATATTTGCAGATGACTGCAAGATGGGGGCTGTCATCAATTCCTCTAGTGATGTGGATATCTTCCAGAGGGTCTTACCCAAACAAATAACTGGAGCCAGAAACATGGCCTCAAACAGAATGCCAAAAAATCCATCATCATCCCTTTTAGGGAGAATGACATCTCCACAAATTATCACATTGATAATAAGTCACTAGGCATGCACTCAGTTGTGATGGACTTTTGCACCCAGGTTGATAGCAAGCTGACTTAACCACCATATTGCCTCTTTTGTACGGAAAGCTTTCTACATGGAGTACCTCATTAGAAAGGTTATCTCATCCAAGGACAAGGTGGTCATAACATCCCTGTATTCTTCCATTATAAGACTGATTATTGAGTACAATATCCCTTTCGGCATGTACTTCACAAAGCACATGCAGCAGCTGGAGAGACCACAGAGGTTCCTCACCCGGAGAGTCCAGGGACTTAAACATCTACCCTACACAAATAGGCTAAAAGCCCTGTACCTCTACTCAGTCTCCTACAGACTCCTCAGGGGTGACTTCTGTCTGGTATACAAAGCAATATCAAACCCCACCATGATGAGACTGCTGCATATCCACAAGTCAAGCTCCACTCAAGTAACCTGCACGCACGACCTCAACCTGGTCTGTGACATCAATAAGACTTGTTGACGGGACAGATTTGTGTCTCAGAAACTCCCCCTTTTGAGGAACAGACTGCTTCTCCATGTAAAGCAGAGTACCTCATTAAACCTTTTTAAGCACAACCAAGATAACTGAATGTGGAACAGAAAATACACCCCTGGGATTCCACCTATGTCCCTGCTGGACAGTAGCATAGGGTGTTGACTTGTTGTACAATGAGCTAAATTCTTGGCTAGGCTTGTAAGGGCCTCAGGGCCAATAGCCTTGTAAACTTCCTATGATCCTATGATCCTATGACCAGACTCTACAGTGTTTGTGAAATCAACAGCCACAGCTGAGCAACACATTTTAGTTGTCCCTTCTGAGCAAGTGCCCGTGGCTTTGTGTGTTGCAGCCCTCTGTGCTAATATGGGCATTACCTATAGCAGCTTACCTACTAACACTTGGCTGAATGACCAGCAGATTGTGGTTCACTTCCTTGTTGACAGGGAGGCTATGTGGGAGCTTGTCAAATTATATTACCCATAAGTGGAATAAAGGGGGACACAAGCACTGCACATCCCATTGGACACTAAGGTAAGTGTAACTTTAACCCTACTAACTAGGGACGGCACACTAGGAATATCACACGGGACAATCTCCAGCATCTTACATTAGTCCCTTGTCATTATTCTATACAATGTGAAAGAGCTTAGATATTGTCCAATGACTTCAAGGAAGACAACATCCAAGATGGGGACATTTTGCACCATAGCCCATTTTTCAAGGTCCTAAGAGCCATTGATTATGGCAATGTGTGTGTAAAGGTCTCACATGTTCCATAGGGTATCAGATACATCAGCAGGAAGGGTTCATGCTCCCTCAACTGTGGAGTGGTTTGCAATACCCAGGGTATCATCCATAATATTTTGATGTGCCACCCAGGAAGTTCCAATGATTCACAAAGATGACACTTGTCTGACCTATAATGATAGTTCATGTAGGGGAATGTTCCACAAGGTCATCTAGTTGGTAGGTAGTGATAGGTGGGTAAATAGGCCAGTATACTTATCTGCAGTGCAAACAGATAGCATGCCACATATAATGGTGCCACTACTGTATGTTGCATGCGATGTCAGATATGAGTAAAATGTAACTGTAGCCGATGACCCTCATCCAAAACACCCACTCTATGGCAGAGATGACATATAACATTGCATACATGGAAACATGTAACATGGTAGAAAATGTTCTTGGGCAGCTGAATTGATGCTTCTGCTGTCTTGATGCACCTGATGGGGCACTGCAGTAATCATTGGACATCTGCACCCAAATATATGCTGTGTGTCACATTGCATGACATGGCTGTATGGAAATAGCTACACCAGCATGCCCCATTTTACCAGTTGGAGCAGCAAATGGGGATGAGGGCAGAGTCAGAGGATGAACAGGCAACAACAGTACCACATGCTAAGCACTGGTGGGCACAATATATCAATGTACTGGAAAAGGGGGGTGTTTGGCCCATAGCTCTGTGCCATTGTACAGGCAATACACATCAGAATGATGAATACATTATCACACCCAGGCTGTGCAAGACAGTACATGGACAGGTCATGATGTGCAACACACATTACCTTAACCACAGAGGTTACAGGGTGGGCACAGCACAATAACATTCATATTCATAAGCGGGGGTGACATAGTGACAGGTGAAAGTAACACTATCATATGTATAAGGGTCATGGGAGGTGGATAATGTAACCATGAAATCTGGTAGCAGGTCATAGGAAGTCAGGGATCGCATCTTCAACTGGCGGGGTGTAGTTGCCAAATTGCAAACCTTGGTGCTGTACACAGTGGTAGCCTCTGAGCTAAGAACTATATGTGCTTCATCTTTGGGATAGTGATGAACTATGGGAGCATGCACATGCACACACACCCTGAAGCATTCTCACCTTGGAAGCCAATGTGTCCATGACATAGATGATGGGCACAAGAAGATGTGACACTCCATCTGCTCACAGGGGGTATTGGTGGTATATGGGATCAAGACTATGCAGCCTGGTGAGGTATCCCAGGGGAGAGCCTGAGGAGCATCAGTAGCCATTAATGTGAGACTACATCTAGAAGTAGCATTCTTTGTGGCCAGAGCTAACAGTGATGCTGTGTCGGGAACAGTATGTTTAATCTGGAAACAGCCTGAGATCAGCTAACATGCATATGGTCCCTCCCTTGGCCATTAACCGTATACCTGTAGAGGCAGACTGGAGGATGGTTACAATGTGCCTCATGGAAGCTTCAGTGGGTACAGTGTTAGGCACCAATGAGCAGAGCAGTATCATCTGCCTCCATCCTTGTACTACATGGTAGTGTGCAGGCACTGCAAGTTATCCCATAGGCCATGCACGTCATGCAGCACACTACTCATCTCCAAAAGGCTGTGGATAGCAGCTATCTGTGCCAGGATCATTGACCTGCACATCCACTTATTAATGCCAAATTTGTCACAGATTAATAGGTAATACTAAGCAATCAGTCTGCAGGCCATTACAAGCCTAACCAAAGAAAACTCTCTTCAAAAGTTTAAGCCAGCATCAAGGAGCTCAAGAAAAATTTGAAGCTGCCCAACCAATTATTTAGGTTTATCATTTTTTTTTAATTTCTCCAAGACTTGTGGGTTTCTCATACCGTGATGAGAATGGACCCCATTCTTAAGTTAAAGTATGATTAAAGTTCATGAAATTAGTATTGTTTCAATCTTTGATAACAGCTAGAAGTGCTCTTTGCCGCACCCGGAATGTGCACAGTAATGATTCTTTATACAACTCATACAGAGTTACATATCTAAGTATAAGACCTGTTGCTCCTGCTCCTATTGGAACTGTCTGGGTATCCTTTTCCACATTGCCCTCATTTCTGCTTGCAAATCCTGGCATTTTAGGATTTTGTGTCTCTGTACAATTTGCAGTAATTTTAAGGATCAATGCTACTTTTTTCCTGTTTCATGGACTACGATATCTGGTTTTCTTGCATCTATTGTTTGAATTGTTGGTAATGTGTGATCCTTCTTCTTCTTCTTCTTTTGGCTGCTCCCGTTAGGGGTCACCACAGCAGATCAACCATTTCCATTTCTTTCTGTCCTCTGCATCTTGCTCTGTCACACCAACCACCTGCATGTCCTTTCTCATCACATCCATAAACCTTATCTTAGGCCTCCCTCTTTTCCTGTTACCTAGCAGCTTCATCCTTAGCATCTTTTTCCCAATATACTCTGCATCCCTCCTCAGCACATGTCCAAACCAACGTAATCTTGCCTCTCTGGCTTTGTCTCCAAATCTTCTAACCTGGGCTGACCCTCTAATATACTTATTCCTAATCCTGTCCATCCTCGTCACACCTCAGTGCAAATCTTAACATCTTCAACTCTGCCACGTCAAGCTCTGACTCCTGCCTTTTTGACAGTGCCACTGTCTCCAACCCATATAACATAGCTGGTCTCACTACCCTCTTGTAGACCTTCCCTTTCACTCTTACTGGTACTCATCTGTCACAAATCACTCCTCACACTCTTCTCCACCCACTCCATCCTGCCTGTACTCTCTTCTTCACCTCTCTTCCACACTCACCATTGCTCTGAACTGTTGATACCAAGTACTTAAACTCATCCACCTTCGCCACCTCTACTACCTGCATCCTCACCATCCCTCTATCCTCCCTCTCATTCACACACATATATTCTGTCTTAGTCCTGCTGACCTTCATTCCTCTTCTCTCTAGAGCATATCTCCACCTCTCCAGGGTCTCCTCCACCTGTCCCTACTCTCACTACAGATCACAATGTCATCTGCAAACATCATAGTCCATGGGGACTCCTGTCTGATCTCGTCTGTCAACCTGTCCATCACCATTGCAAAAAAGAAAGGGCTCAAAGCTGATTCTTGATGTAATCCCACCTCCACCTTAAATGCATCTGTCACTCCCGCCGCAGACCTCACCACTGTCACACTACCCTCGTACATATCCTGTACCACTCTTACATACTTCTCTGACACTCCCGACTTCCTCATACAATACCACAACTCCTCTCTAGCACCCTGTCATATGCTTTCTCTAAATCCACAAAGACACAATGCAACTCCTTCTGACCTTCTCTGTACTTCTCCATCAACACTCTCAGAGCAAATATTGCATCTATAGTGCTCTTTCCTGGAATTAAACCATACTGCTGATCACTAATCACCTCCCTTCTTAACCTAGCTTCCACTACTCTTTCCCATAACTTCATGCTGTGACTGATCAGTTTAATCCCTCTGTAGTTACTACAGCATTGCACATCACCCTTATTCTTAAAAATTAGTACCAAAACACTTTTTCTCCATTCCTCAGGCATCCTCTCACTTTCCAAGATTTCATTAAACAATCTAGTTAAAAACTCCACTGCCATTTCACCTAAAGACCTCCATGCTTCCACAGGTATGTCATCTGGACCAACAGCCTTTCCATTCTTCATGCTCTTCATAGCTATCCTTACTTCCTCCTTGTTAATCCACAGCACTTCATGATTCACTATCCGCACATCATCCAACCTTCTCTCCCTCTCATTCTCTTCATTCATCAACCCCTCAAAGTACTATTTCCATCAGCTCAACACACTCTCCTCGCTTGTGAGTACGTTTCCCTCATTATCCTTTATCACCCTTATCTGCTGCACATCTTTGCTAGCCTTTTTACTAGGTCCTTTTCTCCCTCCTTAGTGTCCAAAATTTTATACAACTCTTCATATGCCTTATCCTTAGCCTTCGCCACCTCTCTCTTTGCCATGCACCTCATCTCCTTATACTCTTGTCTACTTTCTTCATCTCTTTGACAATCCCACTTTTTCTTCGCCAACCTCTTGGTAATGTGTGATCCCATGTAATATAAACTTCACCATTTTCTATAATGCTTTGTGGATCATGTTTCCAGTGTTTTTCAGCCAATTCAATATTATAATGTTTGCTCAATCCCCAATGCAACAGTCTTGCCACATTATTATTCCTTTCAGTATACAGTCCTTCTGCCATTAGTGTATCACAACCAGCAACAAGATACACAACTGTTTCCAATTCTGTTTTACAAAACCTACATTTGTCTGTTTCTCTCACATGTTCCATGGATTTTGTAAACCAACATGTACGTAGTCCACTATTTTGGGCAGCCAATATTAACCTTTTGTCTTTTGGTTTAAATTCACCTCTCCTGAACTGTTCCTGTGTTCGATCCTGGTCAACATGAAGTTGTTCCTAGAGTTTTCTGTATATGCATCTATATTTATGCATTTTCCACATTTCTTGCCTTGTCATCTGATCCTTCAACTTATATTCTTTCTTTTGTTTTTTGGCACATTCAGTTGATGCCTGATTTTTATATACTGATTTGATTTCCATTCCTGCTTGACACCAATATACTTTTGCTAAACTAAGCAGGGAAGTCATCTTAGACTTATTCTCTTCATATTTTAAAACTTTCACTACATTTGGGTCTTGTGAGGTTAGTAGATATGTATACAGTCCTATGACTGCAGATCTATACATGTAATCAATTTCGAGGAGGCCCATACCTCCTTTAGAACAGGATATAATCTTGGTAGACACTGATTTTTATAAATCATTTAATAAGCATGAAGCAGCCTTTTTGTTTTCCTGTCCAACACCTTTTGGGGCCAGTCAATCACTACAAAACTTTACATTAGGATAGGAAGAGCAAATTGGTCTATAGCATGGAATTTGTTCCTAGATGGCAATACCGTTTTCAGTATTAATTTTAGTCTTCTAAAATATTCCTTACTAAGTTTTATTCAAATCTGTTCATGTTTTATTATTGATCTTTATCAATTCCCAATTTTTATGTGATCTTTCTTACTCAAGTTCTTCTGTATCACATTCCTGTCCTAAACTGATGTTTTCTTGGTGCTGCAGCTGTCCTGCTTTAACGGTAGCACATTTATCAAGACCAAATGACATTCTTATATCATGTGAAAAAGTTTTTACCATGAAGGTGAATCTTTTACCATAAAGGTTAATCAATCATACTAACATGTTTTATTTTTATACTAATGAATATTTAGTTCCTTAAACTGGGTATTTGAGGCACAATCTGTTCTGTGTTGGAACAGCAGATCAAAGAAGATTGGATTTTTCATTGCTGGAAAGGTTAGATATAGATCTCCATGGGGAAGTCTATAAAAACTGAGTATAAAAGAAGTCTGCCAGTCTGTCCTAATAACTAAGATTTTTGAGGTCACTGGTCCACTGATGATAGTTATGATTCTCTGAGGTATCTCAAGTTGAATGGTATGCTTAGACAAATACATACTATAAGATGCATTATATTCCATAATGGGTCTGATGAGTTACAATTAAAGAGGAATTAAGACTTCTTTGAATCTGGTGAAGATGTATTGGAAATTGGATGAGTCAAATAAAAGACTTTCTGAACTATTGTGGCGACATTGTGGTCAAATGATAAGGAATTATCAAGAAGAGTGCCTAGAGCCTTTACAATGTGTCATATATATGGTATATGAAAATGTTTTGTTTACCACAATGAACTATGTTACAGTTTTTCACATTTAAATTGAGACCGTTGTCCTTGCACCAATTGTTAACATGGTCTAAGCCATGTTGGAGCAATTGTAACTCACCTAGTTTAGAGTTATCTGCAAACTTAGACAGTCATAGTGCAGGAGTGTTGGCATGAAGGCCTGAAAAATATATGACAAATAAGAGAAGGCTGCACAATGAGATGTGTGCTACACCACTGGTAACTTTTTTGATTTTAGAAATAGCACCTGCAACCCTACCCACATGGGCTCTGTTAGACAACCAGTTAGCTGTCCATAGTACAACATAAGGATTTATATTCAGATTTATAAGTTTGTCTATAATACCTACCTGCGGAATAGATAATGCCATATGTACTGCGTAACCACTGCCAACTGCTTTGGTTACTTTAAGAAAGACATTAATGAGGTTAACGACGCAGGACCTTCCTTTGATAAAGTCGAATTAATGACAATCCAGGGTTAAGAGGATTATCAACGTCTAAGTTAATGAGGTCTTAGGTAATACACTCCGTAGCTTTATAGATGAGGCCAGTGAGAGTAATAGGTCTATAGTTTACTGGGTCCGTACTTGTAAAACATTATTACAGCAGCTGTTTCTCGCCTCGGGAATGTAATCAGTGGACAGGCATAGATTTAAAAAGGTTAAGTAGGGGATCAAATAGGCCATATTTGGTAATGATAACCAGGCAACCTGGTATATGATCAGGGCCCATAGAACAGGTATTTTTAGCATTCAAGAGGGATGAGAAAACTTGCTCCATAGTAATTAAAGGAAGGGAATGTGACATACCTCTCAACCTGCAGACATTGTAAACAGGAAAAAGGCCCTTGAAAGGTAAGTACATCTAGTTAAAAATGTAGACATTTAATTTGTATACAATTTGAATACCAAGCAGTGAATACATCTTTCCACTTTCAATAGTTATGGGAGAAATGATTCAGAAAAATGGTTAAAAACAGCGAGTGACAAAAATTATAGAATTATATAAGCAAATGATCAAAGTAATTGTGTAAAATCTGTAGAGTTTAATGAACTATATTGCAAAATTCTTCCACACAAGGTCATTAATTTTTTGGTTCAGAAAAAGAAAGATGTAGTTTGTGTGTGTGTGTGTGTGTGTGTGTGTGTGTGTGTGTGTGTGTGTGTGTGTGTGTGTGTGTGTGTGTCCTCTGTCTTTAAATTATTGTTGCCGCTAGTATGGTATCATGTAGTATTGTCTGTACACCAGACATATTCAGAAATCACATGAGATGAGGGGGATTCAGAAAACTGTGTGAAGGGGTAAATCAAGCCTCAAAATATGGACAAACCTCCAAAATATGGACATCCTCTGCAGAGGTAAATCAGGCCTGAAAATAGGAATATTCCTCCAAAATAGGATTGTTTGAAAGGTCTGGGCTTGGATTGTGGAATCTGTGGAAGAGCTATAATTGTAGGTGGAATAAAAATGTGCTAAATTTGTCAACTAGGATGCAAGTTATTTACTTTGGGTCAGAATGTGTAGTATTATTGCAGAATAGTCCGAGCAATGTTAGGTCTTAGTTCTTAACTTGTCAGTATAGTTAAAGAAAGTTGTGATTATTGCTGGTTTTAGTGACATAGTCAGCTTTCAGTTTCCTAATAGTTCTCTTAAACTCTTTACTAGTTTGCTTAACTGCTTGTAAGGTAGGGGGATTAAGACCTCTTATAATAATTAAGTAATTTCTTTCTCTTGTTGTATAATTTATTTATAAGGGCATTCCACCACTGGGCATTTGTTTTTAAAGCTCTCATTATATTAGGTGCAGATAGGATCTGCTTTATCAATACAACTGTTTAACTGGGAGTAGAATTTAGAGTAATATGCAGCAGTTTTTAGAAATGGGATCTATCAGAGGAGGATTACCGCAGAATTTATTTACATTATCAAGTAATGGAAGAAGGTTTGGTTTTGAGAAATATATAAAAGCAGTATTTACAGGGTAAGTACCACCAGTTTTATGGGGAAAAGGTCACTAATTTATAGTCTGATTTAATCGCCATGTCATAATCTTTAACAAGAAATGATCAAGCCCAAATAGTTCATAATGAGCAGTTCAAGAAAGAAAAAAATATATATATATCTATTTTTGAAAGGGGCAAGCTTTGCTTGGTTACATTGCCGTTATCTAGTAGCTATTTTTTCAAAGGTAGGAAACGCTAATAGATCTGATTGAGGAACAGCTGATTAAACTTTACCAGCTTTTCCTGAGCGAAATTGCAAAACATTGGAGACTGAGAAGTTTTCCCATACTGCATTGTAGTGTGATCTTAGAATTTGTATATATATTTAGCAGGTGTGGGGTGTAGAGGGCTTCTCCTCCGCAAAAACAAAAAAAAGATTTTGTTTTTGTTGCTTTGCTTTGTTTTGTTTTTTTGAACTGCTCATGGGTGACCATTTAGCTTCGATCACTTATAGTTCAATGTTATGACATTTCAAGGTAATGTCACAAATCCAATTTAACAAGGCAAAATGATACATATGGAGATGTACGAAAAGTAGCCATATTTGTGAGGAGTAGATCAAGGATATTGGGGCATCTAGCAGGATACTTAACTATTTGTGAAAGAGAATTCGTATTTATAATGTGAAGGAAGTGCTGGCCACGACGACCGTTGGCAGTGTAGGTCAGCCAGTTTATTGCTGGATAGTTGAAGTCCCCCAGAAGAAAGCTGTTGAGTTTAATGGGGATTTCAGCTAATGTATTAAGATAGCTACCATGCTCAGAAGGGGACAGAGAAGGTGTCCTATAACTAGTTACAAAGTAGTTAGTAATTAGTCTTGTTTATGGTGACTTTGACATCTAAGACTTCAAGTGTGGTGTCTTGAGGAATCTGTCTTGAAGTGGTGATGATAGCTTTGACAAATATTGATACTCCCCTACAACTGCCTGCAGGTCTGAAGATATGATAATTAGCATACCCAAGAAGAGAGAGAGTGTTTACATTGCTCTGAAACCATGAGTCTATAACTACACATACCTGTTGCAGGACAGCCTCAAGTAATGGTATCTCGTTGTTCTTGTTAAGATGCATGGCATTGTGTAGAGCCACATTAATATGTTCCAGATTGGAACTTACTGGATTGAAATGCCGATCAGATGGTTTTTGCCTAAAAAATACACTATAGGAGCAATGGAGCAGCAAAAACTTTAGCCAGAATGTGAAACCCTAGGTAAAAGAAGTGCATACCTTCCTCTGACAAAGCAGGGAGGCTTGTCAACCACCTCATCTCAAGCTGACCCCCTAGAATGACATCAGCTACATAACCAATACATAACCAATTATTAAAGCCAGTTATTTTGTCTTTGAATATTGTCATTATTCTGAGTCATGGCAAAATACCACTCAAGACCAGTGTCTTTCCATCCTCAGACACATGCATAGCAAGCTTAATCATATCCTTTTGTATGTCCTTCTGGGTAGTGTATCTAACACCATTCACCCCCCCCCCCACGTCGCTCACTATGAGATCATAATCATATTTCTCAGTCTGAAGGGATCTAAGTGTCCTTGTTATGTCCCAGATATTAGCTCAAAAAAAAGACAGTTAACCGTCACATTCTTACCAACTTTTCCAGCCTGGTGAGGGTGGTGTCCATGTGCCTGACAACAGAGTCACTTATTACCATGCTTAAAAGCAGCTCAGTGGGCCATAAGGATTTGAACTCTGAACCCTTGTCAGTCTTAGAGGTATGTGTACTAGTTGTGGATATGAATGGTGAAGGTGGGTGTGTTGCTGTGTGAATCATACCTCTCAACCTCTTAGAGCAAGAAATATGGCCAAAGGCACAAATAATGGGGGGACAAAGGCCCAAAAATAGGGACACATTTTAAATATTGTTCTTATAAACTTAGAAACTTGATAGAATAACAGGTTTTAAATTAGCATGAATCTTCTGAAGGGTATGAAGTTGAAACACAAAATGTGTGCCATTATTTTCTGACTTCAGCCCTCAATAATTTGCCAGCAGTTTGCCAGAAAACCACAATTTTAAGAGAAACAGACCCAAAATATGAGGCAAAAATCTAGACATTCTGCGAAAATCTGGACAGTTGAGAGGTATGTTGTGAATCATTGTCTGAGTTTTTTTAGTCTTTAGGCTGGGAGGCTTAAGCAGTGTTCTCTTAACCTCCCCTGACCTAAGTTGGTTTAGTGGAAGTGTTCTCTGCTGTGTGCATGTATATATGTATGTTTTGCTTACTAAATGTTTTCTGAGGTAAGAAAGTAGCCTACAAGTTAAGTAAATACTTACACCTCTGCAACAAAGTCGGGAGAGACCCAGTCATTGTAGCACTGCAAACCACTGTGCCTCTCCCACTTGGTGTGTGTAAACACATAAGAGGTAGTGTGGTTCATAGATGCTGTCTGAGCTGCGGAACCCTCTGTAGGCTAGGTGGGACTCAAAGCTGCAGGATGTCTGCCAAACACTGATAAGACTTGATTTTGGTCTGTCTCTCCACAGAGAGTCTCATATGTGAGGGATGTGTATGCTCTTTCCCATGTTAGTGCTGCTGACAGTGTCAATGTATCATCAGACTGTGTCATGTGCACATTATTGTCATTGCCAGACACAAGTGATCTGCTATCAGCCATATGTTGTCCTGCTGCATTGGTCTGTCCATCAGCAGAGCCTGCAAAAGCATAAAGAGAGGATACTTGTGGCCTCACTGAGATATATACTTAACCTCCCCACCCCCCACAGACATACTGGAACATGACACTAAATGTGAACAGCATATGGGCACATGCATACCTTGTTGTGAGGGGTGGTGCAGTTACAGTACAGAGCTACCTGGAGGATAGATACACAAATGCCTCCTGCTTAATAAGTCTTGACACACATGCAATACAATAAATAATACAGAAATATAATGGATGTTTCTAACCTGGTGCATCCCCAACAGACACTCATTCAGTCATCTTTAGTGCACCTCCTTTAACCTTGCCACTGGCAGGTATGAGGGTCAGTTCCCCAACCCAAGAGAGGGACACCATGAGCTCATCCACCTCTGTGAGCTACGTCTGTGTTGGGGGTCTACCTTCTGTGTCCTTGGAAATAATCCCTATTTTGTTCTAGTCATGCCATATCTTATCAGTTGCTCTTCACTGCATGTATTTCAGAGTCTTATTATAGCTGCACACATTACTGATATTCTACGCTACTCCCTGACACACATGGTCTCAGTAAGCCTCATCTGTGTTACCTCTGGCGAGGATACACATTCCATATATGCAGAGGGCCTGCAGTCATACCTCAGTGCATGGATGGTGAACTTTTCCAGCCATTGCCTCTCTCATGTGGCCTTGGCAAAATGTGTATACCTGTGTATTACACATATCAATCAGTATATATGCACATTACCTTACATAGATGTCCAATATGTATGTGCACTGACCATCCCCCTATTTGGTGGCCACTTGACTCTGTAGTCCTGTTACTATTCCCCTTTTCCTTGTGCAAACTGCAACAAAGGGCATATTATCATGACACACTTTACTGCATCATTGAATTGAATCTCTGTAGTGCTCCGCAACCCCACCAGTATGCATTGCCATACCTCATCCTTTTTACAGGTGCCATTGTGTACTGTATGGCATGTCCTTCCCTAGGTGCACATAGCTTGTAGTATATTCTCCCCCACAACTGTACATGATAGTGTCATGTCATCATGCTTGTGCTCCCACACCAGCATAACCAACTTCTATATATTATTTATTATCCACCATGGGTGTTGAATACAGTACAGAAGTACCTTTCCAGGTGTCTGCTTAGATTCATTATGCCTGTCGCATATCTTAATCATTAAAATCCTAATTCTGCAGTTGCTTTCTTGATAAAGTCTTGCACAAAATGGTACTACCTGATTTATACCGCTCTAATCATAACCTCTTAGTGTGAAAGTTATGTTAGTTTGACAGTTAGTGCAGCTGTCTCTGAAGTAGTGCCATAACACAATGTGTTGTCCACACTGAACAGTGCTACCCTGCTCATCCTGAGGCTAAGGACACATAAATCACTATGCAGATGGATTTTACCTGAGTAACTTGCAACACTGAGGCTGTGTGCTAAGGAAACTCTTGGCATCTCCGTTTGCTATTGATTGATGTATGTCACATGACACCTGAACATGTATCAGGGCACATGGGGTTACCATTTTGCAGCTCAAGAGAACCTGTGTAAATGAACATGGCTTCTTCAGGTGTTGGGAACAGCAAGGTTCTTACTTGGTGTCTATCAGAGAGTAAGAGTTTCTTACCCTTTCTCCATTGGAACTTTGAAGCACTCCTGCCGAGTCATTATGACCATCCCATTATACAAAGTGGATGCCTGGCATGAGCTTGCCAGGACAGTGAGTGATACCACTAGCATCACCCAATCTGGGGCGTTGTGCCAGCATCAGAACAGCATCCTGTGGTGGCACTACTGTGCCATGCTTAGGCAGTGGGAGGCAGTGATTAGAAAAACAGTTTTACTACTAGCATTATTTTTATTTTGTTTGCACGTTGTTAACTCAAATAGTCCCACTAGGCTATCAGCCTCTTTTTAGGGGAGACCCAAGGTGTTATTCATACTGACTATGGTACATTTGACCAGGGCACTGGGGAACTTCCCTTATTCTTTTTTAAATAAGTATCATGGGATCTTTTATATCCACCTGTCCTACCAACAACTCAAGCAAAAGGGACCTTTGTTTTATGTCTTATTTGAAGTTTGTCTCACTCAGGCATGCAGCACCCCTCTTATGCTCCACTGCAGCATCAGTAGTGGAAATTTAATCGAACTAACTGGTGTGGGAATAGAACCTACACCCTTCTAATCTTCACAAACCAAAGGCAAGTACACTACCTGTTGAGTTTATTTTCCCTATTCTTTAATAATTCCCACAGTGTAATAAGTTTCAACTGTTTTGTTTTATAGCAATAAAGGAGCAACAGATCAACATGGAGGCATGCCTCAGGAGGCAAGAATGCCTCTCCCAGAAATGGGGTATATATTCTATGTGCCCTACTGCACTGTGTAGCTGAAATTATACATTTAATGTATGTTTGTACTAATGTGTCTCTCCCTTCTGCATCTCCAGTTGTCACTGTAGGAGTTGTGGTGATCACCTTGGCCTGCGTTCACAAAAGCCTCTGGTGGTACCCCATCAGTGGTAACAGGGTTCACCTCTCAGCAGAGGATGGAAGTTACCTGCTGAATGTCACTTGAAGGGCTCACTGATGGCCTCTATGGCTACTTCTCAACAGGAGGGAAGAAGCTACTCTTCTGATGGTGGCCTGTTGGGGTCTTTTTTAATCTCTTGGTCTCAATTATAGAAATGGTATTATCTGAGGTACACAAACAGCAACAGCTGGACATCTGCCTGTCTTCTGTAGAGTGCCTTCTGGCTTGGATGGAAAAGTCACATGACCATCAGGCACTGACCAATGGGACACAGGAGATGCAGCTTGAACATGACATCAGTCATGGACATAAGTTATAGCTAGATGGGTTGGCTTTGGGCTAGCCTAACATGTACCATACACCCTGCCTTACTCCCCCATTCCTTGTTCATCATTCCCCATTTCTTGTTTATTGTCAAACCCTCTACATTCACAACATGTCCAGTCTCTGTCTGTATCCATCCACTGTTACCTCCTCCTATTGTTTCACTAATACCAATGTCTTTGCCTGTGTATTAAGTTCATTTGTCTGCCCCTGCAACCTTCTTTTCTCCCTTTTGTTAGATTCTAATTTTAGAAAGCATTAAGCAAACAATTACATTTTTTACCTACTTCAGGAAAAGGAATTTCAGAAACAACTCAGAGTGCAGTACAAACATTTTGCCTTTTTTTAAATGCAACATATGTTGGAGAGGTAGGATAACTAGCTCTACTAGGAACCATAAAGTAGTCTGATTTATACATAAAATTGCATGAAAGCTGCTTGATCAATAGCTGCTAACCAGTCATTGCTTGTAAAAGCTGCATAATACATAGGTGCAGCCTATTAATTTTTTTACTTTAGGGGCATGATTCTACAGTCATGTCTACATCATTGATTATAACATCCTTTCAATTGTACAGTCATGTCTATATCACTGACTACAGCATCATTTTTCTTTCTGAGGCCTCTTTTATCAGTTTAAACTGTTTTTGAGCTGCTGTAAGACACTGAGTTTGACCTTTAGTAACCTCAGTTTCTTAGTTTAGTTAGCTACTGCACCCATGTTAAATGCTAAGCAAATAACGTTTTTCCCCCTTTAGATCCTCTCTTTGATGCTTTAAAGCATCACGTTATAGTTATTACACTTCATTTATAACTCTTCCTCAAGGTGCTCATTTTATCTTGGTTAGGCATTACATTTATTATAAATAAAACAGAATTTTGATGCATATATTTGGCTACCAAAAACTTAAAACAAGAAATAAGTACAATAAATAATAAAACAGCAATAACTAGTATTACAAACTTAATAATGCTTCCCCATCCAGAAAAAAAGATTTGTCAGCCAGACCCACTGTAAACTGTCCACCTCCTTTGCATGAAACCACCAAGCAACCTTTTGGATAATCTCTAAATGGTTCTTAATAAGGGTGGTTTAATGGTTAAGGTGTTTGCCTTACAAACACAAGGTGTAGGGTTTGAGTCTCACAAGGGATAATTAGCTAGGCTTAAAATGGCTCGCAAGGGCAGTTAGCTTAGTACTAAACTATGAACCTATGTTTATTTCCCTACATAAAAGAACAGTATTCTACCCCCATTAGGACACAAATATCCCCTTTAGAAGCCAGGACAAAGTCAAGCACCATGTGATTTTGAAGAACTACTGTTCAGTCATTTTGACTGTTATCAAATTGACAGTCTCAAAAGTGTCATTGCTCAATACCTCTAGAAGTTTCGACAACTTTTGCAATTTCTAAATTACCTTTGGGGCTCCATTCTTTGGAAGAATGCCAGCCTCAGAGATGATATCATCACCAATATCCATATGAGACAGTCGCTTAAAAACAACCCTTTTTAGGTCATGATGGTCAATCCAGGAGGCATCCACCTTTCCTATTGGGTATGAGGTAGGCTTAATGTCTTTTTTTTTTTTTTTTGTCATTTTGGATTTTTTTCTGTCTGTTAGGAACAAGGTAGGCAAGGTAACACAAACCTTTTCAATGCTGGGGTAACCATTTATAGCCTTTGTCATTGTAGGCAAAAGCTTTGTCTGGTAGGTATTAGTTTGGTGTCAGTAAAATAGACAGAAGAAGCACATGTGTACTTTTCATAGCTATGCAAGTCTGGTTTGGGTGCACCTTAGAGCAGTCTCCCATGGCTTTCAGAGTTCCTATAATGAGATTACATTTGCTGTGTCCCACCATGATGTGTCCACATAAGCTGCTATTGCTATTGTAGCCTTTCAAACACAAAGGTGCAGTCATGCAGTAGCCCTGTAACTGTAGCACAGTTTTTTTTCTGACCCTTTAAAAAACTCCTTTTCATTCAGTTAGTCATTGTGAGATTCAAGATTTCATCCAGTTCAAGGGGTACTGGCATTAAGGGTATTTCCTGTCTGTAGACATCAGGTATATACCCACATACCCAGCAATTAAGTTTAATTCCACAGCATAAGACTTTAAAACAACAGAGAAAACATTAACTTTAGGATGCTAGTTGACAGTATTAGAAGTTTCTTGATCTTTGAATGCATTCTGCTGGATTTCTTTTCCAGGGGTAGGGAGCCTGGTGTGAAAATGAAGAATCTGGCAAACACCATGAAATGCAGGAATGAGTTATTACACATTTTGATTTGATCTCGTCTGTTGTGCAATAGATTTCTCTTCCGTCTGCTTGGCTATTTTTTGGCTACTGCATTTGTGTTGGTTATTTGACATGTCTTATGACAGTGTGAGGCGTGAATCCATACAGGCAGTTCTGCACAGCGTACTGCAGTATGTGAAGTTAGCAACACCAGTTATGGTCCTTTTCACTGAGGATGGAGGCGGTTCTTTTGCTGAAACAACTTTACGTATACCCAGTCCCTTGGTTGCGTCTTGTGACATTTGGCAGAGGCTAGAGCTGACAGAGCTTTTTTAACCTGCAAATGAGAAGTAGCTAACAGGGAAACAAGTTTTGAACAATAAGACAAGATGGCTTTGTCACTTAACACTAACCCACTGTTTTAGGTAGAATGGGGGCTGTAGCAGAAATCCTCGTGGGATGGCCCATAAGGATCTCATGTAGTGAAAGCTTTTTGGTGGAGTTAACACATCTCCTCATAGTCATTAAAACTAAAGGCAAGGTATCTGGCCACTTAAGTCCAGTTTCTTGGCACACTTTAGCCAGTCTGTTTGTTTACAGTTCTATTTGCCCTTTCCACTAGCCATGAAGATCGTAGATAATATGGGTAGTACAACTGTAGCTTAACACCAAACAATTTACACAATTTCCTAACAATTAGTCTTATAAAATGTATACCTTGATCTGAAATTATTACATGTTGTACTCCAAATATAGGTATGAAATCACGTAGTAATTATTTTACTACTGTCACAACATCTGCTTTTACACAGGAATTAGCTTCTACCAAACAGAAGAACATGCAAACAATGACCAACACATATTCAAATCTTTGAGCTTGAGGCACCTGAATAAAATCTAATTGAACATTTACAAAAGGTGTCCAAGAGGCTGGCTGAGCAAAGACAGCCAACCTTCTGGCTAGCTTGCATTTCTATTACAAACAAACAGCACATTTATTTATGCAATGAAGCACTAAAGAGGGCAGAAAGGGGGAGTACAAGTATCTATTGATTAATTGTATCATAGAGTTCTTACCCACATGGTTTGACAGGTGGTTGGGTCTTATGAAATTTGAGAGAAACTCTAAGGGGGCCACCACTCTCCTATTTGTTGACACCCATAATCCATTAGGTCGGCAGAGACACCTTGCCCTTTTGTTTATTGTTGCTTCTTCCCATTGGTACTGCCTTTTGGTAATTATTTTACTAATTTAACATAAAAAATTGGTTTCTTTGAAAAGGTTGATGTATATGCAAATATTTTGCTCTAAGGGCAGCATCTTTAGCAGCTGAATGACCCAAATTATTACCCTTTGCAACAGGTGTGTTGTTTGATTGATGTGCCTGACATTTAACCACTGCAATTCTTTTAGGCAACAGTAAGGCTTTCAGAAGTTCATAAATATCTTTTTCTCTTTCGGCTGTTCTCATTAGGGGTTGCCACAGTGGATCATCTGTTTCCATTTCTTCCTGTCCTCTGCATATTGCTCTGTCACACACCAACCACCTGCATGTTCTCTCTCACCACGTCCATAAACCTTATCTTAGGCATTCCTTTTTCCTATTACCTGGCAGCTCCATCCTTAGCATCCTTTTCCCAATATACCCAGCATCCCTCCTCAGCACATGTCCAAACCAACGCAATCTAGCCTCTCTGACTTTGTCTCCAAACCGTCCAACCTGAGCTGACCCTCTAATATACTGATTCCTAATCCTGTCCATCCTTGTCACACCCAGTGCAAATCTTAACATCTTTAACTCTGCCACTTCCAGCTCTGACTCCTGCCTTTTTGTCAATGCCACCATCTCCAACCCATACAGCATAGCTGGTCTCACTACCCTCTTGCAGACCTTCCCTTTCACTCTTACTGGTACCCCCCCCCGTCATAAATCACTCCTGACACTCTTCTCCACCCATTCCACCCTGACTGTACTCTCTTTTTCACCTCTCGTCCACACTCACCATTACTCTGAACTGTTGATCCCAAGTATTTAAACTCATCCACCTTCGCCACCTCTACTCCCTGCATCCTCACCATTCCTCTATCCTCCCTCTCATTCACACACACATATTCTGTCTTAGTCCTTCTGACCTTCATTCCTCTCCTCTCTAGAGAATATCTCCACTTCTCCAGGGTCTCCTCAACCTGGTCCCTACTCTCATTATATTTCACAATGTCATCTGCAAACATCATAGTCCATGGGGCCTCCTGTCTGATCTCGTCTGTCAACCTGTCCATCCCTATTGCAAATAAGAAAGGGCTCACAGCTGATCCTTGATGTAATCCCACCTCCACCTTAAATGCATCTGTCACTCTCACTGCAGACTTCACCACTTTCACACTAACCTCGTACATATCTTGTACCACTCGTACATACTTCTCTGCCACTCCTGACTTCCTCATACAATATCCCAACTCCTGTCTAGGCACCCTATCATATGCTTTCTGCAGGTTCACAAAGACACAATGCAACTCCTTCTGACCTTCTCTATATTTCTCCATCAACACTCTTAGAGCAAACATCTCATCTGTAGTGCTCTTTCCTGGCATGAAACCATACTGCTGATCACTAATCATCACCTTCCTTATTAACCTAGCTTCCACTATTCTTTCCCATATCTTCAAGCTGTGACTGATCAGTTTTATCCCTCTGTAGTTACTTACTATAGCTCTGCACATCACCCTTATTCTTAAAAATACGTACCAAAACACTTTTTCTCCACCCCTCAGGTATCCTCTGACTTTCCAAGATTTAATTAAACAATCTGGTTAAAAACTCCACTGCCATTTCTCCTAAGCACCTCCATACTTTCACTGGTATGTCATCTGGACCAACAGCCTTTCCATTTTTCATCCTCTTCATAGCTGTCTGTACTTCCTCCTTGCTAATCCATTGCACTTCATGATTCACTATCCGCACATCATCCAACCTTCTCTCTCTCTCTCATTGTCTTCATTCATCAACCCCTCAAAGTACTCTTTCCATCTGCTCAACCCACTCTCCTCACTTGTGAGTATGTTTCTCATACTATCCTTTATCACCTTTACCTGCTGCACATCTTTCCTAGCTCGGTCCCACTGTCTAGCCAATCGGTACAGGTCCTATTCTCCCTCCTTAGTGTCCAACCTTTCATACAGCTCTTCATATGCTTTATCCTTAGCCTTTGCCACCTCTCTACCTCTCTCTTTGCCATGCTCCTCATTTCCTTATACTCCTGTCTACTTTCTTCATCTCTCTGTCAATCCCACTTCTTCACCAGCTTCTTCCTTTGTATACTCTCCTGTACGTCCTCATTCCACCACCAGGTCTCCTTGCCGTCCTGCCTCTGTCCAGATGTCACACCAAGCACCTTTCTAGCTGTCTCCCTTACCATATCTGCTGAAGTTACCCAGTTATTTGGTAGCTCTTCACTGCCCCCCAGTGCCTGTTTTAACTCTTCCCTGAACTCCACCTCACAATCACCCTTTTTCAACTTCCACCATTTGATCCTTGGCACTGCTCTCACCCTTGTCCTCCTCTTCTTGATCACCAATGTCATCCTACAGACCACCATTCGATGCTGCCTAACTACACTTGTCACCACTTTACAGTCTCCAGTCTCCTTCAGACTGGCCCTCCTGCATAGGATATAATCCACTTGTGTGAATCTTCCTCCACTCATGTACGTCACCCTATGCTCTTCCCTCTTCTTAAAATATGTATTCACCACAGCCATATCCATCCTTTTCACAAAATCCACTACCATATGACCTTCTGCATTTCTCTGCTTAACATCATACCTGTCATTCACTTCCTCATCACCTCTGTTCCTTTCACCAACATGCCCATCAAAATCCGCTCCAATCACCAGTCTCTCACCCTTGGGGACACTCACCACCACTTCATCCATCTCATTCCAAAATTTTTCTTTCTCATCCATCGCACACCCAACTTGCACTAACAACATTCATCATTACACCATCAATTTCCAGCTTCATAAACATCACTCTATCCGGCACTCTTTTCACCTCCAAAACACTCTTGACATACTGTTCCTCAATACAGTAAGCATTTTTATAGGGGTGCCAGTAGATGTTAAAAGTCATCTTTGCTTCCATAATTGGCAAAAGTCAAGAACTACCCCTAATGCGTACCTAGAATCAGTGTAAATATTTACTGTCTTATCCTCTGCCAATTTGCAGGCTTTAGTTAATGCTACTAATTTTGCTACCTGTGCAGATGACAGTCCATCCAACTTTTATTTTAAAATGACATCCATTTTGGTGAACACTGCCAGTTCAGCTGTGAGGTTTTCTTTGTCATCCCGTTGACAGCTTCCATCCATGAAATACTCAATTTTGTGTTGTGTATTGGAACATCCTTTAAATTGTTTCTAGGAGTAAGCAAATGGTTAGTTATCACAAGATAGTTGTGTGACTCTCCTTCCTCCTCTGTGGAGAGAAAGGAGGTGGGACTTAGAGTTGGACACCTGATTGCATGCACCAAGGCACCAGGGATTGCAGATACGGGACAACTCATACCTTGTTAGTCTCTCCAAGGACATCTGTTGGCTTTTTCCCTTTAAGAGCAAAGCTGATACAGAATGTGGGATAGCTACTGTGAGCTCATGTCCCAATGTTACAGATTCACCCAACTCTGTTAAGATGGCAACCGCAGCCACTGCCCGTAAGCAAGGCAGAAATGCGCATGCTAATGGATCATGCTCCATGCTGAAATAGGCGACAGGTCTGTATTTATCTCCTGCTTGTTGCACTAGTACGCCTTACGCAAACTTATTTCTTTCTTGACATTAAAGTTGAAGAGTTTCTCATAGTTTGATAATCCCAAGGTGGACATTGTCACAAGAGCCTGTTTTAATCCTGTAAAAGCTGCCTGATCCTTTTGTCCCCATAGGATGGATTCAGGGCTATTTTGTTGACTGAGTTTAGTTAAAGGTTTTATTAATTCCATATAATTTCGAACCCATTGCCTGCAGTAGCCTGTCATGTCTAGAAATGCCTTTAACTGTTTTTGGGTTGCTGGTTGAGGCACTGTGGATAGGCACTGACCATCACTGTCAGGATTCCTCTCTCTCCTTTTCTAATCAGATGCCTTATGTGTTTCACTTCTGGGGACCACAAATGTAACTTTTCCTTGGAAACCTTATGCCTCTTTCTAGCTAATTGGTAAGAAAGTATATGGTATCTACCTTACAAGACTCTTGTTTTTGATGCTAACAGCAAATCGTCTATGTATTATATTAGTTTTGTTCCCTCCAGAAAGTTAAACCCTCTATTTCCTGCTTTAAAATTTGTGAAAAGATGGATGGAGACGGTGTAGCCTTGGGGAAGCCCTGTCCAAGTATCCTGCTTACACTGGTACTTAAAAGAAAAAAAGGGATTTACTATCTAGATGAAATGGGATGGAAAAGAAGACAGAGTACAACTCTATTACTGAAAAATATGCAACCTTCGGTGGGCTGCAACTCAGAAAGGTAGCAGGGTTTGAGACTATCAGAAAGGAGGGTAGTACAACAGAGTTTACTGCTTACAGATCTTGTATAAACTGATATTCATCCTTTCTGGGTTTCATAACTGGTAAGATGAGAATGTTGCAAGGACTTTGCATAGGGATTATTATGCCCAGCTATAAAAAAAGAGTCAATCACTGGGTATATGCATTCCTCATCTTCCGGTTTTAAGGGCTATTGAGGAACTGTCAGCAAGGGCTTGGTTGGATCCACCTTAGTTTGGATGGGGCTAGTTGTCAGCAACCTGCCCATTTCATTTTTGTGAGCGGCCTATAACTTAGCTGGTATGGTTTGCAGTTTCTCTGCAGTCTCACTCACTTTTTCCTGAACTGGAACCAGCTAGCCCAGCAAGGCATGTGCTGACACTATTTTGGTCTGTGGTACCTCCAGAACCCCCCCCCCCCGGCTTGCTATGGATGATGCACCCAAGCTTGAACAAAAGGTCACTTCTCAATAAATTCACTGGTGCTTTTAGTACCAAGTGGAAAAGCACACTTTTCCGACAAAGGACCCAACATAACTGATAATTCAGGGGATACAGGGAAAGTAAATGGTATATTGGCAATTCCTACCACTGTTGCTGCTTCCCCATCTTGGGAAAATCATTCCCTCAGGGGGTTTCATCACTGACCTAGATGCCCCTATGTCTATTAGAAATGGTAGGCTCCATACTCATATCTTTAATTTGACATGATATGATAAGGTTTAAGGCTTCCATTAGCTGTCCTAATTATAGTCAGCATGGAGCTTTCCTTGCTCTTAGTGAACCTGTAGGTGGCTGTTAAAGGTTTGGTGGCCCTGCAGGAGGCTTGTAGTCCTGTCACACTTGGTGTCCTTCTCTGTCTTCCCTTTGTCCATTGGGAAATTCCACTTTCCAGTGCCCCTCCATCCAGCATCTAAAATATTTACCTGGGCTGCTAGCTGCACCATTTGACTGCTTCCCTAGCTCCCCTCCAGCTGCCTGCATTTCTGTTATTGTTCCATGCAACCCCCTTTTGTAAATGTTGTATTTGTAAGGTCATGAGGTGGTCTTCCATCTTTTTTCTTTCCTTCCTGGCAATCCATGCAGTGGACTGCCACTGGGATAAGTTCTGTGATATTTTTTCCTTTCCACCCCACACAGATTCATCTCAGTTGTTTTTGAACTTCTGATAGAAATCCCTGAATGAAGACAGTACCCACAGCTTATAGGACAGTGGTTAAGGGTCTGAAATACTTTGGAATCATTACAAATCATTTCTAACCTAGACACATAGTCCCCTGGTGATTAATCCTGTACCTGTTTGCATAGCTTACTGTAATCAGCTTTGTTAGGACAGACCTTATCTATGGCATTTATTATATTCTGCCATACCTCCCCAACTACCCTGCTTCTGCCTCATCTGTAGTGACATCTGCCTTGGTGTACAGCCTTGTCCTTAGTTCAGCAGGCATGACTAGCCTAAGGAGTTGTCTCGGATTGGCAAGGATGGGATTATAACACTCAATGACAGTACCTAATTCTGTTTAAATTTTTGTGGTTCTTGCCTGTGATTATAAAAAGCCTTTTGCATTGTATGTAGATTGGAAGAGGTCCTGGGGAAATGGACCAGAACCATATTTCCTTTGCTGTTTAATACGGCTCTAATGGGATACATGCTTGACTCATGCTCTTCCTTAAGGTCCATTTTTCTTGATTTACTTCAAAGACCATATCCGCTTGACTGTCCTACCTGACCTCACTTCATTGGTTCTGGGGACAACAGCTGTAATGGCAATCCACTTGGTTGTAGTGGCACATCTGCTATGAATTGAGGGGCATTTTGTGGGACATATAAGGAGGACGATAGTCCTTGTCAGGAGATTCTGGTTTTTCGACTACAAAAAGATTTTAGTATTTATTTACTTTAATTTGAAAATGTGGTTGTTCCACAATGGAATTCTTTTCCCGATTCTCATTCTGTTCTTTTAGTTTTTGTTCTTACTATTTTAAGTATGTTGTAGTCCATCAAGACTAGATTCTTTTTCTCACTCTTCGTGCCACTTTATGTATCCACTTCACTGATTTTTGTCTATTTTATTTCCCTTTTTATTTAAAATTTGTTTTAAATATGTAACCTATTTGTATCAAACATTCCATCTATAGCAAAACATAAATGCGATTCATTATTGATACATTTATTCCATTCTTTGAAACATTTGCATGCAGCCTCACCATAATAGGTTCATAGGTTCATAGGTTCATACTAGGCTATCTGCCCAAGGGCATTTATAAGCCTAGCCCATAGTTATTTGGCCACCACCACCTTTAGTTTGAATAAAACTATGCCTATTATTTTGCTGTGCCTCTGTCAAGCAGTGACACTGAAGTAATCCCTGGGGTATATCTGCGATCCCCCATCCATTGGTCAAGATTCCTGTTGAACAAGGCCAGCGAGGTGCTCTGCCTCACATGTACCGGGATTTTGTTCCACAGCATAGGGAGTCTCTGGGTGATGAATCTGTCCCTCCAGCACGTTCTATTAATAACCGTGTCAAGGTTTAAGTCTCCGCCTTGTGGTTCTGAGGGATCTAGATTTTTTGAGAAGCATATTCATCAAATCAGGGTTTGACATGGCCTTATATGTCAGGCACAGGTCACCTCTGAGCAAGCGGTATGAGACTGAATAGAGCTGGAGTTCTTTCAGTCGGGCAGCATAAGACATATTTTTGAGACCCTTTATCCTTTTGGTGAGGAACTTTTGGGGCCTTTCCAGCTGCTGCAGGTGTCGGGTCAGATACATTCCAAATGGGGCATTGTACTCAATCATAGGTCTAATGAGTGATGAGTACAGGGGACGATGACCTCCTTGATCTAGATGTGAATCCCTTCATGATCAGGTGGGCAATGTAGAAGGTTTTCCTAACTACTTTAGCAACATGAGTGTCAAACGAGGCTACTGTCAACCTGGGTCCCCAGATCCCTGATGACTTCTTCTGTGCTCAGTGGATTGCCACCTATATGGTAGCTAGGGGTAACCTTGTTTTTCCCGAAGGGTATGACTATGCATTTCTTGGCATTTAACTTTAGGCCATGGCTCTGGCACCACTTATCCATTTCTGTGAGGCCCTTCTGAAGGATATCTGTGTCAGATGTGTCTTGTTTTCTCATGGTGGCAGTTTGCAGTCATCTGCAAACTTTGTCAGCCATAACCCTCCTGTGTTTGCTTGTACTTCAGAAAAGTAGATGAACAAGAGTGGACCCAGGACTGAGCCCTGTGGGACACCACTTGTGACAGGCTTTGAGTCTGACATGGCTCCAGCAACTCTGACCCTGTGGGTTCTGTCACTTAGCCAGTTTGCAACCCATCTTGTGATGTATGGGTTTACATTCAAGCTGATGAGTTTTTCGATGATACCTGAGTGGGTATTGTGTCAAGGCCTTTGCCAGGTCAAGGTAGGCTGTATGGACTGCCTTTCCCTCATCAATGGCCTTGGTGACTGTCTCGAAAAGTCAACCAAGTTTAAAAGGCATGATCTGCCTTTGACAAAGCCAAACTGGGTTGGATCCAAAGTCTGCAAGTTCCCTATGTCTTTATTTATGAGTTCCATTATGATCCTCTCCATGGCTTTGCAGATAAGGCTTGGTTCCAGGGTCGGTGGAGGCACCGCCTTGTGAAGTGGGACCACAGTCCGCCGTGCGCGCCACCCTTGGGTACGTATCCTGAGGTGAGGCTAAGATTAAACAGCTGTCCTAACTGGTTTAATTCCTCATTGAGTTCATGGAGCACACCGGGGACACCATCCGGTCCCATGGATGCTGTGTTTTGCTTTGAGAGAGCAGTTCTCACCTGGGCGTTGGAGATGTTTGGGGGCTACAATCCTCTGGTATAGATATCTCCTTTGGGGGAGGGAGAAGTTTGCACTGAACCTGTCAGCCAGTATGTTGGCAATGTGTGTAGGTTCAGTAATCTTCACATCATTTTGAACTAATTCTGAGCATATCTGGGAGTTTCCTCCTAGGTTTCTAACATAGCTAAAGAAGGCCTTATGATTGTCTTTTGAGTCCTTGGCGATTTTTCTCTCAAAATTTGCCTTGGAAAAAATATGTAATGCGGTTCCCTTTTCCGGAGTTAAAATTTCCAATTACATTTTCCCATGTTTATATTTGTAGGACCCTCCTAACCCACAGAATGTCTTTCCATATTTAGACCTTATGGAATACCTTTCCATACTAATGCCTTAAGTCACAAAGATAATTATGTGTTGACTCTTAATTGTTTTACAGCCAACAGAAATGAAGAAAAGCAGAAAAGTCTGTCAAACACAGATTATTGATATTCTCTCCCATTCATCACCTCCCCCGCCATTTTTTTTTAACTCGATTTGAGTCCTGCATAGCACTGGATGTTACAAGTCTTGCATAGCATGGGATGGTAGAAGTTAATTTTAGAAAGCATTAAACAAACAATTACCCCCGTATTTACTAATCTGCCGTGCAGGACAATTTAGTCCTATATGTAAGTGGCAGTTTAAGAGGAGGACGGCAGCGTGCCATGCATTTTAATGAAGGCGCGCTGCCTGAGCTCCAGATCCTACACTGCACGTGGATGAGTGCAGGGGGCGTGTCTGAGAGCAGAGCTCTCAGAATAAACACACCCCTGCAAAGTAGAACAGAAGAAAGTGTAAATAAATGAGTGAGACCGCACATAGGTGTCCGCATATCCCCACCAACAGTCCCCATGGGTTCAACAGCAACAGTACATTGAAATAAAATGAAGGAAACCCTTATACTTATTTGCTTTTAAACCCCGAGTACAGCTAAGCATAGGTGCGCAGGTTTGCCTATTGTTTAGCTATGGTTAAAGCAGCTGAAAAGGCTGAAGAGGATAACAAGGAATATATATGCAAATAAAACAGCACAGCAATAGTGGTGTGGTTAGAGCAGCCGCCTAAAGAGCAGGCATTCCTGGTTCTAGTTCCACTGCAGCACAAATCATTTTCCATGGGAAATCTATATATGAACATATTTTTACATCGTTTTGATGTATAACCTACATAATAACATTTAAATGTGAACTGGAGTACTGCATTAAATGCACATGTGAAGTGTCAGTGTCATAATGAATAAGGCACTAGTAAGCAGGTTTAAGCACAAATAAGCAGCGTTAAGCATGTTTAAGTGCGTTTGCGTGGGGT